>NC_138768.1:839459476-839951976 GCF_965119305.1 Pelophylax lessonae | reverse complement strand
GGAGCTTTGACTGGGGGAATGTAAAGATCAAGAAAGCCATGGGTTGAGAATGGACTCCAGGAATGATAAGGAGAATCCCTGACCTGTCCATGTGTATATAGAAGCTATAAACGTGCAACAAGAAAATGTATTTAAATGTCCACAGTTTGATTTAACATAAAACAGAAAGAACTAAACATTTGTTTTCTTTTTTTTTCTCTCTCTCTCCAGGAGAAAATGATCCACCATCTCCCAGTGTCACCATTTCCACCATGGAGGGTGGGCACAACCCAATTGTGCAATCCACCACTGACAGACAGCCAACACTACTGGCTTTGACTGTGACCATGGAGGATGAGAATACTGCACTGGTCCCATCTACCAGTGACAAAGAGCCAACAACACCGGCTATGTCTGTGGAAGACCAACAAAGTCCATTCACTACATACACCAGTGAGGACGAGAATACTGCACTGGTCCCATCTACCAGTGACAAAGAGCCAACAACACCGGCTATGTCTGTGGAAGACCAACAAAGTCCATTCACTACATACACCAGTGAGGACGAGAATACTGCACTGGTCCCATCTACCAGTGACAAAGAGCCAACAACACCGGCTATGTCTGTGGAAGACCAACAAAGTCCATTCACTACATACACCAGTGAGGACGAGAATACTGCACTGGTCCCATCTACCAGTGACAAAGAGCCAACAACACCGGCTATGTCTGTGGAAGACCAACAAAGTCCATTCACTACATACACCAGTGAGGACGAGAATACTGCACTGGTCCCATCTACCAGTGACAAAGAGCCAACAACACCGGCTATGTCTGTGGAAGACCAACAAAGTCCATTCACTACATACACCAGTGAGGACGAGAATACTGCACTGGTCCCATCTACCAGTGACAAAGAGCCAACAACACCGGCTATGTCTGTGGAAGACCAACAACGTCCACTCACTACATACACCAGTGAGGACGAGAGTACTGCACTGGTCCCATCTACCAGTGACAAAGAGCCAACAACACCGGCTATGTCTGTGGAAGACCAACAACGTCCACTTACTACATACACCAGTGAGGACGAGAATACTGCACTGGTCCCATCTACCAGTGACAAAGAGCCAACAACACCGGCTATGTCTGTGGAAGACCAACAAAGTCCATTCACTACATACACCAGTGAGGACGAGAATACTGCACTGGTCCCATCTACCAGTGTCAAAGAGCCAACACCACCGGCTATGACTGTGGAGGAACAACAAAGTGCAGTCATCCCATCCACCATGGAGGGTGATCAATCTGCACTGGTTCCATCCAACAGCGAGGATGAGGATGAGGCTGAGGCAACCATAGTATCTCTGACTGTGGAAGACCAGCAATGTCCAGGCATCTCATCCAGAAAAGACAGTGAGAAGACTCCACTGGCTAATAACTCCAGTGAAAGTATAATACCCAAACTGGACACAGGAATCGAGGACCAGCAAAGTCTGCTCACTTCCTACAGCATGAAGGATGAGAAATCACAGGTTCCACCCACCGGTGAAATTAAACTCACCAATTCAGATAAAGTTAAGGAAGAGCAGCAAGATCTGGTCAAGAGTGAGCAATCACCTCTGGTGCCTTCACATCTTGGAGCCAAAATGCTTGGGCTGAATCCACACAGCAAAATCGACAGTGGAATACTGAACGACCAAGCTCCAGTAGGTTCAGTAAACAGGGATGTTGAAAGTAAAAAATATTTTCCAACTCCATCCATCCCCACCATGAACAAGAAGGCATCTGAACTGGTCCCATCATGCAGTGTCAAGAAACTGTATGTAGAAAGCTTTACCTTCTATAAGGTACTTGGAGAGGGGAGCTTCGGGAAAGTGGCATTGGCCACCCATCCTGCCACTAACCAAAAGCTGGCGGTGAAGTTCATCAAAAAGAGGCGGCTACTGAGATCCGGACCCTGCCTTGCCCTCGCTGAAAGATATATTCTAGAAGAAGGGAGAGAGTGCCCATACATCTCCCATATATATGGATCATTCCAGACAAAGGTAAGTCTTTTTATCTCCCAATTTCTTCTTCTCTTCCCTGTACTGCGCTCCACTACTGATCCAGACCCCCCACAATATTTATGCAAATGGTGACTTTTTTTGGGAGTCAAAATTTACACAAGACTAAGCATCCCCCTGCCCAATGAAATTAGAGTATTCAGAACTTTCATCTAGTCCAGGGATCTCCAAACTACGGCCCTCCAGCTGTTTGGAGGAGGCAGAAAAGAGCTTAATTTATGTCCCACATCAGGTTCTTCTGAGGGCTCTGGCTGTAGATTAGGGAATGCAGTAAAGGTAAGAGAAGAACTCTAGAGTGCTTCCTACAAGGCTGGAGCTTGGTGACATAAATTGTACAGAGTAGAGACTTTTCTTCAAGAAACCACATAATAAGAGGCTGCCATTACTGACTTTAGACATTAGACATTACTAGCTGCCTGCCTGTCTCTGGCCTCAAAACTTTGAGTCATTAAGCCAGAACAAATCTACAACTAGCAAGACAGGAGAAGTCAGAACTCCTGATCTAAATACATCTTCCAGGATGGTGAACCAAAGTATGGAAGTCACTGGATCACCCTAACAACCAGACAAAACTAGTATTGTGATAAAGATATTCCAGCGATGGGGGCCTATGTTTCCTCTTTATCCTCTTTTCCAGAATTCCCTCAGGAAGCACTTAACCACTTAAAGCGGAGTTCCACCCAAAAGTGGAACTTCCGCTTTAGGTATTCTAACCCCCTGACATGCCACATTTGGCATGTCATTTTTTTTTGGGGGGGGGGGCGGGTACCTAGTTTTGACAGGTACCCGCTCCCACTTCCGCTCGGAGCGCCGCGGCGCCCTGAACGGAAGTTCTCCTCTCCCCCTCCCTCCCTGCAATCTTCTGGGACATGTCAGAGGTCCCAGAAGATTGCCGGCCAATCAAGACGCGCAGCGCGACTCGCAAACTGTCACAGCCGGGTGCTCACAGCAGTGATGCCGGCGCCGCCAAGACCAGAGGGAGAGGATCGAGGCTTCGGGCGGCCACATCGCTGGACCGTTGGACAAGTGAGTGAAATGGTTGGAACTCCGCTTTAAGCCCCAGAAGATTTTACCCCCTTCCTGACCATGGCCTATTTTGCGATTCGGCGCTGCGTGACTTTAACGGACAATTGCGCGGTCGTGCGATGCTGTACCTAAACTAAATTGACGTCCTTTTTTTCCCACAAACAGAGCTTTCTTTTGGTGGTATTTTATCACCTGTGCGATTTTTTGATCATGCGCTGTAAACAAAAAAAGAGCGTCAATTTTGCAAAAATAACAATATTTTTCACATTTTTTTATATGAAATTCCCCAAAAAAAATGTAAAAATCTAAATTTTTTAACATTTTCGGCCAATTTGTTTTATGCTACATATGCTTGGTTAAAAAAATCGCAAAAAGTGTATTTTGATTGGTTTGCGCAAAAGTTATTGCGTTTACTAACAAAGGGAAAGATTTTTGTCATTTTTGTTGTTTTTTATTTAACGCATAATGGCGGCAATCTGCGATTTTTTTTGCGGGACTGCGACATTGGGGTGGACAGATCGGACCCTTGACTGACATTTTTGACACTTTTAGGGTTACCAGTGACATTACTACAGTGATCAGTGCTATACATATGCACTGTTACTGTAAAAATGACACTGGCAGTGAAGGGGTTAACTTTTTTGAGAGGGAGGGGTTAAGTGTGCCCCTAGGGGCGTGTTTCTAACTGTGATTGGCTGTGGCTGTGTGTATAAGAACAGTGATCAATGGTTCTACATAGTAGAACCGTGTGATCTCCATTCTTACACAGGGGAGACTGACAGGCGGCTTTGTTTACATCAGCCGCCTTCCTTTCTTCTGGTGTCACGGACGATCGCGAGTGCCCGGCGGACATCGGGTCCGCCGGCACACGCGCGGGGGGGGGGGGGGTCCATGACTGAGTGGGAGCAGGAGTGTGCATTCGGCAGCGCGCACTCGCTCCCAAAACCCTTACAGGCAAGCTACGTAGATTTACGCCGACTGCCGACGTAAATAGTCGTTGGGCAGTCGGCAAGTGGTTAAGCCGGAACAAATCTACAACTAGCAAGACAGGAGAAGTCAGAACTCCTGATCTAAATACATCTTCCAGGATGGTGAACCAAAGTATGGAAGTCACTGGATCACCCTAACAACCAGACAAAACTAGCATTGTGATAAAAATATTCCAGCGATGGGGGCCTATGTTTCCTCTTTATCCTCTTTCCCAGAATTTCCTCAGGAAGCACTTAATAATGATGCCACATGGCACTGTCTGCCGGTGTGCGTCTCTCTGTATATTCCTCCACAAAGTGAAATCTTTAATGTCTATAATCTAACCTGTTTTTCTTATTTTCACAGACTCATCTGGCCTTTGTTATGGAGTATCTGAGCGGAGGAGATCTCGAGAACCTGATAGGATCTTCAGCTCCACTTCCTCTGGACACCTTAAGGTAAGTTTAATGTCAGGTTTACTTTGGAGTCGGGCATAGCTGACCGCTAGGGACAGGATGTGACCTAGCCAGGCCCCTCCAGCTGATCCTGTCCATCCATACCATTATTTATAATAGGAAGAAGTCACTTCATCTTTACCATTAACTTGTCTGTGATGACTTTTGATGCTAATCCATGTATTTCTTTCTCCATCAGAAACCTAACAGCGGAAATTATTTGCGGCCTGCAATTCCTGCACGCCAAAGAGATCGTTCACAGAGATCTGAAGCCGGAAAACATCCTCTTAGACAACGCTGGCAATGCCAGAATTGCGGATTTTGGATTGTCAGTGCGGGGAGTTACCGAGTCTAAGAGAATTAACGAATATGCGGGCACACCTATCTACATGGCCCCAGAAGTAAGTATGAACCCAATATCAGACTTAATTGTATCAAGATATAACAGTTATCATGTTTGGATACAGAGAAGAAATAAGTGGCGGTTCACACTGTTCCGACTTGTCAGGCGAATTGGTTGCCTGACAAGTAGCGGACCGTGCTGTGCAATTGAAACCGTTCTAATAGGAGCAGCTCAAGTCGCTCCGACTTAGAAAAAGGTTCCTGCATTACTTCAGGGCGACATCGGAGCGACTTGCATTGACTTCCATTATGTGAAGTCGTTGCAAGCCGCGCCAAAGTCGCGGTGCACGGGCGACGGCATAACGCGCCCGAAGTCGTGTCGCCCTAATGTGAACCGACACTTAAGGGGCTCTCACTTCCACTAAATGGAAAATGTCTCCACTGGTGCCCTGTTTGCTTTCAGTGGGTTTCCAGGCCAGAAAAAAATCCCCAACAAAAGGTTGGATGTTCTGAGACGTGGAGCAGTGTTGGAGCTTCTTTGTATGGGGCATTGAGGGTGTAGATGGATGTATCTGACCACCTCAGTTTGATGCCATTTCAGTGCAATTGTAGCCCTCCATGAGCTTTATACATCACATATGTCCAGGGGTGGACTGACAACTCATGGGGCCCCGGGCAATCAGAGATCATGGGGCCCCCTGTGTCCACACTCAAGCCACACAAAGCCCCACCTACAAATTGCAGCTCAGCCACATAGAGTGGGCATTTAAATATCTACCACAGCATAGCCTGCATGGAAGGTCCTGGCTTCTTTCTGTAGTGTGTAGCCTCTCATGGGGCCCCCTACTGACCCTGGGCCCTCAGGCAGTGCCCTAATCCCCGAATGGTCAGTCCACCCCTGCATATGTCACTATCATCTCTGTCCTCTGCCTGGTCTGACAATGTGCTCATCCCTCTTTCTCTTATGTTTCTACAGGTCTTGCAAAAAATGGATTATTTCAACATGGTTGACTATTTCTCCCTTGGAGTAATAGTATACGAGATGGCCGTTGGCAAACACCCCTTCATCACCAAAATAGACAAGTGGGAACAAATTCAGAAGAAAATTATTGGAATGGAGCCCGATTATCCGGAGGGTATGGACCCTGACCTCTCTAACCTCTTAGATAGGGTAAGTTACAGAGAGCCTCGGCTTCTCTATTGCTCAGATATTGTTTGTTTATGGGCATTCAGTTTCTCATTTTATTTCATTATTCTTTACAGCTTCTATGGCAAGACCAAGAGGGACGAAAACATCTAGTCAGTGACATCAGGAGCCACCCGTTCTTCAAGACCATCGACTGGGAGGAGTTAGAGGAAAGAAAGACATGCACGTCATCAGAATCTGGACTAGTAAGTATACAAATAATTGAGTCCAAACACATTGGAGGGGGAGGGAATTTTTCAGCGGCAGGCTCTTCACCATCTAAGACATACATTTTAACTATATTATTACTTTTGCGACCCATCAATTTGTGATCACAACACACTCGCACGGCCTGGTCTGATTGGTTTCTGTTTATTATTGGAGATTATCATTGTGTATGTCTTCTGACCACTGCCGGGACAAGATCAACCAGCGCCCAGGGCGAAGATAGCAAACTGCGCCCCCCCCAGGTGGAGGGGCTGGGCTAAAAGCGGTGCACAGTGCAAAAGGCTCCATTCACGCCTTTGCAGATATGATGTGTGAGTGTGAGTGGTTTTGCACAGCACTTATAGGGCAGTCCAATAATTTCAAAGGGCTGCCCTTAGCATGAAAAATGCACAAAAGGACCTTTTTATACAATCACACTGCGCTAAAACACATGGTAACTTTTTATCATACTTTTTGTTGCAGGTGAATGAGCACAAAAGCAAGGTGTGTGTTGTGCAATTAATAATTAACATTGCCAATGGACACCTGTAAAAGAGCTGTGTGTGTGTGTGTGTGTGTGTGTGTATTGCAGGAATGCACGCAACTTTGCACACATTCCTGCAATACACAAATGTTTACCTAGGGAAGAGGGAATTCAAATTCAAAGAGGTCCAGGTGCTAAAAGGTTCAAATCTCTCTAATAAAATATTAAAGTAGGCCAATCACATCCACGTTTCAATTAAAAGAAAATAAAACCACTTAACATAAGGTGTCCCCATCAGAGTCCCCCTTTACAACAGGTATCCCAATCAGACCTACCCTTTACAGCAGGTGTCCCCATCAGTGTTTCCCTTTAAATCAGGTATCCCCATCAGAGTCCCCCTTTGCATCAGATGTCCCCATCAGAGAAACCCTTTACATCCGATGTCCCCATCAGAGAAACCCTTTACAGCAGATGTCCCCATCAGTGTTTCCATTTACATAAGGTGTTCCCTTTTCATCAAGAGCCCCCATCAGAGTCCCCCTTTAGATCAGGTGTCCCCATCAGAGTCCCATGTTACATCAGCTGCCTTATCACAGTGCCCCCTTACACAATGTGTTCCCATCACAGTGTCCCCTTACACAATGTGTTCCCATCACAGTGTCCCCTTTCACAATGTGTCCCCATCACAGCGCCCCCTTGCACAATGTGTCCCCATCACAGTGTCCGCTTACACAATGTGTCTCTATCAGAGTGCCCTCTTACACAATGTGTCACCATCAAAGTGCCCCCTTATACACAATGTGCCCCCATCAAAGTGCCCCTTTACACAATGTGTCCCCATCATAGTGTCCCCTTACACAATGTGTCCCTATCAGAGTGCCCCCTTACACAATGTGTCCCCATCACAGTGTCCGCTTACACAATGTGTCCCAATCAGAGTGCCCCCTTACACAATGTGTTACCATCAGAGTGCCCCCTTACACAATGTGTCCCCATCACAGTGTCCCCATCAGAGTGCCAGCTTACACAATGCGTCCCCATCACAGTGTCCCCATCAGAGTGCCCCCTTACACAAATCAAATGTGTTCCATCAGAGTGTCCCATTACACAATGTGCCCCATCAGAGTACCCCCTTGGACAATGTGTCCCATCACAGTGTCCCCATCACAATGCCCCCATCCATGTCACCCCCCCATGTGTACACACATCTCTCTTGAATGCAGGCAGCTTCTCCTTCCTCTCCCCAGTCATGTGATAAATGAAAAATTACAAGGGGGAAAGAGGAAGGAAAGTCTGTCGACTGTCTATCTTCCCCTGCAGGCTGGAGGGAGGAGGAAGCCAAATCCTCCCTCCAACAAGTGTCGCAGCTGCTCCTTGTGACAGGAATGAAATCGCAATCACTCCTGTCATGGAGGAGCGGCACCAGGAGTCCACTCCTCCTCAACACAGTGCCCGGGGCAGGTGCCCGATTGGCCCCGCCCTTGTACCGGCCTGCTTCTGACCACAAGGTGGAAGGAGCCTGTTTGGTGGAATCTGCTGAACTTCAGGGGTTGAGCTTCACCATGCTTTGTTACCATTTTCTTTATCAATTGGAAACAGTTCTGAATGCCTTTTTCTCTTTCCAGATTCCTGAGGAGCCATCAAACAATACTATAAAATTGACGGAATTTATCGACTACATGGACCTGGAGGCTCCAATATCACCAAGCGAGCAGGAGTATTTTACAGATTTTTCATACATAAGTGACAGTTTGATGATGTCACCAGTGGACTCATTTTTACCACCACCATCATCACCAAAGAACCTGGAACTGCTGACTCCGATGCCAATGTCTTACAGAGAGGCTCACAAAAAACTAATAGAGCCAAGGAAGTGGGAGAATTTCCTTGATTTGAGCTTTTCATCAAATTCATCCTCGCAAATGTCCAACAATTTTAATGGAATGGAATTCATTAACTGTAACTACAAAAATGAACAACTACCAAAATCAATGCAGATGTACAATCAGGAGGCTCATAAACAACTGGAAGAATCAGAGAAGAAGCTTCATTTCCTTGACTGCAATGATGAGAGTGAGAGTCAGAAGGTGGAACCAAGAGACTGGCCTTCACCATTACCACTGGACAACCATGTGCAAGTACCGACTCCAATAGAGATCCATTATAAGGAGGCTCTTCAACAACTGGGAGAGCAAATGGATTTATTTAGGCCACCACCAGCAGACAGACAGGAGAATCTCTTCACACCTTGGCCAATGTGTCATGAGGAAGCTTGTAAAAACTTAAAAGAGCCAGAGGAGCAGAATTATGTCTATGAATTTTGCTACAAGAGCAGCGAGAGTCGGATGCTGCAGCCACGGGGCTTTTTCCCATCAGCAGACAACCAGGAGAATCTCTTCACACCTTGGCCCATGTGTCATGAGGAGGCTCCTAATAACCTAGAAGAGCAAAATTATGTCCGTGACTTTTGCTACAGGAGCAGCGTGAGTCGGATGCAGCAGCCACAGGGCTTTTTCCCATCAGCAGACAACCAGGAGAATCTCTTCACACTCTGTCCGATGTATCATGAAGAGGCTCCTAAGAATCCAAAAGAGCCAGAGGTGCAGAATTATTTCAACGACATTTGCTACAGGAGCAGCGAGAGTCGAAATATGCAGCCACAAGGCTTTTTCCCAACAGCAGACAACCAGGAGAATCTCTTTACACCGTGGCCAATGTATCATGAAGAAGTTTATGAGAACCTAAAAGAGCCAGAGGAGAAGAATTATTTCAAGGACTTTTGCTACAAGAGCGAAAGTCAACATCGGCAGCCACAGGAATTTTTCCCATCAGCAAACAACCAGGAAAATCTCTTCACACCCTGGCCAATGTATCATGAAGAAGCTCATGAGAACATTAAAGAGCAAGAGGAGCAGGATAATTTCAATGACTTTTGCTACGACTACATGGACCTGGAGGCTCCAATATCACCAAGCCAGCAGGAGTATTTTACAGATTTTTCATACATAAGTGACAGTTTGATGATGTCACCAGTGGACTCATTTTTACCACCACCCTCATCACCAAAGAACCTGGAACTGCTGACTCCGATGCCAATGTCCTACAGAGAGGCTCACAAAAAACTAATAGAGCCAAGGAAGTGTGAGAATTTCCTTGATTTGAGCTTTTCATCAAATTCATCCTTGCAAATGTCCAACAATTTTAATGGAATGGAATTCATTAACTGTAACTACAAAAATGCACAACTACCAAAATCAATGCAGATGTACAATCAGGAGGCTCATAAACAACTGGAAGAATCAGAGAAGCTTCATTTCCTTGACTGCAATGACGAGAGTGAGAGTCAGAAGGTGTAACCAATAGACTGGCCTTCACCATTACCACTGGACAACCATGTGCAAGTACCAACTCCAATAGAGATCCATTATAAGGAGGCTCTTCAACAACTGGGAGAGCAAATGGATTTATTTAGGCCACCACCAGCAGACAGACAGGAGAATCTCTTCACACCTTGGCCAATGTGTCATGAGGAAGCTTGTAAAAACTTAAAAGAGCCAGAGGAGCAGAATTATGTCTATGAATTTTGCTACAAGAGCAGCGAGAGTCGGATGCTGCAGCCACGGGGCTTTTTCCCATCAGCAGACAACCAGGAGTATCTCTTCACACCTTGGCCAATGTGTCATGAGGAGGCTCCTAAGAACCTAGAAGAGCAAAATTATGTCCGTGACTTTTGCTACAGGAGCAGCGAGAGTCGGATGCACCAGCCACAGGGCTTTTTCCCATCAGCAGACAACCAGTAGAATCTTTTCACACCCTGGCCGATGTATCATGAAGAGGTTCCTAAGAATTAAAAAGAGCCAGAGGTGCAGAATTATTTCAACGACATTTGCTACAGGAGCAGCGAGAGTCGAAATATGCAGCCACAAGGCTTTTTCCCAACAGCAGACAACCAGAAGAATCTCTTTACACCGTGGCCAATGTATCATGAAGAAGTTTATGAGAACCTAAAAGAGCCAGAGGAGAAGAATTATTTCAAGGACTTTAGCTACAAGAGCGAAAGTCAACATCGGCAGCCACAGGAATTTTGCCCATCAGCAAACAACCAGGAGAATCTCTTCACACCCTGGCCAATGTATCATGAAGAAGCTTATGAGAACCTAAAAGAGCCAGAGGAGAAGAATTATTTCAAGGACTTTTGCTACAAGAGCGAAAGTCAACATCGGCAGCCACAGGAATTTTTCCCATCAGCAAACAACCAGGAGAATCTCTTCACACCCTGGCCAATGTATCATGAAGAATCTCATGAGAACATTAAAGAGCAAGAGGAGCAGGATAATTTCAATGACTTTTGCTACGACTACATGGACCTGGAGGCTCCAATATCACCAAGCCAGCAGGATTATTTTACAGATTTTTCATACATAAGTGACAGTTTGATGATGTCACCAGTGGACTCATTTTTACCACCACCATCATCACCAAAGAACCTGGAACTGCTGACTCTGATGCCAATGTCCTACAGAGAGGCTCACAAAAAAACAATAGAGCCAAGGAAGTGGGAGAATTTCCTTAATTTGAGCTTTTCATCAAATTCATCCTTGCAAATGTCCAACAATTTTAATGGAATGGAATTCATTAACTGTAACTACAAAAATGGACAACTACCAAAATCAATGCAGATGTACAATCAGGAGGCTCATAAACAACTGGAAGAATCAGAGAAGAAGCTTCATTTCCTTGACTGCAATGATGAGAGTGAGAGTCAGAAGGTGTAACCAATAGACTGGCCTTCACCATTACCACTGGACAACCATGTGCAAGTACCGACTCCAATAGAGATCCATTATAAGGAGGCTCTTCAACAACTGGGAGAGCAAATGGATTTATTTAGGCCACCACCAGCAGACAGACAGGAGAATCTCTTCACACCTTGGCCAATGTGTCATGAGGAAGCTTGTAAAAACTTAAAAGAGCCAGAGGAGCAGAATTATGTCTATGAATTTTGCTACAAGAGCAGCGAGAGTCGGATGCTGCAGCCACGGGGCTTTTTCCCATCAGCAGACAACCAGGAGAATCTCTTCACACCTTGGCCAATGTGTCATGAGGAGGCTCCTAAGAACCTAGAAGAGCAAAATTATGTCCGTGACTTTTGCTACAGGAGCAGCGAGAGTCGGATGCACCAGCCACAGGGCTTTTTCCCATCAGCAGACAACCAGGAGAATCTCTTCACACCCTGGCCGATGTATCATGAAGAGGTTCCTAAGAATTAAAAAGAGCCAGAGGTGCAGAATTATTTCAACGACATTTGCTACAGGAGCAGCGAGAGTCGAAATATGCAGCCACAAGGCTTTTTCCCAACAGCAGACAACTAGAAGAATCTCTTTACACCGTGGCCAATGTATCATGAAGAAGTTTATGAGAACCTAAAAGAGCCAGAGGAGAAGAATTATTTCAAGGACTTTTGCTACAAGAGCGAAAGTTAACTTTTGAATTTTGCTACAAGAGCAGCGAGAGTCGGATGCTGCAGCCACGGGGCTTTTTCCCATCAGCAGACAACCAGGAGAATCTCTTCACACCTTGGCCAATGTGTCATGAGGAGGCTCCTAATAACCTAGAAGAGCAAAATTATGTCTGACTTTTGCTACAGGAGCAGCGAGAGTCGGATGCACCAGCCACAGGGCTTTTTCCCATCAGCAGACAACCAGGAGAATCTCTTCACACCCTGGCCGATGTATCATGAAGAGGCTCCTAAGAATCCAAAAGAGCCAAAGGTGCAGAATTATTTCAACGACATTTGCTACAGGAGCAGCGAGAGTCGAAATATGCAGCCACAAGGCTTTTTCCCAACAGCAGACAACCAGGAGAATCTCTTTACACCGTGGCCAATGTATCATGAAGAAGTTTATGAGAACCTAAAAGAGCCAGAGGAGAAGAATTATTTCAAGGACTTTTGCTACAAGAGCGAAAGTCAACATCGGCAGCCACAGGAATTTTTCCCATCAGCAAACAACCAGGAGAATCTCTTCACAACCTGGCCAATGTATCATGAAGAAGCTCATGAGAACATTAAAGAGCCAGAGGAGCAGGATAATTTCAATGACTTTTGCTACGACTACATGGACCTGGAGGCTCCAATATCACCAAGCGAGCAGGAGTATTTTACAGATTTTTCATACATAAGTGACAGTTTGATGATGTCACCAGTGGACTCTTACCACCACCATCATCACCAAAGAACCTGGAACTGCTGACTCCGATGCCAATGTCCTACAGAGAGGCTCACAAAAAACTAATAGAGCCAAGGAAGTGGGAGAATTTCCTTGATTTGAGCTTTTCATCAAATTCATCCTTCCAAATGTCCAACAATTTTAATGGAATGGTATTCATTAACTGTAACTACAAAAATGGACAACTACCAAATTCAATGCAGATGTACAATCAGGAGGCTCATAAACAACTGGAAGAATCAGAGAAGAAGCTTCATTTCCTTGACTGCAATGACGAGAGTGAGAGTCAGAAGATGGAACCAATAGACTGGCCTTCACCATTACCACTGGACAACCATGTGCAAGTACCGACTCCAATAGAGATCCATTATAAGGAGGCTCTTCAACAAATGGGAGAGCAAATGCATTTATTTAGGCCACCACCAGCAGACAGACAGGAGAATCTCTTCACACCTTGGCCAATGTGTCATGAGGAAGCTTGTAAAAACTTAAAAGAGCCAGAGGAGCAGAATTATGTCTATGAATTTTGCTACAAGAGCAGCGAGAGTCGGATGCTGCAGCCACGGGGCTTTTTCCCATCAGCAGACAACCAGGAGAATCTCTTCACACCTTAGCCAATGTGTCATGAGGAGGCTCCTAAGAACCTAGAAGAGCAAAATTATGTCCGTGACTTTTGCTACAGGAGCAGCGAGAGTCGGATGCACCAGCCACAGGGCTTTTTCCCATCAGCAGACAACCAGGAGAATCTCTTCACACCCTGGCCGATGTATCATGAAGAGGTTCCTAAGAATTAAAAAGAGCCAGAGGTGCAGAATTATTTCAACGACATTTGCTACTGGAGCAGCGAGAGTTGAAATATGCAGCCACAAGGCTTTTTCCCAACAGCAGACAACCAGAAGAATCTCTTTACACCGTGGCCAATGTATCATGAAGAAGTTTATGAGAACCTAAAAGAGCCAGAGGAGAAGAATTATTTCAAGGACTTTAGCTACAAGAGCGAAAGTCAACATCGGCAGCCACAGGAATTTTTCCCAGCAGCAAACAACCAGGAGAATCATAAGGGGGGATATGTTCAAGATGTATAAATACATAAGTGGTCCATACGGTGAACTTGGTGTAGAGTTATTCACCTTAAGGTTATGACAGTGAACAAGAGGACACTCTTTATGTCTGGAGGAAAAGGGATTTCATCTCTGAATACGGAAAGGCTTATTCACAGTAGGAGCTGTGGAAATGTGGAATAGACTCCCTCAAGAGCTGGTTCCGTCCAGCTCAGTAGATTGCTTTAAAAAAACCTGGATTCTTTCCTAAATGGACATAATATAACTGGATACTAATATTTATAGGTAAAGTTGATCCAGGGAATATCCGATTGCCTCTCGGGGGATCAGGAAGGAATTTTTTCTCCTGCTTAGATCTTGCTTTGCTGGAGTTTTTCGCCTTCCTCTGGGTCAACGCTGGGTATAATATTGTATATACAGGAATGTATACATTTATTGGTTGAACTAGATGGACTTGTGTCTTTTTTCAACCCAACCAACTGAGTAACTATGGAGCACTCCCTTAAAACCTCTCAAGGATTGAGGACACATGAAGTGGGAGCACAGAAGTTTGCTGACCCTGCACATGGCTACACCGACATCAGGACATCAAAGTTGATCCAGGGAATATCCGATTGCCTCTCGGGGGATCAGGAAGGAATTTTTTCTCCTGCTTAGATCTTGCTTTGCTGGAGTTTTTCGCCTTCCTCTGGATCAACTCTAGGTATAAAATTGTATATACAGGAATGTATACATTTATTGGTTGAACTAGATGGACTTGTGTCTTTTTTCAACCCAACCAACTGAGTAACTATGGAGCACTCCCTGAAAACCTCTCAAGGATTGAGGACACATGAAGTGGGAGCACAGAAGTTTGCTGACCCTGCACATGGCTGCACCGACATCAGGAAAGCCTTCTGGATCTAAAGGTTTTCCTCAACTCTTCTGGGAGATTAACTGCTACTATTTTGTGCTCTCAGGACTCACCCTATCCAAGTTGTACCCAAAAATAAAAACAATTAAAAAAAAAAGCTTGCACAGCCTGGTTACTGACTCAAGTGTGTGTGGAAATGTCAAGTGCTCGGCTACTGTGTGCCAATAAGGAAATAGGGCCAGGGATTAAACCAGCAGACCAACCCGGTCTGTGCTCTTCACTGGCAAAAACAGTCCCATTCGTGTATATTGGGGTGCAGCAGCTGCTTGGGGCACAGCAACTGCTCCCAATTTAACAAAAATGTGGGTGCAGGTGTATTTGGGTGTTGGGTTGCCTTTGGTGCACTTGCCCACATATGGATGTCAAACCTGAGACCAGCCTGTATGTGGATGCACCAAACACCTGTGTAGGCATAAACAGGAGATTCATGCCCCCCCCCTGCACCCTTTATCATCATTATTTCCCTTCTTACACACCCCATGGAGCACCGACAAGCTGAAATAGCTCAGTTGGAAGAGCGTTAGACTGAAGGTCTAAAGGTCTCTGGTTCAATCCCAGGTTTTGGCAACTCGATCAACTGTGGGTATAGGATTGTGTATATGGGATTGTATGGTTGGGTTTTCTTTACTGTTTTTTGGTTTTTATGTTGGTTGAGCCAGATGGACTTGTGTCTTTTTTCAACCTGACTAACTATGACACTATTGGCACTTTTCCACTGCAAGTACCAGCTCGGCTCTACTTGGCCCTACTTGGCCCTGCTTGGCCCAGTTTGCTTTACCACTGCTGGTACCGAATGGTATGGTGTTGGAACGGTTCGGTATGGTACGGTATGGTTTGCTTTTCCACTAAAGTAGTACTAAAGTTAAGTGGGTGGGATAACAACGGGGTGGGCGGGATTCTCTGACCAATCAGTGGCTAGTAGTGACTGCATGCAAAGGATTGTGGGATATGGTACCAGGTATGGTACCTGTTGGAACCGTACCGTTCGGTTCCATGCAGTGGAAAAGCGCCGCTGTACCGTACCGTTCCTACACCATACCATGCGGTACCAGCAGTGGAAAAGCACAAAAGCGAGACGAACCGTTCGGTTCCATGCAGCGGAAAAGCGCCATATATAACTATGTATATGCACATGCTCCTTTGTTAGAACAGATCCACCATGAGGGAGGTTTTGATTGCGTTACGTTAGAAAAATAGATGAAATGAAGGTGTCAATGAAAAGCTACTAGGCCTCCTGAATTGAATGAAGCCATGCAGAGGAGCAGAGAAAAGCCACAAGGGCCCATAGCAAAAGCTTTATTAGGCCCCCCCCCCAAAAAAATGCCATTGAACAACGCCCTACACACTACACTCATGGCACAGCTTTTATCCACTTTCCGACCACCCCATAGCAGATTTACTGCTACAGTTCTGTGCAGTATCACATATACAGGTGCATCTCATAAAATTAGAATATCATCAAAAAGTAAATTTTTTTTTAATATCTCAACTGAAAAAATGAAATTCATATAATTTAAATAGAGGTGTTACACACAGAGTGATATATTTCAAGCGTTTCTTTCTTTTAATTTCAATGATTAATGGCTTACAGCCAGTGAAAACCCAATATTCAGTATCTCAGAAAATTTGAATATTACATAAGACCAATAAAAAAAATCAAACCAAAAAAAAAAAAAACAAAGAAGGATTTTTAACCACTTCAGCCCTGGAAGGTTTTACCCCCCCCCCCCCCAATGACCAGGCCATGTTTTGCGATACGGCACTGCGTTAATTTAACTGACAATTGTGCGGTCGTGAGACGCTGTACCCAAATAAAATTGATGTCCTTTTTCCCACAAATAGAGCTTTCTTTTGGTGGCATTTGATAACCTGTGCGGTTTTTATTTTTTGCACTATAAACAAAAAAAGGCCGACAATTTTGAAAAAAAAAAACAATATTTTTTACTTTCTGCTATAAAACATATCCATTAAGAAAATGTAAAATATCAAATTTCTTTATCAATTTAGGTCAATTTGTATTCTGCTACATAATTTTAGTAAAAAACAAATCCCAAAAAGCGTATATTATTGGTTTGTGCAAAAATTATACACACTACGGGATAGATTTATGGACTTTTTATTATTTTTATTGTTTTTATTAATAATGGTGGCGATCACTGTGTGGACTGTGACATTGCGGTGGACAAATCTGACACTAATGGCGCTATTCCACTGCATGGAACCGAACGGTTCGGCTCGCTTTTGTGCTTTTCCACTGCTGGTACCGCATGGTGCGGTGTAGGAACGGTTCGGTACGGTACGGTACGGCGGTGCTTTTCCACTGTATGGAACCGGCGGGTACGGCTCTCTAAAACAGTACCTACTCGATTGTGGTTCCAAGAGGTACCATACTGGTACCATATCCCACAATCCTTTGCATGCAGTCACTACTAGCCACTGATTGGTCAGAGAATCCCACCCACCCCGTTGTTATCCCACCCACTTAACTTTAGTACTACTTTAGTGGAAAAGCAAACCATACCAAATCGTACCGAACTGTTCCAACACCGTACCATGCGGTACCAGCAGTGGAAAAGCAAACCGGGCCAAGCAGGGCCGAGTAGAGCCGAGCCGGTACTTGCAGTGGAAAAGTGCCATAAGTGACACTTTTTGGGGACCAGTGACACCATTACAGTGATCAGTGCTAAATAATATGCACTGTTACTGTATAAATTACACTGGCAGGGAAGGGGTTAACATCAGGGGCAATCAAAGGTTTAAGTAGGCTCCTAGGGAGTGCTTTCTAACTGTAGGGGGAATGGACTGACTGCAGGAAGAGAGAGATCTGTGTTGATTAGCAGGAACACATGATCTCTCTCTTTCTGTCTGACAGAGCAGCGGTCTGCCTTGTTTACATAGGCAGACCGCCGTTCTGTCATTCTACTGAATGATCGCGGGTGGCCAGCAGCCATCGTGGCCACCAGACCCACTGATTACCTCTCACTGTGTCTAATCACTGCGGGAGCACGGCTCCGGCGGCGCATGCATGCCCCTAGAGCCCTTTAACAAAATCATGTACAGCTACGCGATTTTGCGCTTAAAGGCCGCCCTGCCACAGTAAATGTACATGGGGCGGTCCTTAAGTGGTAATACAGAAATGTTGGCTGACTGAAAAGTCTGCCCATGTACAGTATAGTATGCACTCAATACTTGGTCGGGCTCCTTTAGTATGAATTACTGCATCAATGCGGCGTGGCATGGAGGCGATCAGCCTGTGGCACTGCTGAGGGGTTATGGAAGCCCAGGTTGCCTCTTGACAATACCCCACAGATTCTCTATGGGGTTTAGGTCAGGCGAGTTTGCTGGCCAATCAAGCACAGTGATACTATAATCATTAAACCAGGCATTGGTAGTGTTGGCAGTGTGGGCAGGTGCCAAGTCCTGCTGGAAAATGAAACCAGCACCTTTATAGAGCTGCAGAGGGGGAGGGGGGGTTGTTTGGTGACCAGAGACCACCTTATATCAGAGTCCACTGCAATCCTCTTTACATCAGAGTTCCCACTTACATCAGGGTCTGCAGCATTGCCCTTTACATCAGAGCTCCCCTTCACATCAGCATCCCCAGAGTTCCCCCTTGCACTGTAAGGGGGAATGCTGCAGACTGATGTAAAGGGGAATGGGGATACTAATGTAGGGGGGACTCTGGTGACCAAAGACCACCTTTTGCAGAGTGAATGCATTTAGGAAGGAGGAGTCCTGATATAAGGGGACACCTTTATATCAGTGCCCGCTTACATTATTGTATTCACTCCCCCTTACATCAATGACCCCCCCCCTCAGACTGGCCTGGCAGCACTGTCACTGACCTCCTCTTAGGTGCACCATGCTCTGCTTTTATCCTATATTTTATCCTATAGTCCACATATGTCCTATACTACACTCCACAGTCCACATATGTCTGACTTCACCTGTGATCCCCATCCCGACGGCGCTACCATTCTTGACTCCTCTCCAGACACCCCCTCAGAGACTGCAGTCATGATAAAAGACGAAAAGAGATGGTCAGAGATTACGGAAATGATACAATAGATGGTTAGAGGCTGCGGACATGGCACAGGAGGTGGTCAGAGGCTACAGACATGGCACAGGAGGTGGTCAGAGGCTGTGGACATGGCACAGGAGGTGGTCAGAGGCTGTGGACATGGTACTGTCACCATCAGGGGTCAAGCTCGGAGACCAGTAGACTAGCAGTAGAAGCTCACACAGGAACCAGCAGGATAGGAATACAGGCAGGTCACTATGGCAGATGATGCAGGCTCACCTGAGGTGCGGAATCTAAGTACTAACCGCCGGTGTTCACCAGCGCTCCTGATGGTGGAGATGGATTTTGCCGCGTGTTAGCACCAGGTCGCAGTCCTCAGGATCGCCCCACCAGAAGGTGAGCAAGCTAGGGTCCAGTAGCAGATAGGGATCAAGCAGAAGCGTAGTCAAGGAGTAGCCAAAGGTCAGTAATGAGCAGTTACAGTTTGGGATTAAGCAGAAGCGTAATTGAGGAACAAGCCAAATGTCAATAACGGATGATAGCGAAGATACGGATGGCAGCAGGAGAGACAATCGAGATATTGGCTGGTGAAAGCACAATATTCTGGCAACCAGGAAGTGCAGAGACATGGCTTAAATCAGGAAGTTCATAGGGGGAGCAAAGGGTTCAAGGTTCAAGGTAATTAAGATTCACAGCAGGATCATTCAAGAATTTGTCCAGGGAACCGTCCAGCATTCCAGTCCAGGTCCTGACAGGTACAGGAGATGGTCAGAGGCTGTGGACATGATACAGGAGATGGTCAGAGGCTGTGGACATGATACAGGCAGGGCCGCTGTTAGAAATCATGGGGCCCCGTACACCCTATTTTACAGGGCCCCCCATCTGACCGGCCTGGGGCCTGAGCATGTCCACCGCTCCCCCTAGTCCACAGGCAGCAAGTAGAGAAAAAGGAGGCAGCGTGGAATGTGTGCTTTGGAGAAATAAGGATGTGGCAAAACTGCACTAACAGTGGGAGGGTAGGTATCAGGTGTATGTATAAAGTTTACAAAATGCGGGTGTCAAGAATATATAATCCGCCGCAGTGCTCCCAGCCTGTCGTGGTCTATTCATATTGAAGAGGCCGGGCTTCAACTGTGTAGCGTGCTGCGGCAGATTAATCCGCCTAAACCCAAAAGCGATAAAATAGTCCACTTACTGTCCTCCGCTCCCATTGAACACAGGGGGCCCGGAAACTTTTTTTTCGAAATAGCTGCACAGCGGGGGGGGGGGGGGGGGGGATTATCTAATTAGTGGAAAGGAATTGGGAGTCCCCGTCCGCTCTACCTCCGGGCCACCCCTGCTGAGATGACAGATCTGGGCCAGTACAGGAGGGCCTGCCTACAGGATGCGACTGCTAATGGGAACGACTTTCCTGCTGTGGAAAAAGTACAGGAACGCCGTTCCCATGCGTTCCTGCAGGACTCGAGCCCTGATAGTATAATGAAAGTAATTGGGACAGAGAACCTGAATATTACCTAATTTATTTAGGGCACTAACAGGGGAAAACCAGCTGCACAAACAGAAAACTATATCACAGCTGAGTATTATATGTAAGGACTACCAATAAAATGGCCGCAGGCCGGAATAAAATATACTTATAACAATAATGTCTAAGTTCCCAAACAAACACTCAAGAATCCTCTCATCAACTTATTTTTACCATATTAGGATGTAAATGGAGTTAATGCATTTATACACATACGCTATATGGCCAAAGGTTTGTAGACAACTCACTATCACACCTATATGACCTTTTTGGGCATCTCATTCCAAATCCATGGGCATTGATATGGAGTTATAGCCCATTTGCGGCTACAAGAGCTCTTGGAAGCTTCTTTTTGGAAGTATAAATAGTTGAACCAGCGCAGACACCTTTAAATGGGTGGACCATTAATAAGATGATAAATAGCAATAAAAGATGTATAAAACAATGCAGGATAAAATATTTAGATAGTGAACAAATATAATAAAATGCAATAGCTCATCAAATAAGAAGTGACGAAGTGCAAAAGCAATATTCAATTAATCTGAAAGTGATCAAGTGGGAATAAAGTAACTAGTGCAAAAAATATATATGTGCAGCAATGAGCTGTTGCACGAGTTCCAATCGTGGAGAACCAGTCAATAGCTCCAACTGAACCAATTAATGTAAAGAAAAATAAATAAATAAAATATGCATCCTATAAAAGGTGAACCAAATGTTTTTTCAAAGTGCAGTGGATCCCATAAATAAATAATAAAAACGTGTTGTAAGGAGCTAATTGTTAGGGTTCTATGGAAAAGAACCAATCAAGAGGCTCCAAATATATGTGATAAAAATTAAACAAGTGCCCTATGAAGGGTGAACCAAAAGTAAATTCTTCAAATATTGTGGTGAATCAAGCGATCAATAGGATAATCAAGTGATGAAGATCAAGTGAATATAAACTGAAGAAAAAACAAAGAAAAGAACTGTGAACAGAACAGTGAATGCCCTATGAAGGGTAAACCAATGTCCACTCTTCCAGGGATGTGAAACGTCAAAGAATTATAAATGAAATATAAAGTGTCCAAATCGTGATCTAAGTCACGATATTTGAAATAAAAATCCAATCAGTGAATCTCCAATAAATAGAGGGTGAAGTTCATAATCAGTGTGGTTTAAAAATAAACGATATTCAGTGCTCCCAGTGCTAGTGTTAAGTGAATCAGGATTCCTCACAATAGGTGAAGTGGCCGCTCACCTCACTTAACACTCATAAGAGCGTTACAGGTATCTCCTGTCAACCTGTGGACTGATGGAGGGAAGTGTTCTCCAGAAATAAGGGGGTCTTCACGAAGTCAATCGGGTATAGGGAGCGAGATCCAGGTCTCCTATGCTGCTCTCTGGTGTGGCACTTTGCTAGATGGCTAATAGACACTCAGATACGGGGAATGAGATGATTGAAGGGTCTTATAGTGTAGTAAGTCTCATACGGAGTTTATTAGCATAAGAAAGTAATACATTGCACTTACATTTAGTAGAGGTATAACAGGCAAAATCGGTAATCAGAAAGACACCGCCGATGCGGTTTCCAGCGCTGTACACAGGTGAGTACAGCACTGGAAAGCGCATCGGCGGTGTCTTTCTGATTACCGATTTTGCCTGTTATACCTCTACTAAATGTAAGTGCAATGTATTACTTTCTTATGCTAATAAACTCCGTATGAGACTTACTACACTATAAGACCCTTCAATCAGGGGCGGACTGACAACTCATGGGGCCCCTGGGCAATAGGAGATTATGGGGCCCCCTGTGTCCCCATCCACACTCAAGCCACACCCCAGCCTGTCCGTACACATCCCCAGCCTGTCAACATACCCCCCCAGCCTGTCCGTATACCACCCCAGCCTGTCCGCATACCACCCCAGCCTGTCCGTATACATCCCCAGCCTGTCCGTATACATCCCCAGCCTGTCCGCATACCACCCCAGCCTGTCCGTATACATCCCCAGCCTGTCCGTATACATCCCCAGCCTGTCCGTATACATCCCCAGCCTGTCCGCATACCACCCCAGCCTGTCCGTATACATCCCCAGCCTTTCCGTATACATCCCCAGCCTGTCCGCATACCACCCCAGCCTGTTCGCATACCACCCCAGCCTGTCCGCATACCACCCCAGCCTGTCCGCATACCACCCCAGCCTGTCCGCATACATCCCTAGCCTGTCCGTATACCACCCCAGCCATTCTGCATACCACCCCAGCCTGTCCGCATACCACCCCAGCCTGTCCGCATACCACCCCAGCCTGTCCGTATACATCCCCAGCCTGTCTGTATACATCTCCAGCCTGTCTGTATACCTCCCTAGCCTGTCCGTATACCTCCCTAGCCTGTCCGTATACCTCCCTAGCCGGTCCGTGTACTACCCTAGCCTGTCTGTATACTTTCCTAGCCTGTCCGTATACTTTCCTAGCCTGTCCGTATACTTCCCTAGCCTGTCCATATACTTCCCTAGCCTGTCCATATACCTCCCTAGCTTGTCTGTATACCTGCAGACCACAGCTGGCGTGAGGAAGCGAGCCGGTGTTGCCATTATTTGTCTTCAGTCTGGGCCCAGAAGAGCAGGTGCAGGCCTGGGGACGACGGCTGAAGAAATAGGTAGAGAGGTGCCACAAAAAATCTTCACCCCTGCACCGTATACATGGGCAGGGAAAAGGGGGTGGAGTCAGGGGCAGAGGCAATGGGGGCGGCAAAATGTGGTTTCGCCTAGGGTGTCAAGAATCCTTGCACCAGCCCTGGCTGTGTCCTCAATCTTCTTTCTTTCTTTCTTATTTTTGCTCCAAGGTGAAATATTAGAGGTCTGTTTAGAACCCTGGTATATCACCAAAGCCTCCAATCTGAGCTCCTAAAAAAAGTTGTATAAAGTAATAAAAAATAAAATTGTAAAACAAAATAATAAAATAAATTGGTAAAAACATTAACAAAAATAAAAGACTATTGACCCCATCCACTTCCCTACTGGCACCTTCCACTGCCCTACTGGCACCATCCACTGCCCTACTGACACCATCCACTGCCCTACTGACACCGTCCACTGCTCTACTGACACCATCCTCTGCCCTACTGACACCGGCCACTGCCCTACTGACACCGTCCACTGCCCTACTGACACCGGCCACTGCCCTACTGACACCGTCCACCACTGCTCTTCTGACACCATCCACTGACCTACTGACACCGTCCACTGCCCTACTGACACCGTTCACTGCCCTACTGACACCGTCCACTGCCCTACTAACACCGTCCACTGCTGTACTAACACCGTCCACTGCTGTACTAACACCGTCCACTGCTCTACTAACACCGTCCACTGCCCTACTGACACCGCCACTGCCCTACTGACACTGTCCACTGCTCTTCTGACACCATCCACTGACCTACTGACACCGTCCACTGCCCTAATGACACCGTTCACTGCCCTACTGACACCGTCCACTGCCCTACTAACACCGTCCACTGCTCTACTAACACCGTCCACTGCTCTACTGACTCCGTCCACTGCTCTACTGATGCTGTCCACTGCTCTACTGACACCGTCCACTGTTCTACTAACTCTGTCCACTGCCCTACTGACACTGTCCGTACACTGCTCTACTGATGCTATCCACTGTGCTACTGACACCGTCCACTGTGCTACTGACACCGTCCACTGTGCTACTGACACTGTCTACTGCTCAACTGACACCATCCGCTGCCCTACTGACACCGTCCGTACACTGCTCTACTGATACCATCCACTGCTCTACTGACACCGTCCACTGCCCTACTGACTCTGTCGTCTGCTCTACTAAGTCTGTCGTCTGCTCTAATGACACCATCCTCTGCCCTTCTGACACCATCCACTGTCCTACTGACACCATCCACTGCTCTGTTGACACCGTCCCCTGCCTTATTGACATCATCCACTGCTCTGCTGGCACAGTCCACTGCTCTGCTGACACCGTCCTCTGCTCTACTGACACCGTCCGTCCACTGCCCTACTGACACCTTCCACTGCTCTACTGACACCATCCACTGCTCTACTGACACCTTCCACTGCTCTATTGACACCTTCCACTGCTCTACTGACATCTTCCAATGCCCTATTGACACCTTCCACTGCCCTACTGACACCGTCCACTGCCCTACTGACACCCTCCACTGCCCTACTGACACCTTCCACTGCCCTACTGACACCGTCCACTGCCCTACTGACACCGTCCACGGCCTTACTGACACGATCCATTGCCCTACTGACTGACACTACCAGGGTTGCAAAGGTTGCATATGCGACCAGGCTCTGGTGTTTTGCTACCGTGGGGGGGACCAAAACAGTAGGAAGGAGATCCACTACAGAACATGTGAAAAGGTCCTGCTGTTGGATTATAATAAAGAAACCTGAAATGGGAGCAAATGGCCTCAGGGATCAGTGGGATGGGCCCAGGCTGGGGGTCAGGGGGGCCCCATGGGTTCTTGCACTGGGGCCCTGAAAGATCTAGTTACGCCTCTGTCAGCAAGCATATAGCAAGTCAGCTTTTTATACTCAGTGTAAGAAAATCAGTGAGCAGAGGCAAGAATTTCACTTTACATATGCTTTAATGCAAGAACAGAGGATAGCAGCAGTGTAGCATTTCCTTGCAGCAGATAAGCAATGGTTAACACTCAGGGCTCTTACACGGATGTCAGCAAGTCAGAGCGGTCATACAGAGAGCAGAGAGCTTTACCAACTTTCAATTCTACTTCCAGCTTGTTGGTCCATCAAATCTGAAAACTGTCTCTGCACTCCCACATCAGAAGTTTTTTTTTTTTTTACTCTCCCATAGCTCAAAGTGTAACACAACCTGGGAGCACAGAGCTGCTGTGTGTTCCTCTGCCCGTGCCTGCTCCAGCTCACACCAAATAGTCCATCCGTGTTATACTCGGCTTCACTACCATGCTGACAGCTTCCCTGAATATAGTAAGATGGCGAGCGCCATGGGGCCCCCTACTGGCCCCGGGCAGTGCCCTAAATGCCCGTATGGTCAGTCTGCCCCTGCCTTCAATCATCTCATTCCCCGTATCTGAGTGTCTATTAGCCATCTAGCAAAGTGCCACACCAGAGAGCAGCATAGGAGACCTGGATCTCGCTCCCTATACCCGATTGACTTCGTGAAGACCCCCTTATTTCTGGAGAACACTTCCCTCCATCAGTCCACAGGTTGACAGGAGATACCTGTAACGCTCTTATGAGTGTTAAGTGAGGTGAGCGGCCACTTCACCTATTGTGAGGAATCCTGATTCACTTAACACTAGCACTGGGAGCACTGAATATCGTTTATTTTTAAACCACACTGATTATGAACTTCACCCTCTATTTATTGGAGATTCACTGATTGGATTTTTATTTCAAATATCGTGACTTAGATCACGATTTGGACACTTTATATTTCATTTATAATTCTTTGACGTTTCACATCCCTGGAAGAGTGGACATTGGTTTACCCTTCATAGGGCATTCACTGTTCTGTTCACAGTTCTTTTCTTTGTTTTTTCTTCAGTTTATATTCACTTGATCTTCATCACTTGATTATCCTATTGATCGCTTGATTCACCACAATATTTGAAGAATTTACTTTTGGTTCACCCTTCATAGGGCACTTGTTTAATTTTTATCACATATATTTGGAGCCTCTTGATTGGTTCTTTTCCATAGAACCCTAACAATTAGCTCCTTACAACACGTTTTTATTATTTATTTATGGGATCCACTGCACTTTGAAAAACCATTTGGTTCACCTTTTATAGGATGCATATTTTATTTATTTATTTTTCTTTACATTAATTGGTTCAGTTGGAGCTATTGACTGGTTCTCCACGATTGGAACTCGTGCAACAGCTCATTGCTGCACATATATATTTTTTGCACTAGTCACTTTATTCCCACTTGATCACCTTCAGATTAATTGAATATTGCTTTTGCACTTCGTCACTTCTTATTTGATGAGCTATTGCATTTTATTATATTTGTTCACTATCTAAATATTTTATCCTGCATTGTTTTATACATCTTTTATTGCTATTTATCATCTTATTAATGGTCCACCCATTTAAAGGTGTCTGCGCTGGTTCAACTATTTATACTTTTACATTGTACTGTATGTGGGGACACTACTGAACTAGCTGCGTACCTTTGGTGTTCCATTCATATATCCTCATTTTTTCTCTCCCGTCCTTCATTTCTCGTTTGGTAGCGCATAGATATTAACTTATTACATTCTTTTTGGAAGGCTTTCCATATGTATTTGGAGTGTCCTCCTAAAGGCCTCCAGTAGGTTCGAGGTCAGGGCTCGGAGAAGGCCACTCAAGTTCCTCCACACCCAACTCATCAACCAATGTCTTTCACGATCAGCATTCCAATTCCTCCCAAAGGTAAGGTTGAGGTCAGGGCTCTGTGAAGGCCACTCAAGTTTCTCCACACCAAACTCATCAACCCTACCCAAGTATTTATGGAGTATGTATCACTGCATTTTCTTGAAGACAATTGCCAGCAATTTTAAATCTGTTTAGACAGCACTAGACCTTGGCGCTTGATCCAAATTATGGCGGCGATCTGCAATTTTTTTTGCGGGACTGCGACATTGCGGCAGACAGTTCGGACCCCTGACTATATAAATATGCACTGTTACTTTAAAAATTACACTGGCAGGGAAGGGGTTAATTTTATTGGAGAGGGAGGGGTTAATGTATGCCTGGTGCTTACTGACGTGTGTGGGGGGAGGTGACTGAGTGACACAGGGACAGATCGCATGTTCAGCTATGCTGAACCCTGCAATCTGACCCTGCCTGTCACTTAGGAGATCCGCCCGCTTTGTTTACACAAGCGGGCGGATCTCCAAACTCGATCGCCGCTGCTCCTCCCCTGGCCCGACTCCCGCTGTGACTGAATACAGCGGGAGCGAGCCTCTGGCGGCGCGCGCGCACCGCCCACAAGGGGAGGAGTCCAGCGACGTATAACGAGCCAACCGACGTATAACGTCGCTGGACGATAACGAGCCACATTGCTGCAGTAGCAGCAATGTGAGCAGACGGCAAGTGGTTAACAGTGAAATCAATCGCTCAATTGTGGTCATACAGATATATTCATTCTGAATGGAAACACCACATTTTTGCTGCTATGTTTGAGCCACTTAAGGACCGCCCGCCACAGTTATACTGCGGCAGGCAGCCCCTCCTGCGCGAAGCGCCGTATGGGTACGTCGGACGCGCGCCTGGTCCTGGGGGGAGAGCGCGGGCTGGGGGGAGAGCGCGCTCCCGCCCTCGCTCAGAAGCGGGGATGCCAATGCACGGGGCCGGCGGCCGCGATTGCCCTTGGCCACCCGCGATTGCTCCCCGCTAAGAGGGAAGGATGGTCAGCTGTCATAAGCACAGCTGACCGTTCTTCTCTCTGGAATAATCACAGAGCTCCTGTGATCCTTCTATGTAGGATCACAGGTCTCTGTGATCATTTCAAAAGCCCAACCCTCCCACAGTTAGTAAACACTCACCTAGGCTTACATTTAACCCCTTCCCTGTCATTATTACAGTAACAGTGCACATTTTTAGCACCGATTACTGTAGTAATGTCACTTGTACCCCCAAAAGTGTCAAAAATGTCAGTAAATAAATAAATAAATAAATAAATAAAAATGACATAAATCTTTCTCCTAGTTTGTAGACGCAATAACTTTTGCGCAAACCAATCAAAATGCGCTTATTGCGATTTTTTATTTTACCAAAAATAATTAGCAGAAAATAAATTGGCCTAAAAGGATAAAAAATGTTGATGTTGAATTTTTTATTTTTTTTTGGGGAATTTTATATAGCAGAATGTGAAAAATATTGTTTTTTTTTTATTTTCAGAATTTAAGCTCTTTTTTTATTTATAGCGCAAAAAATAAAATTCGCACAGGCGATCAATTACCACCAAAAGAAAGCTCTATTTGTGGGAAAAAAAGGACGTCAATTTTATTTTGATACAGAGTCGCGCGACAGCATAATTTTCCGTTAAAGTAACACAGTGCCGAATTGCAAAAAATGGCCTGGTCATTAAGGGGGCAAATCCTTCCGGTCCAGAACTGGTTAAGCTGGTTTTTGCATATTTTCGCCATAAATGTTCCAAAAATCCTACCTGTACTGGACCCTAAAAAAGAGAAATTGGAAGCACCTTTTGTAAAAATGAAAATTCATGGGGTAGCTGCACAGTTTGTGGGCAATAGAAATTATTTCAATAGAAATAAATGGCAGATCTGAAAGACAACAGCAACTTTGGAATAAAATAAATTTCTCCTCTGGGTGGGATTTTGTAGGCAAATGAAAAAATAAAATAATATATATATATAAAATCCTTAATTTTATTCAATGATACACATAATAAACACAATATGATTAAAAATATAGTGGAGCAAAGAGAGAGAGCTCCCACACATATTAATAATGAACACACAAAAGTGCAAGACCCCTTCGTAGAGGGAAGCTCCAACGCGTTTCAAACATGGTATGAACTTCTAGTTCTGTTCTTCATCAGGGATAAATCCCAACTCTACGGGTAAAAGACATAATAACAGTTACACATATACTGCGTACATATACATACGTGAGTAGTGACAGTAAAAATGCATGTGGGTACTGTTCTTCCGACTGACCAAAAGGGGGGGAGGGGGGAAGATGAAAAAATCCACGAAAATCCTTCCTCCAAAAGAACCATATACAAGATTAACTGGACAGAGTCCCAGGTGCAGACATCCAGGTCATTGCGAAATATATTGATCCCATATTCTCCTGTAGGGCCGCGGGATACAGATCAAAGTGATCCCAAGATGAACGGCATTAGCCACTGTAATAAAAAATATACAGTGGGTACGGAAAGTATTCAGACCCCCTTAAATTTTTCACTCTTTGTTATATTGCAGCCATTTGCTAAAATCATTTAGGTTCATTCTTCTTCCTCATGAATGTACACATAGCACCCCATACTGACAGAAAAACACAGAATTGTTGACATTGTTGCAGATTTATTAAAAAAGAAAAACTGAAATATCACATGGTCCTAAGTATTCAGACCCTTTGCTGTGACACTCATATATTTAACTCAGGTGCTTTCCATTTCTTCTGATCATCCTTGAGATGGTTCTACACCTTCATTTGAGTCCAGCTGTGTTGGATTATACTGATTGGACTTGATTAGGAAAGCCACACACCTGTCTATATAAGACCTTCCAGATCACAATGCATGTCAGAGCAAATGAGAATCACGAGGTCAAAGGAACTGCCTGAAGAGCTCAGAGACAGAATTGTGGCAAGGCACAGATCTGGCCAAGGTTACAAAAAGATTTCTGCTGCACTTAAGGTTCCTAAGAGCACAGTGGCCTCCATAATCCTCAAATGGAAGACGTTTGGGACGACCAGAACCCTTCCTAGAGCTGGCCGTCCGGCCAAACTGAGCTATCGGGGGAGAAGAGCCTTGGTGAGAGAGGTAAAGAAGAACCCAAAGATCACTGTGGCTGAGCTCCAGAGATGCAGTCAGGAGATGGGAGAAAGTTGCAGAAAGTCAACCATCACTGCAGCCCTCCACCAGTCGGGGCTTTATGGCAGAGTGGCCCGACGGAAGCCTCTCCTCAGTGTAAGACACATGAAAGCCCGCATGGAGTTTGCTAAAAAAACACCTGAAGGACTCCAAAATGGTGAGAAATAAGATTCTCTGGTCTGATCAGTTTTTCTTTTTTAATCAATCTGCAACAATGTCAACCATTCTGTGTTTTTCTGTCAGTATGGGGTGCTATGTGTACATTCATGAGGAAGAAGAATGAACTTAAATGATTTTAGCAAATGGCTGCAATATAACAAAGAGTGAAAAATTTAAGGGGGTCTGAATACTTTCCGTACCCACTGTATATATAATATAAAAGATGATTTCAAAAATACAAATATTGTCCATGGTAATATCTATATATAGATTATTAGCTGGACAGAAAAGCCTCAAAAATGTAGAATGATGCAACATAAAGAAGCACATATGCTGATACTACAAGACATGGAATTTCTAATTTCAAAAAGGATGGAGTTTATACAGCATGTCAGTATATCAAAAGTAGTATCAGTATTTACAAAACACTGGTTTAAGAGAGATCAATAAGTTCAGGAGTAGAGGTAAGGATTTGCCAACAGCAAACAGATTTCCAAAAAGGGCTGCGATCAGCAACCCCCAAAAAATACGAAGGGCTCCAGTGGACAGAGGGAACACCCTCTCCATGGAGATTCCACAAAAATGGCGCCGATCACGGACCTCGGCGTCCTCAAAAAGGGCGCCAGCGCGGGAAACCGCGTTGGACACGCCCCACTTCCGCCGGATATGGCGTCATATGTATGACGCCAAACCGGAAGTAGCGTCCGGAAGTGTCCCGATCAGCGGGCGTCTCAGTATAGAGGCTTCCGCTGATCATGGGGCATCGGCCGAAAGAGGACCAATGGCCGCCGGCGTGGATGTTTGCCCCAGACCTAGGAGGGACAAAAAAACCCCAAACCCGAGTCCGGGGCTGCGTAATCACCTCACCACCCAAATAAGGCATGAGGAAGTGACACCAGCAACTTTCACCACTGAAGTGCGTGCTTAGGAACTGTTTTACAAAAGTAAAGTAATGCTCTTACTCTTACTGCCGGTTCACACTACCGCGACTTGTCAGGCGAATTGGTCGCCTGACAAGTCGTGCTCCATTCTATGCTACGGGAATCATTCTAATAGGAGCGACTCAAGTCGCTCCGACTTAGTAAAAGGTTCCTGCACTACTTTTGACCGAAGTCGGAGCGACTTGCATTGACATCCATTATGTGAAGTCCGTGCAAGTCGCGCCGAAGTCGTGGTGCACGGCGACTTCACTAGTCGTCCCCGAAGTCATGTCGCCATAGTGTGAACCGACTCTTAAGCTGGCCTTATTCTAGTACATTTTTGATCATTCATAAAAACATTCATATGAAAATTCTCAATACATTTGATGGCTGGTGGTGAGCCGCAGGCTCGGCAAAGTACATGTACATTGCCAGCTTGCTTCCAAGTTTGGGGCATGTACAATCACAGAAGAAATCCAAGTTTGAGGCCGCACTCAGGGTGTTATGATGAAATCAAAAGGTTTCTTTATTCCTCATAAATAAAGTAGACAGACAGTGTACAAACAGACGTGTCGGGTTGACGCGTTTCACGACGCTGTAGGTCGCTTACTCATAACCACACACTCATAACCACACACAGTGTGGTTATGAGTAAGCGACCTACAGTGTCGTGAAACGCGTCAACCCGACACGTCTGTTTGTACACTGTCTGTCTACTTTATTTATGAGGAATAAAGAAACCTTTTGATTTCATCATAACACCCTGAGTGCGGTCTCAAACTTGGATTTCTTCTACTCTTGGATGACGGATCTGACCTGCACCGGGTTTGGAACATACACCTGAGCGGCTTTCCCTCATTGTCGCATGTACAATCACACCCCCTGCCGACTCATGCTGTGATTGGACACAGCACGAGTTTGCCAGCAGATTTCAGCCAATAAAATCAGCTGAAACCTGCTGATCAACTGTGTCCAATCCCAAACAGTGTTTTGTGTTTACAAAACACACAGAACTCGGTGTACAGAGAACAGCAATCTGGCTGTTTCTTCTCCCTGAAAAGCAGTGAGAAAAAACAGCCAGATCGGTAAGTAAGAGCAGCACACAATACACTTATTAGGCACACAGTCAGTGGCGTCACTAGGGTTTGTGTCACCCGGTGCGGTAACTCACGGTGTCACCCCAACCCCTTTCAATAATGTTTTTTTTTTTTTTTTTTACTAATGTAACTTGTAAATCATAGCTCCCATATAACACTAAATGTAATGTAATAACTAGGAGAATTAAAATGACCTTTAAATTACAATATCATATGAAAATAAGAAAACACAGCTGTGAGGTCCTCATGCATCTCTATGGGGGAAATGGATGGGAAGGGACCGTCTGTCTGTTCTCATCCGATCCCATCCGATCCGATCCCCTGGACGGATGGAAAATAGGGTTTCCATCCGTCCAGATTTAATGGATCGGATTGGATGTCAGCGGACATAGAGATGCATGGGGTCACCGCCAAAAAAACTGACACCGCCAAAAAAACTGACACCGCCAAAAAACTGACACCGCCAAAAAAACTGACAGGCGGATCTGAAAGGTCCGCCTGTGTGAAAGGGTCTATACATATAAAGACCAAAAAGCATTTCCTTAGTGCAAATTCATATACAGTACTCTATTCAAAACATATATGCAATATTCATACATAATATTTGTATTATTCAAAAAAAGTGCCATTACATTTACTCATAAAAAAAGTGCCAATGTGGAAAATAGTGCAATTAAACTTAAGGTGCCCAGACAGATATAAGGTGCTTTTTTTTGATTTGTGCTGTTAAATAGTCCGTAACTTCAGTATGTTTTATTTATCAGATGCAGTACTTGTCTCCCTCTCAGCAATCAGTTTATTCACCCTTAGGGCTCTTTCACACATGCGGACCGTTCAGATCCGCCTGTCCATTTTTTTGGCGGATCTGAACGGTCCCCCCATGCATCCCTATGGGGCATCGGATGTCAGCGGAGACATATCCGCTGACATCCGATCCGATCTGTCAAATCTGGACGGATGGAAACCCTATTTTCCATCCGTCCAGCGGATCGGATCGGATGAGAACGGACCGACGGTCCATTCCCATTCGATTCCCCCATAGAGATGCATGGGGACCTGACAGCTGTGTCTCCGCAGGGGATCGTCGGCAGGGCTGGTGCTACCAGCAAGGTGACCTAGGCAGCCGCCTAGGGCGCAACTTAGAAGGGGGCGCCGGCGGAGCCTGCCAATCAGGAAGCAGGACCTGAGACCTGTTTCCCAATTGGTCAAAGGAGAAGGCATCCTATTGGCGGAGGAGGAGGGAGGAGACTGCCGCCGAGAGGGGACATGGAGGAGACTGAGGGGGAAGCCATTGCTGCCTGTCAGACCGTAGGAACAAGGCAAGTGAACTGGCACCCGGGGGGTGGGGATATGGTGTGGACTGGACTCTGGAGTGATGGGAGTGATGGGGGGGGTCCATGGCCAGGTCCAACTGCTGCCCCCCCCCAAGCAATGGAGCACCAGCCGCCACTGGTTTTAACCCCTTCAGCAACATGGGATGGGGGGTGGGAGAGCATATGGGGGGGGGGGGCGGCAGTTTTTATTTTGCCTAGGGAGGCAAAAATCCATGCACCGGCCCTGATCGGCGGATCGATCCCCCGCTGAGATAAACGGAGTCCGCCTGATGGACGGACAGTGAGACAGGGGCCTTAGTGTCAGTGTGAATTTGCTATTCTTCCTCCTCTGTGTGCAAGGTCCACTCCCCAGACAGATTGGGGCCTGCAAGGACCCCCTGCGTTTTGAGTACAGTACAGATGTCCTTCTAGTAGGTCTCCCCTGTTTCATCTTTCATGCACTGGGGAGAGAAATATAAAAAATCACATCCAACATACCCAAAAGAGGAGCTAGGAATAACGCAGAGAGACGGTCTGGATGCGATTTTTTATATTTCTCTGCCCAGTGCATGAAAGATGAAACAGGGGAGACCCACTAGAAGGACATCTGTACTGTACTCAAAACGCAGGGGGTCCTCGCTGGCTCAAATCTGTCTGGGGAGTGGCCCTTGCACACAGAGGAGGAGGAATAGCAAATTCCCACTGACACTAAGGGTGAATAAACTTACTGCTGAGAGTGAGACAAGCACTGCTGCATGATGCATCTGCTAAATAAAACATACTGACGGACTATGAAGCACATATCTGTCTGCATGTTTAATTGCAATATATTTATCACCCGCACCTCACTACTCACCTCACCCTAGCCCTGCCGTCACTGTGACTGGCTCCGCCCCCGCCCTCGTGAATGTGAGGGAGCACAAAGGGCAGGGAGGGGTGGCTCAGGGCGGCCCGGGAGGAGGAGCAAGTGAGAGAAGTCCAGGCAGCAGACAGTACACACAGTGGCGGCTGGTGCTCAAAATTTTTTGGGGGGGCGCAAACAGAAAAATTTAATAGCCATTGCTTTGTGGCAAAAAACGCTGTAAAAAAATTGCGTGACTTTGAGGTCACAAAAGTGTGAAAAGGGCCTTCAGTAATCAAGGTATAGTGTGCCCCCTTCAATGCAGAGTGACCAGCGTGCCCCCTTTCAATGCAGAGAGACCAGCGTGCCCCCTTTCAATGCAGAGAGGCCAGCGTGCCCCCCTTCAATGCAGAGTGATCATCGTGCCCCCTTTCAATGCAGAGAGACCAGCGTGCCCCCTTCAATGCAGAGAGATCATTGTGCCCCCTTTCAATGCAGAGAGACCAGAGTGCCCCCTTTCAATGCAGAGAGACCAGTGTGTCCCCTTTCAATGCAGAGAGACCAGCGTGCCCCCTTTCAATACAGAATGACCAGCGTGCCCCCTTTCAATACAGAATGACCAGCGTGCCCCCTTTCAATGCAGAATGACCAGCATGCCCCCTTTCAAAGCAGAATGACCAGCTCCCCCCCTTTCAATGCAGAATGACCAGCATATTCCTAAAGTATTCAATCCCCCTTCACTTTTTTTCAATTTTATTACGTTGCAGCCTGATACTACAGTTGTTTAAATTCTTTTTTCCCTCAAGATTCACTCAGTACCCCATTATGAGAAAGTAAAAACAGAATTTTAGAAATAAAGTGAATTTATTAAAAAAAAAAAAAAAAAAATGAAATCTTACATGGACATAATTATTCAGACCCTTTGCTCAGTACTTTGTTAAAGTACCTTTGACAGTAATTACAGCCTCGAGTATTTTTGGGTATGACATGACAAGCTTTGCACACCTGGATTTGTGGGACTTTTTGCCAATCTTCTTTGCAAATCCTCTCAAGCTCAGATGTTCAATAGGACTCAAGTAAAGGCTCTGGCTTGGCCACTCTAGGACATTCACAGAGTTGTCCCTAAGCCACTCATGTGCTGTCTCGGCTGTGCACTTAGGATCTTTGTCATGTTGGAAGGTGAACCTTCGGCCCAGTCTGAGGTCCTGAGCGCCTATGGAACAGTGTTTCCTTGAGGATATATCAGTACGTTGCTCCATTCAGCTTTCCCTCAATCCTGTCCAGTTTCTGGTCAAGTCCAGTCCCCGCAGCTGAAAAACACCCCCACAGAATGATGCTGCCACCACCATGCTTCTCTGTTGGGATGGTATTGGGCAGGTGATTAGTGGTGCCTGGTTTCCTTCAGACATAATGTTTAGAACTGAGGCTAAACAGTTCAATGTTGGTTTCTTCAGACCATAGGATCTTGTTACTCACAGTCAGAATCATTTGGGTGGTTTTTTGCAAACTCCAAACGGGCTTTCATATTTTTAGCACTGAGGAGAGGCCTCTGTCTAGCCATTCTGCCATAAAGCCCAGATCGGTGAAGGTTTGCAGTGATGGTTGTTCTCAGGGCCGTCTTTAATATTGTTTGGGCCCTGGGCAAGCATTTTCTTGACCCCCCCCCCCCACCACATGCAATTTCGCTCTCCACTCCAAAAAACAAACACACACTCTGTACCCCCCTGTCCACAGCCACCTCTGTACCCTCCCCCCCCGTCCACAGCCACCTCTGTACCCCCACCCTACCCACAGCCACCTCTGTACCCCCACCCTGCCCACAGCCACCTCTGTACCACCTCTGTACCCCCACCCTGCCCACAGCCACCTCTGTACCACCTCTGTACCCTCACCCTGCCCACAGCCACCTCTGTACCCTCACCCTGCCCACAACCACCTCTGTACCACAGCCACCTCTGTACCCCCACCCTGCCCACAGCCACCTCTGTACCACCTCTGTACCCCCACCCTGCCCCCAGCCACCTCTGTATCACCTCTGTACCCCCAACCTGCCCACAGCCAGCTCTGTACCACAGCCACCTCCGTACCCCCACCCTGCCCACAGCCACTTCTGTACCCCCACCCTGCCCACAGCCACCTCTGTACCACCTCTGTACCCTCACCCTGCCCACAGCCATCTCTGTAACCCCTCTGTACCCCCACCCTGCCCACAGCCACCTCTGTACCCTCCCCCCGTCCACAGCCACCTCTGTACCCCCACCCTACCCAAAGCCACCTCTGTACCCCCACCCTGCCCACAGCCACCTCTGTACCACCTCTGTACCCCCACCCTGCCCACAGCCACCTCTGTACCACCTCTGTACCCTCACCCTGCCCACAGCCACCTCTGTACCCTCACCCTGCCCACAACCACCTCTGTACGGCAGCCACCTCTGTACCCCCACCCTGCCCCCAGCCACCTCTGTACCACCTCTGTACCCCCACCCTGCCCCCAGCCACCTCTGTACCACCTCTGTATCCCCACCCTGCCCACAGCCAGTTCTGTACCACAGCCACCTCCATACCCCCACCCTGCCCACAGACACTTCTGTACCCCCACCCTGCCCACAGCCACCCCTGTACCATCTCTGTACCCCCACCCTGCCCACAGCCACCTCTGTACCACCTCTGTACCCCCACCCTGCCCACAGCCACCTCTGCACCATCTCTGTACCTTCACCCTGCCCACAGCCATCTCTGTACCACCTCTGTACCCCCACCCTGCCCACAGCCCCCTCTGTACCCTCCCCCCCATCCACAGCCACCTCTGTACCCTCACCCTGCCCACAGCCACCTCTGTACCCCCACCCTGCCCACAGCCACCTCTGCATTCCCCTTTTGTAGTTCTCACCTCTTTTAAACAAATTCACCCCCTCCTTCTCATCCTCACAGCAATGCTGCACCATTCTGTTATGTGTGCGCGCTCTTTTTCCAACACACACTCTGCAGTCTCCGCCTATCAGATCCGTAGCATACAGCCAGAACACTTCACTCTGCTCTGTTCTGTGCTGTGCTATAGAAGTCTGAGAGGCAGGAGGGGGGCGGGGGAGCATGGAGAGCAGCTCTGACTCACTCCCTGTAAGGACGAGCTACACACAGAGCCCACAGCTGTGCTTCTCCCCTGCCCTGTTAGTGTGTCCGCTTGTGTTAACCTTCCTGGAAGAGAAAACGGGAGGATGGGACAGCTGTATTTGTGACTGCCAAACCAGAAGAGCTATTTGAGGGCAGCATGGGCCCCAGGAGCAGCTGCTTTGGGGCCCCCCAACAACACCAGGGTTCTGGGCAGATGCCCCTTTTGACCTGCGTTAAAGATGGCCCTGGTTGTTTTGGAACTTTGTCCCAACTCCACACAGGTCTTTGGAGCTCAGTCAGAGTAACCTTCAGGGTTCTTGGTCACATCTCTTAGGGCTCTTTCACACGGGCGGTCCGATCAGATCCGCCTATCAGTTTTTTAGGCGGATCTGATCGGATCCTCCATGCAGCTCTATGGGACAGCGGGTGTCAGCGGAGGTCACCTCCGCTGACACCCGCTGCCATCCGCATCCGATCCTGTGCTGAAATCTGGACGGATGGAAACCCCATTTTTCCATCCGTTCAGTAATCGGAGCGGAGCGGATCTGATGAGAGCGGACAAGCGGTCCGCTCTCCTCCGATCCCCCATAGAGGGCAGCGGGTGCTGAGACACCTCCCTCTCCGCTCTGCAAGCGGAGACGGAGCTGTCATCCGCCCGGCTCAGCGGGGATCGCGGATCGATCCCCGCTGAGCAACACGGATCCGCCTGCGGAGGCGGACCGTGTGAAAGAAGCCTTACTAAGGCCCTTCTCCCCCAGCGACCAGTCCTTAGAAGAGTCCTGGCTGTGCCAAACCTCTTCCATTTGAGAATTATGGAGGGCACTGTGCTCCTGGGAACCTTCAGTTCAGCAGAAATATCTTTTTAGCCTTCCCCAGATCTGTGCATTGGAATACTCCTGTCTCTGAGCTGTGCAGACAGTTCCTTTGACCTCATGGCTTTTGCTCTGATACAGTGTGCATTATCAGCTGTGAGGCCCTTTATAGAGAGGTGGGTGCCTTTCCAAATCATATCCAATCAATTTACGTAATTTACCACAGGTGGACTCCAATTTAAGGTATAGAAACATCTCAGCAACGATCAATTGAAATGGGAGGCACCTGAGCTATAATTCAAGTGTTGTTGCAAAGGGTCTGAATACTTATGCCAATCTCATATTTTAGTTTTATCGTTTTCATATATTTGCAATCATTTCTGTTTTCAATTTGTCATTATGGGGTACTGAGTTTAGATTAATGAGAAAAAATGTAATTTAAACAACTGCATCAGGCTGCAACATAACAAAATTGAAAAATGTGAAGGGGATCTGAATACTTTATGAATGCACTGTATAAATATACTGTATATACAGCTGCATCTCATAAAATTAGAATATCATCAAAAAGTTAATTTATTTCAGTAATTCAATTCAAAAAGTGAAACTCGTATATTTTATATAAATGCGTTACACACAGAGTGATATATTTCAAGCATTTCTTTCTTTTAATTTTGATGATTATGGCTTACAGCTAGTGACAACCCAAAATTCAGTATCTCAGAAAATGAGAATATTACATAAGACCAATAAAAAAAATAATAATTTTTAATACAGAAATGTTGGCTGACTGAAAAGTCTGTCCATGTACAGTATAGTATGCACTCAATACTTGGTCAGGGCTCCTTTTGCATGAATTACTGCATTAATGCTGCGTGGCATGGAGGTGATCAGCCTGTGGCACTGCTGAGGTGTTATGGAAGCCCAGGTTGCTTAGATAGCGGCCTTCAGCTCCTCTGCATTGTTGGGTCTGGTGTCTCTCATCTTCCTCTTGACAATACCCCACAGATTCTCTATGGGGTTTTAGGTCAGACGAGTTTGCTGGCCAATCAAGCACAGTGATACCATGATCATTAAACCAGGTATTGGTAGTTTTGGCAGTGTGGGCGGTGCCAAGTCCTGACGGAAAATGAAATCAGCATCTCCATAAAGCTGGTCAGCAGAGGGAAGCATGAAGTGCTTTAGAATTTCCTGGTAGAGGGCTGAGCTGACTTTGGACTTGATAAAACACAGTGGACCAACACCAGCATATGACATGGCTCCCCAAATCATCACTGACTGTGGAAACTTCACACTGGACCTCATGCAACTTGGATTCTGGGCCTCTCCACTCTTCCTCCAGACTCTGGGACCTTGATTTTCAAATGAAATGCAACATTTTCCACATTTCGTGATGATTCGTGAGCGCATTTGTGAGGTCAGGCACCGATCTGGAGGAGAAAGCCTGTCTCGCAGTCTCCACTCTAATTCATCCCAAAGGTATTCTATAAGGTTGAGGTCAGGACTCTGTGCAGGACAGTCAAGTTCCTTTACCCTAAACTCGCTCATCCATGACTTTATGGACCTTGCTTTGTGCACTGGTCTAAATCATTTGGTAGTGAGTGGATTATTATGGGGGGTTGTTTTTCAGGAGTTGGGCTTGGCACCTTAGCTCCAGTGGAAGAAACTCTTAAAGCGTCAGCATATCAAGACATTTTGGACAATTTCATGCTCCCAACTTTGTGGGAACAGTTTGGGGATGACCCCTTCCTGTTCCAATATGACTGCGCACCAGTGCACAAAGCAAAGTCCATAAAGACTGCCTGTGAAACCTCTATAGGTCTAGGTATCCCCTCATGCTACCAGTAGTAACACTGACCCTAGCCTAGCCTAACTTTGTGGGAACAGTTTGACTGCACACCAGTGCACAAAGCAAGGTCAATAAAGACATGGATGAGTGAGTTTGGAGTGGAGGAACTTGAGTGGCCTGCACAGAGTCCTGACCTCAACCCGATAGAACACCTTTGGGATGAATTAGAATGGAGACTGCGAATCAGGCCTTCTCTCCAACATTGGTGCCTGACCTCACAGATGCGCTTCTGGAAGAATGGTCAGACATTCCCATAGACACTCCTAAACCTTGTGGACAGCCTTCCCAGAAGAGTTGAAGCTGTTATAGCTGCAAAGGGTGAGCCAACTCAATATTGAACCCTACGGACTAATGGGTCATACACACTATAAGATTTTCTGAAGACTTTTACTTACCAAAACCATATAATATGAGGTCAAACCTAAACACTTTCAATTTCTATGCAATCTGGCAGGCCCTTGCACTACATAGAAAAGGTAAATCTGAAGGAAATCTACCAACAAAAGTTGGATAGTGTGTATCCAGCTTTAAGCCCCGTACACACGCATCGATTATTGGCTGGGAATTTTCAGCTAACGTCCGATCGGCCGATTTTCGGCTTGTTAGTATGATGCTTTCGACAACCGACTCTGACTTTTCCGCCGAATAAAATCTGGTGTGCAGGCTATAAAATTTTTGTTGGCCGTCAACAGAACGGCCGATTTTCCGTCAGTCAGTACAGATTTCGGCAGACAAAAATCTGATGAGCAAGACTGGGCATGCTCAGAGAAGAAAGAACACACGGAGAGTAAACCAGAACATGACATCACTTCTGAAGTAGATTTTTGTTGGCCGAGAAAATTCGTCTGCAGTCTAGGCACATTCCAACCAACAAAACACCACTCTGGACAAAAGACGGACGATCGGTCGGCCGATAATCGTTGCGTGTGTATGAGGCATAAGACTGGATACACACTATCCAACTTTTGTGTTTAGATTTCCTTTGGATTCAAGCCCGTACACACGTACCGATTGTCGGCCGTAAATATTCGGCCGCCGACCGATCGGCCGTTTGTCGGCTTGTTAGTATGATGCTTCCGACAGCCGACAGCGCATTTTCGGCTGAACAGAATCGGGTGTGCAAGCATTAAAATTTTTGTTTGCCGTCACCAGAACGGCCGATTGTTCGCCAGTCAGTACAGATTTCGGCCGACAGACAGCAGATTTGCAAGACTGGGCATGCTCAGAAAAGAAAAAAGACAAGGAAAGTTAACCATCACATGACATCACTTCTGCAGTCGGCTGTTGTTGGCCGACAAAATTCGTGTGCAGTCTTTTGCAGTTTTCAACAGACAGGACAGCCCTGGAACAAAAGACGGCCGATCGTTCGGCCGACGATCAGTACGTGTGTACGGGGCTTAACCTTCAACTATGTAGTGCAAGGGCCTGGCTGCATACAAGTTGAAACTGTTTAGGTTTGACCTCATATTATATGTTTTTGATAAATCTAAAGGAAAAAATCTAAAGACAATTGTATAGTGTGTATGGCCCATTAGACTGGGATGCCATTAAGGTTAATTTGCGTGTAAAGGCAGGCGTCCCAATACCAATGCAGACAGAGGACCATGCTGCAGCATTTATTTTCAGAAACGGTAACTTGTCTACATTTTTTCATAGGCAGCGAGGACAAATACAAATGCATGCAAATGTTTAGTAAAAGTGCATATACCCATTTACATGATAAAAATTATAAAATATCTGAGACTCCAGACTTTTAGTGCTCTGATTTACAGTGCAGTTGTGGAATGGAGGAGAAACCCTTCAGGGTCTAGGACTCTAGGTTCAAGTAAAGTGCATTTTATTAATATATTTATTCCTAGTTATGTGAAGGTTATGGCGCTGTGTTGGCGATGACGATGAGGGCTTTTCTTCTGTTTATTAGTTGTGTTCTATGCAATTTAAAAATCACAATAAATGATTTAAAAATATAGTATAAAGGAATACATACATGAAAAGTGTAGTTATCTATTGGTTTTTGGTTTTAGTAAAGCCTAAAATATACTATTACTTTTTATATATTTTTTTTTTTTACATGGTTGCTGTATTTTATGCTTTTTAGGTTTATATAAACCCTAACTAGGATCTTCTCCTATTTTCTTCTCCTATTTTTCATTTCGTTCTGTAAAAAAAAAAAAAAAATATTTTTTTTTATATATCTGCTTAGAAAAAAAAAAAAAAGAAAAAGCTGTTGATCCTGCCAAAAACCTAGTGTGCTGATAACTGTCTGTGCTCTCTGCCGCTGCTGACAGATATCAGTTAGCATTGTTTCCAGCTCTTTCTGTAAACTACATAACACCTCCTCCATATGGTATGGAGATGAAAGGGGGAGGTGTTCGGGGACAATGCTGCTTCTCCATAGAGGCAGTATAGTAATTGAATGTTGTCACCCAAGGAAAGGAAGCTTATTACTGGCAGGATCACCAGCAAAAAAAATCAAGGAAAAATAAGAAAGAAAACAAGTGCAGTCACCACATCTAAAAACTGATAAGTGACAATATAGTAAGGGCTCTTTCACACAGTCCACCTCCGTAGGAGAATCCGTGCTGCTCAGCAGGGGATCGTAAACACAGATCTCCGCTGAGCAGGAAGGTGACAGCTCCCTCTCCGCTCTGTGTGCAGGGAAGGAGGTGTCAGAGCCCCCGCTGCTCTCTATGGGGGAATCGGATGAGAGCGGACCGTCTCCGCTGACATCCGCTGCCCCAAAGAGATGCATGGGGAATCCGATCAGATCCGCCTAAAAAACTGACAGGCGGATCTGATCGGAGCGCTTGTGTTCTTATATTTTACCAAAAATTGGGTATTATATTGTGTTTGTATGCATTAAAATTCATTTTAGTATATTTTTCCCTGAAAATATAGATTTTATTAGAAAAAAATTTTGTTTGTCATAAAAAAAATTGCAACTGCCCCCATTTAATTCTACAAGGTCTTTGCTTTCAAAAAAAAAAATATATATATATATACAGTGGGTACGGAAAGTATTCAGACCCCCTTAAATTTTTCACTCTTTGTTATATTGCAGGCATTTGCTAAAATCATTTAGGTTCATTCTTCTTCCTCATGAATGTACACATAGCACCCCATACTGACAGAAAAACACAGAATTGTTGACATTGTTGCAGATTTATTAAAAAAGAAAAACTGAAATATCACATGGTCCTAAGTATTCAGACCCTTTGCTCAGTATTTAGTAGAAGCCCCCTTTTGATCTAATACAGCCAGGAGTCTTTTTGGGAAAGATGCAACAAGTCTTTCACACCTGGATTTGGGGATCCTCTGCCATTCCTCCTTGCAGATCCTCTCCAGTTCTGTCAGGTTGGATGGTAAACGTTGGTGGACAGCCATTTTTAGGTCTCTCCAGAGATGCTCAATTGGGTTTAAGTCAGGGCTCTGGCTGGGCCATTCAAGAACAGTCACGGAGTTGTTGTGAAGCCACTCCTTCGTTATTTTAGCTGTGTGCTTAGGGTCATTGTCTTGTTGGAAGGTAAACCTTCGGCCCAGTCTGAGGTCCAGAGCACTCTGGAGAAGGTTTTTGTCCAGGATATCCCTGTACTTGGCCACATTCATCTTTCCCTCGATTGCAACCAGTCGTCCTGTCCCTGCAGCTGAAAAACACCCCCACAGCATGATGCTGCCACCACCATGCTTCACTGTTGGGACTGTATTGGACAGGTGATGAGCAGTGCCTGGTTTTCTCCACACATACCGCTTAGAATTAAGGCCAAAAAGTTCTATTTTGGTCTCATCAGACCAGAGAATCTTATTTCTCACCATCTTGGAGTCCTTCAGGTGTTTTTTTAGCAAACTCCATGCGGGCTTTCATGTGTCTTACACTGAGGAGAGGCTTCCGTCGGGCCACTCTGCCATAAAGCCCCGACTGGTGGAGGGCTGCAGTGATGGTTGACTTTCTACAACTTTCTCCCATCTCCTGACTGCATCTCTGGAGCTCAGCCACAGTGATCTTTGGGTTCTTCTTTACCTCTCTCACCAAGGCTCTTCTGCCACGATAGCTCAGTTTGGCCGGGCGGCCAGCTCTAGGAAGGGTTCTGGTTGTCCCAAACGTCTTCCATTTGAGGATTATGGAGGCCACTGTGCTCTTAGGAAGCTTAAGTGCAGCAGAAATCTTTTTGTAACCTTGGCCAGATCTGTGCCTTGCCACAATTCTGTCTCTGAGCTCTTCAGGCAGTTCCTTTGACCTCATGATTCTCATTTGCTCTGACATGCATTGTGATCTGGAAGGTCTTATATAGACAGGTGTGTGGCTTTCCTAATCAAGTCCAATCAGTATAATCAAACACAGCTGGACTCAAATGAAGGTGTAGAACCATCTCAAGGATGATCAGAAGAAATGGAAAGCACCTGAGTTAAATATATGAGTGTCACAGCAAAGGGTCTGAATACTTAGGACCATGTGATATTTCAGTTTTTCTTTTTTTAATAAATCTGCAACAATGTCAACAATTCTGTGTTTTTCTGTCAGTATGGGGTGCTATGTGTACATTCATGAGGAAGAAGAATGAACTTAAATGAATTTAGCAAATGGCTGCAATATAACAAAGAGTTAAAAATTTAAGTGGGTCTGAATACTTTCCGTACCCACTGTATATATATATATATATATATATATATATATATATATATATATATATATATATATATATATGTTTGTGGGGCTTTAAAGCAGCATTAAACCCAAAAGCAAACATGTATTACATTACAGCTTACCAATTCTTAGTTGTGATGGGTGAATTTCATTTTCTTTTTTAGCTTTTCTTTTCTTTGTTTTCCTTTTCGGTTTTGGTTTAATACTGCTCTAAGTAATTTTCAAGCAAAAAAAAAAACCGCGGATTTTAACATCTGTGAGAAAAAAAATAAAACAAAATTTCTGACAGAGGGGAGTTTAAAAAAAAAAAATTATGAAAAAAATAAAAGGTTATTTTGAAGCAGGAACAGTGGTCGGTGTGCTGTACATAACTTGCAGCCTCAATTTTCTAAGCTTACAATTATTCATGTATTTATTTTTGTGAGAGAGATTAGCTTATGGCGCTTTTCCACTGCATAGAACCGTACCGGCTCGGCACGCTTTTGTGCTTTTCCACTGCTGGTACCGCATGGTATGGTGTAGGAACGGTTCGGTACGGTACGGTATAGGTTTGCTTTTCCACTGCATGGAACCGAATGGTACGGTACGGCTCTGAAAAAACAGTACCTACTCGATTGTGGTTCCAACAGGTACCAAACTGGTACCATATCCCACAATCCTTTGCATGCAGTCACTACTAGCCACTGATTGGTCAGAGAATCCCACCCACCCCGTTGTTATCCCACCCACTTAACTTTAGCACTACTTTAGTGGAAAAGCAAACCTATACCGTACCGAACCGTTCCGACACTATACCATGCGGTACCGCAGTGGAAAAGCAAACCGGGCCAAGCAGGGCCGAGTAGAGCCGAGCCGGTACTAGCCGGTACTTGCAGTGGAAAAGTGCCATTAGTCTCTTTGCTGACCTATATATAGGATCTCTATTGTGGCTTATCCATTTCATAATGGGGCCAATTCTAAAATTTCTTACATGCAGATCGGCTACAGCAGCAGGGGACCACACGTCTGGTCACAGGTGCCACTCCTGTCAGATAAGAACAGGAAGCTGAGGCTACAATTGGCGCAGGATCACCAAAATTGGGCAATAGAAGATTGGAAAAATGTTGCCTGGTCTGATGAGTCTCTATTACAGCTGTGACATTCAGATGGTAGGGTCAGAATTTGGTGTAAACAACATGAAAGCATGGATCCATCCTGCCTTGTATCAATGGTTCAAGCTGGTGGTGGTGTAATGGTGTGGGGGATATTTTCGTGGCACACCTTGGGCCCCTTAGTACTAATTGAGCATTCTTTAAATGCCACGGCCTACCTGAGTATTGTTGCTGACCATATCCATCCCTTTATGACTACAGTGTACCCATCTTCTGATGGCTCCTTCCAGCAGGATAATGCACCATGTCACAAAGCTCCAATCATCTCACCACTGGTTTCTTCACCATGACAATGAAGTCACTGTACTTCAATGGCCTCCACACTCACCAAATCCGGTCACTGTACTCCAATGGTCTCCACACTCACCAGATCTCATCCAATAGAGCACCTTTGGGATGTGGTGGGAGATTCACATCATGGATGTGCAGCCGACAAATCTGCAGCAACTATGTGATGCTATCATGTCACTATGGACCAAAATCTCTGAGGAATGTTTCCAATACCTTGCTGAATCAATGCCACTAAGAATGAAGGCAATTCTGAAGGCAAAATGGGGTCCAACCCGGTACTAGCAAGGTGTACCTAATAAAGTGACAGATGAGTGTATATTAAAAAAAATATGTGCTACAATTCTGTGTTCAGAATCTCTTTTTTCTTTAAACCTTTGTCGGTTTGGAAATGCCTACATATTGGCCCCTGTCACCGGGGATCTGAAAACATTGCTTTCCAAAGTTAACTGCAGTCATCTACTGAATGGCCACCCAGATGCAATTTTCCATACGGCTATAATTTGCCCAGCTTCCATAGCAACAAGTACAATTTCTACATTTGCTGTTTGGCAGGGTGGATGTTTCAAAAGCCTGCGCAAGCCTAAACAAGCAAAATGAACAATTTTATGACACAATTGCAATTTATTCATATTACTGTCTATAAAGTAACCATGCTGGGATGGCAGTTCCAGCGGTGGATTCTCTCTAATGGGGTCCATACACTAGACGAAAAATCGCTTGAAAATCCGTCATTTGGACAGTTTGTTCGCTTTTCGTCCAGTTAATGGGCACACATTGAAAATCTGGTGTGATGTTTTTGAGCCAATAAAAGTTTGAAAAACGTCTGCCGAACAGGCAATGAAATTAAAGCGGAGTTCCGGGCACAGAGGTCATTTTTTACTAAACATACCCCCGGGACAGTCAGGGCTAGCACATTCCACAATGGCTAGCCTCTCTGATCTGTCCCGGTTCGCACTTACCTACAAGAAGAAATACTTACTTATTAAATTTCTTCCACAGCGTTTCCATCTCTCTTGTGGGCAGCTGAAGCCGGCGCGGTCCTCTTCTGTGTCTTCTTCCGCGTCTTCTTCTCCCAGAATGCGCCTGCACCGGCCCCTCTCGTCACTTCCGGTGTGGCGCTGCATTCCTCCACAGCTTCTGGGCATGCCCAGAAGCTGTTTAGCAGGGGAATGCGGCGTCGCCCGGAAATGACGAGCGGGGCCGGTGCCGTCGCATTGATTCCTGGGAGCGATGACGTTCAGCTCCCAGGAATCATAGCGAGACAGGAAGTGACGGGGTGAGCCGCGGCTCCGAGGGAGGAAGTACTCTGAGGTGAGTATCTTCGATCTTCATTTACCAGGTAAGTAAACAAAAAAAAATAAAATAACTATCCAATTCCTTTTCAGGTGAGGTCTACCTAGCGGAGGGGCACAAAAAAAAATATAGTTTTTGTGCCCGGAACTCCGCTTTAAGGGTTAATGTGTTTTGCGCCCATTAACCACTTAACCCCCGGAAGATTTTACCCCCTTCCTGACCAGGGGGTATTTTGCGATTCGGCACTGCGTGACTTTAACGGACAATTGCGCGGTCGTGCGATGCTGTACCTAAACGAATTGTCGTCCTTTTTTTCCCACAAACAGAGCTTTCTTTTGGTGGTATTTGATCACCTGTGCGATTTTTTGATCATGCGCTATAAACAAAAAAAGAGCGTCAATTTTGCAAAAATAACAATATTTTTTTACATGAAATTCCCCCCAAAAAAATTTGAAAATCTAAATTTTTTAACATTTTAGGCCAATTTGTTTTATGCTACATATTTTTGGTAAAAAAAAAACGCAAAAAGCGTATTTTGATTGGTTTACTAACTAAGGGAAAGATTTTTGTCATTTTTGTTGTTTTTTTTTTTAACGCGTAATGGCGGCGATCTGCAATTTTTTTTGCGGGACTGCGACATTGCGGCAGACAGATCGGACCCTTGACTGACATTTTTGACACTTATGGGGTTACCAGTGACATTACTACAGTAATCAGTGCTATACATATGCACTGTTACTGTAAAATGACACTGGTAGTGAAGGGGTTAACTTCATTTGAGAGGGAGGGGCTGTGTGTGTCCCTAGGGACGTGATTCTAACTGTGATTGGCTGTGGCTTGAGCTGTACATAGTAGAACCGTATGATCACTGTTCATACACAGGGGAGAATGACAGGCGGCTTGTTTACATCAGCCGCCTGCCTTTCTCCCGCTGTCACGGACGATCGCGAGTGCCCGGCGGACATCGGGTCCGCCGGGCACACGCGCAGGGGGGTCCGTGACCGAGCAGGAGCGGGAGTGCGCCTCCGGTGGCGCACGCTCGCTCCCCAGAGCCTCACAGGCTAGTGACGTACCCATACGTCCCTTTGACTGTGAGGGGCTGACCGCCGCAGTATATGTACTTGCGGCGGTCGGCAAGTGGTTAACTACTTGACGACTAGCGCGACTAGCGATATACCTGTACTTCGCTGGACTTCAAGTGGTTATACTAGGATCATCCCTTCAGCTGCAGGCATCACCCCAGTTATGTAGAACTGACGGTAGGCTCTCTTGGAAAAGCAATCCTAGCAGCTAACTAGTTGCTTGATTGCTTTTGCAAGCAGTGGTTGGGGATGTCCCTGCTTTACCAGAATCTCCCATCCTCCCGGGAGTCCCGATCGACCAACCGTCCCTTCACCGGCTCATCAGAAAGCCGAACAAAGGCTGGATCAGCTTTGTTCATCTCTCGGCTATAGTAACCCAAAAGCGATGACCTGACATCACTTCCGGTTTAACTGGATGACAACGGCGCCATTTTCAAAAGTTAAAAACATTCAAACACATGGATCTTGGTGTGATCAAACGCTTTTAAGGGCAGAGGAGGGATTTGGGATCTTATAGATCCCAGATCTCTTCATAAAGAGTACCTGTCGCCAGTGGCGTACCAATAGGGGGGGCGGGGGGCGGTCCGCCCCGGGTGCCACACATTAGGGGGGTGTCAGCTAGCACCAGGGTGACACCCGGGGCCGGCCGCCGGAGGAGAAACTGTATAAAGCAGAGAAAGGGAGAGAGACTCACTTCGCTCACGAGCCCTGCATACACTGCGGGAAATGCCGGAGTTAAGTGTGCTAGATAATGAGAAGGCGATTGGTTGCTAGGACCGCCTAGCAACCAATCACGGCTCATTAACTACTAAGCACATTTAACTTCGGCATTTCCCGCTGACTGCTGTGTATGCAGGGCTCGTGAGCCTCTCTCCCATTCTCTTTGAACAGTTCCTCCCTCTCTGCTCTCCTCCTCTTCTCCGCATAAGGTAAGGGGGGGGGGGGGCACAAATTGTATTTTAAAGTTGTTCTATTGGGGGGGGAGGGGGTCTCCATTGTAGGGGGGTTGTCTACATTGTAAAGGGGTTCTATTGGGGGGGGGGGTATCTGCATTATAGAGGGGTTTTATTGGGGGGGGGGGTGTCTGCATTATAGAGGGGTTTTATTGCTGGGGGTCTGCATTGTAGAGGGGTTTTATTGGGGGGGGTTGTATACATTGTAAAGGGGTTCTATTGGGGGGGGGGGTGTCTCGTGTCTGCATTATAAAGGGGTTCTATTGGGGGGTGTCTGCATTGTAGAGGGGTTTTATGGGGGGGTCTTCATTGTAAAGGGGTTTTATTGGAGGGGTGTTGTCTACATTTTAAAGGGGTTCTATGGGGGGGGGGTGTCTGCATTATAGAGGGGTTTTATTGGGGGGGGGGTTGTCTACATTGTAAAGGGGTTCTATTGGGGGGGTGTCTGCATTATAAAGGGGTTCTATTGGGGGGTGTCTGCATTGTAGAGGGGTTCTATTAGGGGGGGTCTGCATTGTAAAGGGGTTCTATAGGGGGGTTTGCATTGTAGAGGGGTTCTATTGGGGGGTTGCATTGTAAAGGGGTTCTATTGGGGGGGGGGTCTGCATTGTAAAGGGGTTCTATAGGGGGGTTTGCATTGTAGAGGGGTTCAATTGGGGGGGTTTGTATTTTAAAGGGGTTCTATTGGTGGGGGCTTTGTATTGTAAAGGGGTTCTATTGACGGTGGCTTTGAATTGTAAAGGGGTTCTATTGGGGGGCTGTATAATGTAAAGAGTTCTGTTGAGGGGTGGGGGGCGAGGGCTATGTCATGTAAAGGGTTCTATTGGGGGGGGGGGTGGAAACTGTGTAATGTAAAGGGTTCTTTTGGGGGGCAGGGGCTGTGTAATGTGAAGGGTTCTATTGGGGAATGGGGGCTGTATAATGTAAAAGGTTTTATGGGGGGCGGGGGCTGTGTAACATAAAGGTTTCCATGAGGGGGGTGTGGGCTGTGTAATGTAAAGGGTCCCATGAGGGGGGTGGGGCTGTGCACCGCCATTACTCATCCTGACTGGGCTATTGAGGGACTCTGTACTGGAGAAGCCCAGTACTATACTTACTCTCCTTGATGTCCTCTCAAGAAATCTTCAACTCCACAGACGCCCTCCTACGTGGACCCACTTTCTGAGATCCTCGAGGGAACTCTGACCGGGGGAGCATACCCACTGTCACCTGTGGGGATATCATACTGACCTTTCTTTTGCAATTTCTTTAATTAAGGAGTTTCCCTCTCTAAGCCCAGATACGCACGACTCACTACTCCAAAGTCTGTTAATACAGGCCAAGTCAAGTCGGTAGATACCGCTCATGGCTTTAATGAGAATCGAGGTTTTATAACCCGCTAAGGTTTTAAATTTGTCTACATGGTCTCTCGTCCTTGATCCTACAGAGCACCTGCATATCTGTCTGAGCTCTGGCTTCTCTTGGACTATTGAGAAAGGCAAACTGACCGAAACGCGTCTGGTCCTGTCCAGACATCTCAGACATCCTCTGAATCAGAGACGTATTTATGACCATGTTTTTATGATACATGTTTGTTCTATGTCAATGCTGTTTTCTTTGTATCTTATGAGTGTTTAATAAATTTATACGCCACATACTCAAGTCCTGGTTCTTGCCGTCAAAAGTCCCACTCCTCAGGGGTTCTCTTTTCTTGATACTATTCAATAGGGATGTTGGCAAGATTCCAGGTTAAAACACAGACTCCAAATAACTCCTTTCGTGTAATGTAAAGGGTTCCAATGGGGGGGGGGGGGGGGTGGCTGTGTAATGTAAAGGGTTCCAATGGGCGGGCTGTGTAATGTAAAGGGGTCCAGGGGTACGGGGGCTGTGTAATGTAAAGGGGGTCTTCCTACATTTTACTCGCAGTTATTACTGCAGTCGTATAGATTTTTTTTTTCTGCATTTTCTGAAAGCGCACCAAAAGTCTTGCATGCTGCATCTTTGGCGCGCTTTCAGAAAACAGGAAAAAATTGGGGGGGGGGGAGTGACACCAACCCTAGTGACACCACTGACAGTAGCACACAGTAAGTATGCCACTGCCAGTTACATGTATTTCTGTCTGGCGCCTCAGGTCAATCTGCGCCGTTTTTGCAGAGGAGGAGGGGCCTGGTCGCCGGGTCAATGTGCGGTTCGTCGGTGCCAGATATAGGATCCGCCCCGGGTGCCAAATGCTTTAGGTACGCCCCTGCCTATCGCATGCCTATTGCACCTTGTGACTAGGGATGATCGAACGGTTCGGGTCGACCATCGGTTCGACCCGAACATTGGATGTTCGATATTCGGCCGAATACCGAACTTTTTGCGGCAAAAGTTCGGTATTCGGCCATCAGAACCGCCCAAAATGCACTGGGACAGGAACTGGGCTTTAAAAGCCCGTGATTGGCCCAGAAACGTCTGCAAAAGCCAATGAGGGGGCAGGAGTCTCCTAGGAACGTGATTGGAGTGACTACGGGGACCAGAGGCCAATCAGGAGTGAATACGCCCCACACTATATAAGATGGCCCCGCCTAACCCCTAGCACAGTTATCCAGAGCCTGTTGAAGAGAGTTGAAGCAGTTCTGTCTGACTCCTGCTTGCTACACTACATTTCCTACATATCGAGTGGTTCTAAAGCTCCATATAGCAGAATTGTATTTAGCTTACAGCCAGTGTAGTTAGATACAGCGATTGTGCTGGTTCTTAGAGTTAAAAAAAAAAAAAAAACTTAAGGGACAGTGTCAGTCTTCTGCTGTATGGAGCTTTCTATTTAGTGGAAAGGGATATCTAGTGTAGTTAGGGAACTTTGTACTACATTAGTTAGATTTGAAAATTTAGTTTCTGTAGGGAAAGTGTGAGGGTTCTGTTTAGTGAGCACGTGGCACAGTGCTGCTGTATCACAGCAGGTATACGTGCTTGCTAGGCAGCAAAATACAGTGACAACTTAACGCCTGTTGTTCAAAGCGTTAGGTGCACTGTACAAAAGCCTTTGCAACTGTGCGTGACACGCAACTGCTGTGCTGTATCCAGCGACAACTGTGGGTCGCATAGCAGTGTGCGTTTTTCACCGCACACAGTTGCCAACGCATCAGTGACAACCTAACGCCTGTTGTTCAAAGCGTTAGGTCCACTGTGCAAAAGGCTTTGCTACTGTGCGTGAACCGCAACTGCTGTGCTGTATCCAGCGACAACTGTGGGTCGCATAGCAGTGTGCGTTTTTCACCGCACACAGTTGCCAACGCATCAGTGACAACTTAACGCCTGTTGTTCAAAGCGTTAGGTGCACTGTACAAAAGCCTTTGCAACTGTGCGTGACACGCAACTGCTGTGCTGTATCCAGCGACAACTGTGGGTCGCATAGCAGTGTGCGTTTTTCACCGCACACAGTTGCCAACGCATCATTGAGAAATATGCCTGGTAGACCAAGAAAAGGCATACGTGGCCCTGCTGCGGAAAGGGGCACAGCTTCTAGGGTGTCTAGAGGCAGGGGTGGACGTGGTGGTCAGTCCTCAGCCAGGCCACCATTTGGATTGTTCTCCGGCAGTGGCCAAGCTATACGTCCACAGTATGTACAGGAGGTGGTGGACTATATGAACAAACCCTCATCATCGGCATCATCTGCAACTACAGTGACCCAGGCAGAGAAAAGTGGTCAGTCTTCTGCAGTTGTCAGAACAAATACAGATGAGTCCATGTCCACCTCATGTCCTCCCTTAGACCCAATTTCAGACATGGCAGAGGAGTCAGCTGAGCTGTTTGACCACAGTGTCGGCCATCTACTCCAGCCTGATGCTCAGTCCTTTATGGAGTCTGATGTTGGGTCTGAGTTTGAGGAGGAGGCAGAGCAAACAAGAGGGGAGAGCAGACGGCCTACTCCATCTAAGGCCGCACCTGTTGTCTCCCGGGCCACTATACACACCTCATCTTGCTGGGCCTTTTTTGAGACATCCCATGCAGATAAAACAGTTGCGATCTGCAAGATTTGTAAGAAGGGTATAAAACGTGGCAAAAATGTCAACCACCTGGGTACAAGCTGCCTAAACAGGCATTTGACAACCCACCACTCGGCCCGTTGGCAGGAGCATTTAAAGAACCCACAAAAGGGCCAAAGATTGGTCGGTCGGCCTCCTAGTTCTCCTCGCGCTCCTCCTCATGCTCCATCTGCTCCACCTGCTCCACCTGCACATCAGTCTGTTCCTGGCCCTGCTATAGTCACTCGTCACCTGTTGGCAGCCTCCACTGGCAGGGATGATGATATAGCAGGCAGTGTCGCATCTACCTCCAGCACACCACCAGCTGTATCATCTAGACGCCAAATTTCGATTCCACACATGCTGGAACGAAAAAAAATGTATACTCCCCGCCACCCACATGCCCAGCGTCTAAACAGTAGTTTGGCTAAACTACTGGCTCTGCAACTATTACCATTTAACCTGGTAGAGTCTGCTCCCTTCCGTGACTTCGCAAAATGTGCAGTTCCACAGTGGCAGGTGCCAAGTCGGCATTACTTTTCCCGTAAGGCCCTGCCATCCCTATACCAACATGTGGAAGGCAATGTAGTGTCATCCCTGGCCAAGTCAGTCAGCCGTAAGATACACTTGACGGCTGACACTTGGTCAAGCAAACATGGGCAGGGACGGTACATTTCTGTCACTGCTCACTGGGTGACACTGCTTGCCAGTGGAAGGGATTGTAGCCAGGGCTCGGTGCTGCAGCCAGTGTTGCCCCCACGTCTGCAAACAGCTGGTGGTGTCGCTGATCCGGGTAGATCGATCACTTCTACCCCCTCCTGCTCCTCCTCCTCTACCTCCTCCATGCCCTCCTCTGCAGAATGGTCCTTTGAATATGATGAGATACCACGTAAACGTTCAAAGGGCTATTCTATGTCTCAGGCCAAAAGGTGTCACGCAGTGCTGCAGCTTGTGTGTCTAGGGGACAGGCAGCACACTGCCCCTCAGATTCTTGGGGCTCTGCAGGCACAGGCCCAGAGGTGGTTGACACCACGCCAGCTGCAGCCAGGGATGGTGGTTACTGATAATGGGTCAAACCTCCTGGCCGCCCTTCGTCAGGGAAAGTTAACCCATGTGCCATGCCTGGCGCATGTCCTGAATCTCGTGGTACAGCGGTTTTTGAACTCGTACCCGGGAATGCAGGATGTGCTAAGGATGGCAAGAAGGGTGTGCAGTCACTTCAGGCGGTCGTACAGTGCCACTGCACGTTTGGCCGAAGTGCAGCGCGAGTTTCACCTGCCGGTACACCGCCTCATCTGTGACATGCCCACCCGCTGGAACTCCACCTTGGCTATGCTGCAGCGCCTGTACACGCAGCAGAGGGCCCTCAATGAATACCTATGCGAGTACGGCACCAGCACTGGCTCTGCGCGCCTGGGCTTCTTTTCACCACGGCAGTGGCTTTTGATTAAGGATGCATGCGCTGTCCTCTCGCCATTTGAGGAGGCCACAACGATGGTCAGCCGGGACAGCGCATGCATCAGTGACACCCTACCGGTACTGTTTTTGTTGGAGCACACTCTGCGTGGCATTATGGACAGGGCACTGGAGGCAGAGCAGCAGGAGGAAGAGGAGGACTTCCTTGCCTCTCAAGGCCCCCTTTATCCTGAGAATCTTGACCCCATTATGCCTAGCTCCCAGAGGCCCGAGCAGGATCCAGGGGTGGAAGAGGAGGAGGAGGACGATTCTGCGGGAACTTTTGCAGGGTTTGAGGAGGAGGAGGAGGAAGACATGCGGCAATCTGCAAGGCCTAGTTTGACTCCCTCGGGACACTTTGGAGTAGTACGTGGCTGGGAGGAGGAGGAGCTCGTTGAAGATAATGTCGTTATGAGTGACCCCGAGGAGTCAGCTTCTCAGGCCTTCGCTAATTTGCGACGCATGGGAAACATCATGCTTCAGAGCCTGCGAAAGGACCCCAGAATCAAGGCCATTAAAGAGACTAACCACTATTGGTTGGCCACCCTACTTGACCCCCGGTACAAGTGTAAAGTCTCGGAGCTTTTCCCATCCACCCATAGAGTCCACAGGATCAAATCCCTTGAGGACAGTCTCAAGAGGAATCTGGTGAACATGTTCCCCGACTCCCGTAGGGTGCAGGGGCGGGGACAACCTACCATGGATTCTACTGGTGGTCACGAGAGGAGCGTTGGAGAAGGCGTGCGGTTGACGGATGCCTTTCGGTCTTTTTTTAGTCCTCACCGCCCAGGCCTCTCAGCTGCCACATCGCATCGACACCGTCTGCATCACATGGTGGACGATTACGTGAGGGCACAAAGTGACACAGAGGGCTTTTCATGTGACGAATCCGATCCACTGGCATACTGGGTCTTAAGATTAGACCACTGGCCAGAACTGGCCCAGTATGCCATGGAGTTGTTGGCCTGCCCTGCTTCCAGTGTCCTATCGGAACGGGCATTCAGCGCAGCAGGAGGATTCGTCACAGACCATCGAACTAGACTCTCCACCGACTCAGTCGACCGTTTGACATTCATTAAGATGAATCAGTCGTGGATATCAAGCTTTGATGCACCTGATGCAGACCTTGTAGACTAGGCTATCGTTGTGATGTGGCAGTTGAGCCTCAGTTTAAGCCTGGACCATGGTGCCACCCTCAAACCCTCCTCTCATTCTCTTTACGTTCACAGAACCTCATTTTGGTTATGACAAAAACGACAATGTTTGCGCACCTGTTCCACAGGTGCACACCTTTACAATTTTTGGGCCTCCTTCAACACCAGCTCTTTGGGGTTAAGGTGGGGAGGCTATGCTAAAACAAAAACGACAATGTTTGCGCACCTGTTCCACAGGTGCACACCTTTACAATTTTTGGGCCTCCTTCAACACCAGCTCTTTGGGGTTAAGGTGGGGAGGCTATGCTAAAACAAAAACTACAATGTTTGCGCACCTGTTCCACAGGTGCACACCTTTACAATTTTTGGGCCTCCTTCAACGCCAGCTCTTTGGGGTTAAGGTGGGGAGGCTATGCTAAAACAAAAACGACAATGTTTGCGCACCTGTTCCACAGGTGCACACCTTTACAATTTTTGGGCCTCCTTCAACACCAGCTCTTTGGGGTTAAGGTGGGGAGGCTATGCTAAACAAAAACTACCATGTTTGCGAACCTGTTCCACAGGTGCACACCTTTACAATTTTTGGGCCTCCTTCAACACCAGCTCTTTGGGGTTAAGGTGGGGAGGCTATGCTAAAACAAAAACGACAATGTTTGCGCACCTGTTCCACAGGTGCACACCTTTACAATTTTTGGGCCTCCTTCAACACCAGCTCTTTGGGGTTAAGGTGGGGAGGCTATGCTAAAACAAAAACTACAATGTTTGCGCACCTGTTCCACAGGTGCACACCTTTACAATTTTTGGGCCTCCTTCAACGCCAGCTCTTTGGGGTTAAGGTGGGGAGGCTATGCTAAAACAAAAACTACAATGTTTGCGAACCTGTTCCACAGGTGCACACCTTTACAATTTTTGGGCCTCCTTCAACGCCAGCTCTTTGGGGTTAAGGTGGGGAGGCTATGCTAAAACAAAAACTACAATGTTTGCGCACCTGTTCCACAGGTGCACACCTTTACAATTTTTGGGCCTCCTTCAACACCAGCTCTTTGGGGTTAAGGTGGGGAGGCTATGCTAAACAAAAACTACCATGTTTGCGAACCTGTTCCACAGGTGCACACCTTTACAATTTTTGGGCCTCCTTCAACGCCAGCTCTTTGGGGTTATGGTGGGGAGGCTCCGCCAACACCAAAACTACCATGTTTGCGCACCTGTTCCACAGGTGCACACCTTCATAATTTTTACGCCTTCTTCAACACCAGCTCTTTGGGCTTACAGTGGTATGGCTCCGCCAACACCCAAACAACAATTTTTGCGCACCTGTCACACAGATGCATATCATTGTAATTTTTTTCCTTACAAAGGCAATTATTGCTTTCATTACCAGCACTTTCATAGGGATATGGTGTCAAGGCATCGTCCGCACCACCAAATGCCCAATTTTTAAGCATCCTTTACTTCTATTCAAAGTCAAGAGACAACAGTATTCATCCAAAACATCTCTAATCTTGTTCACTCTGCACTACATTGTGGCCCCTACCCCTAACCCTCAATGTATCCGTGCATATATGTCTGTTTCTTGTGAGATTTCAAGTTAAAGTGCACCAAACACCATTTTACATGAAATAAAGTGCAATTACATACATCTTTGGACTTCTTGAAACATTTGGTAATAAAAGCCCCATTGTGGAAATACACCCGTTAATTATATGCACATTTAAAGAGACAGCACCTTTTTCCAAAAAAACCTCTAATCTTGTTCCCAGTGCACTGCATTATGTCCCCATCATACACATTGGCTGAGCCGTTGATTAGGAGCAAAAGAAAGGTGCGGTTAAGCAAAAAAGTCATTTTTGAAGGTTTGGTATGCCGTAATTCTGGTTCTGGACATGCTACAGAGCTGAAACTTCACAGGTACACCTTTTAGACCCCCCAGACACTAAATCCAAAGAAATCTCTTTTTTTTTTTTTTTTTTTTAATTTTTTCAATAATTTGCTATCTATCAAATACGACAATTTTTAAGAACTTTTTTTTGTGTGATTAATAGTCCCTGGGGCATGACCCAGAACCCTAGGCACTTTTTAGGGGCATTTATTGGGTTTTAGGGCTTAAAAATTGTGTTTTTTGATTACAGAAGTTCGGGTCCCATTGATTTCAATGGGGTTCTGAAATCCAAACCGAACTTTCGTGAAGTTCGGGTGTTCTGGTCGAACCGAACTTTTCAAAAGTTCGATCATCCCTACTTGTGACATCAATAAAAGTGATTAGAAAAAGAAAAGTAAAGGGACACTGTAAAAAAAAAAAAAAAAATTATTAATTTCAAAACGTTTATTTAAAGTGCCCCTGTCTCCTCATGATCACACCAGTGATCGACCAATATCGTTTTTTATTGCCGATACCGATATTTTGGTCATCGGATATCGGTATCGGCCGATATTTTCAGACATTTAAAATTTTTTATTTTTATTTTCCACAGGTACTCTGGTGGAGGGAACTGGGGGTCTAAAAGACCCCAACCCACACCCCCCCCCCCCGCACTTAAAAGCATTCAAAACGCCAAGTTTGGTTGTTTTGAAAGCTCACATTTTTTTTAATTTGCCGCTGATTACCCAGAATTGATGTCATGATCACTTCCGGGTTTTTACATGGAGACCCGATCAGAGCCAAATGCGGCTTTGATCGGGTCTTCTCTTCAGCGGCCGTGCTGGTAGGATTCCCGGGTCTCCCGGTGGGACGGGAGACCCGGGCGAGCTGCGGAAGGCGGCAGGAGTGGATAGACGTCCCCTCCCGCTCCTTGTAATGACAGCCGAGCAGCTTCTCAGCCGCATCGGTTTTCATTACAAGACAGCTGACAGTCGGCTATGGACGTCGATACCGGGGTGATGCCTCTAGCTGTAAGCATCACTCCGGTACAGCACTTTCCCGAAATATCGGCAACATCGATAACCTCAGGTGCTGATTCTGATATATCGGGGAAAGTGAATATCGGCCCCCGATATATCGGCATTGCCGATAATCGGTCGATCCCTAGATCACAAACGCGTTGGTCCAGCACGTACGCAAGCAGCTATCATCCCATACATGTGAAGTATCACTGGGCAGTAATTTTAGCACCAGACCTTCTCTGTAAATCTAAAGTGGTAACCTGTAAAGGCTTTTCAAATGTTGCCAATGAATAGTATGTTTTTTGCCATTGCACGGGAAAGCCTGACAGGTTTGGTATCTATTTACTCGGCGTAACATCATCTTTTATATTTTAGCAAAAAAATTGGGTTATGTATTGTATAAAGAAGGATTGAACCTCTGGTCCCAGTTACCAGTAGGGTCATTAGAAATGGGACTTTATTTGGGTAGGTAACATAGCAAGGTAAGCGTATATAGTACAAACAGATCCACTCATTCAACGCGTTTCGCAGTATAACAAACTACACGTTGCTTCATCAGGAACGAGTAGAGGGTTTTTCATCTATTTGCTTATAAAGAGAAGAAAATACAATAAGTCACATTATTCATATCATTACAACCAGATTTGAAATACATAGATCAAAGTCATCAGCTTAAAGGTTATGTATTGTTATGTATTGTGTTTTATTGCTTTAAAATTCAAAAATGATTATTGTATTTTTTTCCGAAACAATTGCACTTAAAAAAACTGCTGTGCAAATACAGTGTAACATAAAAATATGCAAAATCCACCATTTTATTCTCTAGGGCCTCTGCTTAAAAAAAGGTATAATGTTTGGAGGTTCTAAATAATTTTCTAGCAAAAAAAAATACTAATTTTTACATGTAAACAAAAATGTCAGAAAAAGGCCTGGGGAGTCAAGTGGTTAAAAATTGAGCTGTTGGTACTGTGTATATGTGACCCAGAAACGCAGGGCACGCGGTGCCATGATTTGTGGTGAGCAGTGTCCCTAAGACACAACACATCACGATCAGGGTAAAGAGCCAATGACAGCGGCTCTTAATCACGTGAACAGCTGTGTCCAATCACAGCTGATGACGATGTAAACACACTTGCTGGTTATCGACATTCCTTTCCTTGCGCAGCATGAGGAGAGGAGAGAGCCGGTAACCAGATAGTGTAAAAGGGGACATCTGCACTGATAATCAGTGCATTGATCATTAGTGTCCTGATTATCAGTGCAGCCCCAACAGTGTCCATCAGTGCTGCCAATCAGTGCTGCCAATCAGTGCCTCCTTATCTATGCCGCCTATCAGTGCACATCAATTCTGCTTATCAGTGCCCCTCAGTACTGCCTTTCAGTGGCCATCGGTGCCACCTATCAGTGCCACCTATTGGTACCCATCAGTGCTGCTTATCAGTGCCAATTAGTGTAGCATATCGGTGCAGCCTCATCAGTCCCCACCAGTGCCACTTCATCAGAGCCCATCAGTGCTGCCTAACAGTGCCCATCAGTCCTGCCTTCTCAGTGACCATCAGTGCCGCCTCATCTGAGCCCATCAGTGCAGCCCATCAGTACTGCCTATTAGTGCTAATCAGTGCAAAATCATCAGTGCACATCAAGTAAGGAGAAATTTTACTTGTTTGCAAAATATGATAACAGAAACTTAAAAGATAAAGATAATGAAAAACTTTTTTTTTTCATAATTTTTTGGTCGTTTATGAATTTGTTTATGAAAAAATTAAAAACCCCAATGATGATTAAATACCACCAAAAGAAAGCTTTGTGTGAGAAAAAAAAGCATAAAAGTTTCATATGGGTACAGTGTTGCATAACCAAGCAATTCATTCAAAGTGCGACTGGAAGCTGAAAATTGGCCTGGGCAGGAAGGGAGTAAAAGTGCCCAGTAGGCAAGTGGTTAAAGATCACACCAAAGACTCTAAAGTTAGTTTCAGTCTGTTTCTAACAGCTCAAAAACACCAGCTGTGCGTTTACATTATAATACGGCCAGGATGCAAAGACTGTTGTAATAGAAAGTAACATAATATTTCAGTGCCTCAGTTGTGAATTTTAAAGACAGATTTCTCCACAATGCCTATAGTTACAGAGGAGAATGGGGGGCTTGTTTATAAGTGCTTTCACTTCTCGTTCATAATATTTAAATGCTTTAGTATCCATAGCCTGAGAAAAGGCTCACTTTAAAACTACTCTGTTGCTAAACTGAAATTGAAAAAAAAGTACTTAAAGCGGAGTTCCACCCAAAATTGGAACTTCCGTTTTAGGTAGTAATAACCCCCTGACATGCCACATTTGGGTGGGAGCGGGTACCTAGTTTTGACAGGTACCCGCTCCCACTTCCGCTCGGAGCGCTACGGCGCCCTGAACGGAAGTTCTCCTCTCCCCTTCCCTCCCTGCAATCTTCTGGGACATGTCAGAGGTCCCAGAAGATTGCACGCCAATCAAGACGCGCAACTTGCGCATGCGCAGTGCGTACCCGGCTGTGAAGCTTCAAATTGTCACAGCCGGGTGCCCACACCAGTGATGCCGGCGCCGCCGAGACCAGAGGGAAGAGGATTGAGGCTTCGGGCAGCCGCATCGCTGGACCGTGGGACAGGTGAGTGAAAAGGCTGGAATTCCGCTTTAAAGCAGAACTACACTGCATCTGAGCACCACAAACCAAAAATGTAATTCATTTATAGTATTCAAAGCAAACTCACCCATCTATCCACATCTCCATGCTTTTTTATTGCTGAGAAATCACTTTCAAAAACACCCCCTGGCATTTCTGGCTGTGGCTATCTTGAATAAGATAGGACCGGGCTGGCTGTTCCATTCCCTATGAGGCACACTGCAGCCAAGCACACAGCAGTTCTACTGGCTCTAGGTGCATGTCTTTTTGAAGTTTAATACTGGTTGAACTTGGTTAGGCTGCGCCGCAAGCCTTGACATACTCCAAATTTAGTGCATGGTATAATAGAGGACACTCTCTAGCTACGACTGACTCTTTGGGGTAAAACTCCTCTTTAGACTAGTGATAGGTGAACTACAGCTCAGTGGACTCCAATGCAAGAGCAAACCTGAGACAGAAAATCTGGAACAGTGTCTCCAAGGTTTAACAAGGACGGTCCCTAAGATCTCTCTCTCAAGCCTGTACTCACTGTGCTCTGTGTGGTTGAATGTTTTCCTGCAGTACCAGCCAGCTTCTCTACTGTATGCCTCCAGGCAAGATCCTCTGTAGACTTCCTCAAAACTGCTCCCAGCAACTTTAGACATGGACCCCACCCCCTCAGCTCTTGCAGGACTGGGACCCCAGTGGCCTCCTGCAGACTTCAGCTAATTGACAGATAGGGCCACAGACCTCGGGCTTGGTCTTCTCCCACAGGACAAGGACCCTGCTGTTCTAGGCTCCAATCTATTTACACACACCTCAGTCCCCTACTGATCATTCTTCCTTCCTCCCAACCAACTAGATTCTAGAACTCACTAGAAATCAGGGGGAAGTAGTTGAGCCTGCAACCAGGATAACTCAGAAGATTCAGAGAGAGTGAAGTTCCACTTTATCTGTAAAGAAAGAACTGAACTATAAAGAATAGTTGATAACCACTTCTTATGGTGCTGCACCACCAAACACAACTCTGACGCAGAGAAGCAATCCCCTGAGGTCTATTCAGAAGCCAATCCTTGTGGGACTGTAGATCTCCTGGTTCCATGCTACTCTTGGTGGTAACCTTCTTTCATCTTGGGTGTGGTTCTTCACTCAGAATGTACAAGTTTATTGCAGATGGCACTATGGGTAGGAGGGTGAAGTCTGGACTAGGATCTCTCTACCCTACCCTAGAATTGTAAACAAACTACGGGTCAGTCTCTTCTAGATCTCTCTTTAAAGTCCCTCATGGTTACCTTTTAGATCTCACACTGGACTTCCACCAAGCTCAAGCTCCCTGGCAATTGAAGTTCAAATGGTATCTCAATCTTTATTTTCCAAGGCAAGACAGCATGGAAAAATTTCTGTGTACAAATTCCCAATCGACCAGTCACCTCATGTTCATATGTGGGGACAGTTGCAGCTTCTACTAGGCCTTGCGCTCTTTTTTGTTCAGCAGCCAACACATTCAGGTGTGTGATAAAGAATGATTTAACAATTTTCAGTCGAATTTTGGCAGCTAGGTTGGTCTATATTACCTTTTCTTTCATTTCACCCTTTCAATCTGGCTTCATTCCAAATAAACAGATCTCAGATAATATACGTTTGGCCACAAACATCATACAAGATGCCAATATTTTCCTTAAAGAGGTTTTACTAGTAAGCCTAGATATTAATAAGGCTTTTGACAGTGTTATTTGGCATTATCTTTCTTTACTCCTACAATAATATGGATTTCAAGGTGAATTTATTTATGGCTTTTAAGCCCTATAAGCCTCTCTTAAAATTTAAGCGGTTATTTTCACTTAGTAGGGGTACAAGGCACGGGTGTCCTCTGTCACCCCTGCTTTTTGCATTGGGGTTAGAGCCGTTAGCTACAGCTATCATTCACCACCCTGATATCAAGGGTTATTCTAACAGTCAGAGTTTTACAAGTTATGTATGAATGCAAATGACGTACTTTTATTAATTACCCAACCCACAACTTCTCTGCCAAATCTGTAAGAGGAATTGACTAAATTTTTAGCTCTAACAGGCCTTATGGTCAACCATAAAAAATCTATGGCTTTGCCTATTAAGGTGCCCCCTTCTAGGTAGGAGGTGCTCAGAGAAGTTTTCTCTTCATTTGGTTCACTTCTATATTATAGATGGGCATTGCCCTACCCTCAATTTTTCAAGCTTTTTTTCAAATGTATTTATCTTCCTATTGCTACTAAAATTCAGTAGATGCTTAAATTATGGTTGCCATTTTGTATCTCCTTTTTAGAGAAAGTCATAGCTATTAAAGCGGAGTTCCACCCTGGGAAAGCTTTTTTAATAAAAATAACCCCGGGACAGTCAGGGCTAGTGCATTCCACAATGGCTAGCCTCTGATCTGTCCCGGGTTCCACTTACCTTTTAGAAGAAATACTTACCTTGAAAATGTATTGTCCAGCGCTGCCATCTCAGGTGTGGGCAGCTTGAAGCCAGCGCGATCCTCTTCTGTGTCCTCTTCCGTCTTTTTTGGTCCCACAATGCACTGCACCGGCCCCGCCGTCACTTTCGGTGCCACAGCGTCATCCCTGCACAGCTTCTGGGCATGCCCAGAAGCTGTTTAGCAAGGTATGACGGCGCCCGCACCGGAACTGACGTCGGGGCCGGTGCAGGCGCATTGATTCCTGTGAGCGATGACGTTCAGCTCCCAGGAATCATTGCAAGCCCGGAAGTGACGAATCGCCGTGGCCGCTGAGGGGAGGAAGAGGAAGTAAGGTAAGTATATTTTCTTCTAAACCAGGTAAGTAAAAAAAAAAAATCTGCTTTAAAATGAACGTTCTACCCAAATTACTCTATTTGTTTAGAGCCCTACTGATTAGAACCTTTAAGTCTTATCTATCACATTTTTAGTGGGATTTGAATGAATGTATTTGGTTTAATAAACAACCCAGTAATGCTATATCTAGTTTATATCATTCACATAAATAGGGAGGTCTGGCTTTACCGCAGATACTGTATGGCTTTATTATCTGGCCTCTCAACTTACGCAATAGGCTCAGTGGAACATTATGGACTCTAAAGTCCCTTGGCTTAAATTTGAGAGTAATTCTATCTCATCATATTTTCTACCGGGTTTGCTTTGATGTAATATAACTCCTATAAAGGAACTATTATCATGTAATCTTTTAGTTGACTAGTCTCTTAAACTTTGGAACCTCTATAGAAATACTGTAAGTTTCAAAGTTTCAATTAACATCCAACATATTACCATAGTCTTCATATTTAGGAGCTCCCAGATCTGTGACGTCCTTTTCCCAACCTCAAAATTTCCAATAGTGGAAAACCCATGCGATGACTAATTTTTCCCACTTTCTGGAGGGTTCTACCTTTAGCTCCAAAATTCGAGATTGGTACCCTTTGAGTTTTTTTCCTTTTCTACAAATCAGGCACTTTTATGCCACGCATTATGCGCCTTCTCTGTCCATTTCTCATACCACTTATGAGTGCGTTTGCCATAAACATCCTCAGGGGAAGGGACTGATTTTAAATCTCTGTAATTGTCTCTCAGCTACTGAGATAGTCACCAAACTCTCCTATATGGCTTGTTGGGAGGAGAAGATTGAAGAGCAATTTTCGGAGCAGGAGTGTGACACTATGTGGTACAATCTCTAACAAATAAGGAAACAGCACTTACCTTTTCACCAGATAGTATTATACTCTACTTAAAATACATGCTATTTACCCACAGGCCCCACAATCCTGTTTCAGTGGTTGCTTCAAACTTGGCTCCTTTTTACGTATATTTTGAGATTGTGAAAAAAAAGCTCCAGTCTAGCAAGAGATTTTTAATTTAACTGCTAAATTAGTTGACAAACAGATTACTCTGAGGCAGGAAAAATGCCTATTGTTCCTTACCAGTGGTGGCTGGTGCTCCATGGGTGGGGGGCGGCAGATGGACCTGACCAGGGACCACACCAGCTCCAGCCAACACACCATACCCCCCCCTGCTCCCTGGTTCACTCACCCTGTGATGCCCCTGGACTGACATGTGGAGGCGGCAGCGGCTTCCTCCTCAGTTTTCTCCGTGTCCCCCATTCATTGGTCGGGCTTCCCCCATATCTCCTCCCTCCTCCTCCTTCGCCAATAGGATGGATTCTTCTTTCGGCCAATCAGGAAACGGGTCTCAGGGCCTGCTTCCTAATTGGCCAGGAGGAGAATCCGTGTGACAATAGCGAATATTAATTCGCTATTGTCACACAACTGGGTGGGCTCAGGGCGCAGTGCTCTGCGCTTCGAGCCCACCCTTTTTTGAAGCCTATTAGAGCCTCTGGCTCTAATCACGTGCTTAAAAAAAAAAAATATCCCCCATTGGAATCCATGCATCCGTCACCCTGCATGTAGATTAGGGGGCCTGATGCATGGATAGGGGGAGCGGCGCCTCTGCGCCCCTAATGGATGGGCCACCACTGTTCCTTACAATCCTGGACCTTCCATGTCCCTTGGGACAGCTAATACAGACACTCTGATTTGCTATGCCTTGGGTTATCATAAAGCAATGAAAATCATCTGATATCCCTTTCTTACATATCATCTCTAGAGTGGACACAATAATGTTGAGGAAAAAAAAAATACTTCATATCATTAATAATGAAAAAACCTTGCTTTGATGCCAAGTGGAATTCCTACATTCTTTATTGCTTATCTACTGTAGATCAATCATGGCTGTTTATGCTGTATTTCTCTGGCACTGCAAATGCTTTACTGTGCCTCTTCTACTTTTTTTTATTTTTTATATCCACTTATACAAAAGATACACCTGTATTTTTTTTTAATTTATTTTCCATCTGAATATTGCAATTGTGCCCTTTTGATTGTTCTTTATTTTGGTACATGTATGTTTTATATAGGGCTTTTTTTCTCAGAGAATAGGTGCAGAACTTCCCCCTTCCAAGTCTCCCTTGTCTCTGCCCACCACCCACCTCTGAGCACCGTCCCTTGGTTCCACCCCCAACCCACCACTACTTTTAGAAAATTCAGAACCAAGTATCATTTTGTGGTGCTAAGTAATATGTATGGAATTTATTAATGAAAACAAGAAAAGCAATAAAATAGATCCACTGTAGCTAGCAACAATAGATCCACCCCAGCAACAATAGATCCATCCCAGCAACAATAGATCCAGCCCAGGAACAATGGACTGCCAACAGCAGACAAACAATAGACCCTCCAGCAGCCAGCAACGATAGACCCATCCCTCGGGAGGAGATTCCTTCAAACAATCATTTACCCTCCTGCATCAGTCCATGCGCTAGGCCCAAGGAATAGGAGAGACTGAAATTTTAAGGTGGTGTAGCACTACTCCCTTGGGAGCTGCAGGTTATGGATTCCCCTGGGTTACCCATAGCAACAACATCATGGTTTAGCATTTTTAAAGTGCTTGGCTCAGTCAAGGGTTTTGTATTTTTGTTGGAACGTCTAGAAATAACTGAGTGCGGCAAGCCTCTGCTTCACCTTGTCAGTAGCAGTGAAGAAGAATTTAATAGACTTGTATCACTCTGTGAATTGCTCTTCAGGGCCTAGGCACCCCATTAATCCCTATTCTTCAGGGTTCTACACGGCACCCCCTTTACTGTACTTCCCTTTGTGTGAGCTAGCTCCTTGATCCCCTGACTTCACTGGAGTGGTCCCCTTCCTGGGCCGACCCTTTGGCAAGTCCCACAGTACTCACGGACACTGTTTTCCCCAAGAGACTCTGCCAGCAACTCCACCGTCAGCTACACTGGATCCTCTGCAGCTCAGCTCCACACCTGGTTCACTAGGCCGACTGCCTAAGACCACCATCCTCACACACTGCAGGAGGAGAGACCAGCCTTCTGCCTCCTCCTGGGACTCTGCTTCCCACCAAAGATGCCCTGTGACATGTCCCCCCGGCTTTTATGAGCAATCCCAGGATGCAATGCAAGAATACTCTCCCACTGTGACTCCCACAAAAGCAGAGATGTATAGTAACGAAGTAGAACTACTTAAGTACTGTACTTAAGTACCGAAATGCGGTATCTGTACTTTCCTAGAGTAGAATTTTTTTCTCCTACTTCTACTTTTACTTCACTACATTTTTTCAATGATTTCGATACTTCTACTCAAGTATTTTTTTTTTGTGCTGCATAGTTACTCGTTACAATTATAAAAATTACCACTGCCAGAACAGTAGATGGCAGGTTGCATAAAGCTCAAAAAAATGTGTATAATGTCATTTGTAAATTAGCGCATACGAAAATAAAGGCTGTGTATAATAAAAGCTGCTATACCAAATCTTTCCAATAAAAAGAAAATATGAAACAAACAAATAAATGGTGCTACAGCGCTTAAAGTGCATCAAGAAACTACTAACAAACACAGGTTAATCATTTGAATAAATCATTTGAAATAATAAAAAACAATATGATGTTCAAACTTTTGACTTCTTTCTTTAATAACTACATAACACAGTACTTGTACTTCTACTTTCAGTACTTGAGTAGAATTTTTTTTTCAAAACTACTGGTACTTTTTACTTTTAGTACTTAAGTAGCAAATTTTTTGAAAAAACTACTTGCAATACTTAAGTAAAAAAAATGTTGAATACTTTAGTACTTCTACTTAAGTAACTTTTTCTGCGAGCACTTCCACTTCTACTCAAGTAATTTTTTGATCGAGCACTTGTACTTTTACTCAAGTAGAAATTTTGAGTACTTTATACAAGTCTGCACAAAAGCCAATGTGTCACTGGGTGGGTTTCCTCCACTGTCCAACAAGCTCCCTCAAGGGATACAGTGGGGACACTCGCTCAGACCCAATGAATCACACCTGGAGACATGCAACAGGCAACCAAAAAGATCAGGCTCCCCTAATAAGCAGAATGAGCAATAGATGCGTTTGCCTAGCACCTAACTACCTAGGAGGGTGCTATAGTGACATCTTCACAAGGCAACAGTCCAGGAAAAAAGAGATAGAACAGGAAGTTCACCACATCTTTAATAGTTCTCCCAGCATGTATCAGCAGGTTTCCCAGGCCTACTGATTGGCCAGGCTATCGATTACCCATAACACAGATTCATACATCTCTAGCACACCTGCTGGAAAAAGCTCAAACAACACGTGACAAAGAAAATAAACTTAAGAAGTCACTTCTGTTGAGGTACAGTTAGCTTGACTATAGAAGCCAAAAAAATGTAAAAAGGAATTTAGCAAAAATATCACATCCTGACACATTCCTAACTTGCATTCCCCCCCACAGATTGTTTTCTTGAGCTTCCATATTTGAATCTCCATGGAGCACAAGGATAAAGCTTAATTTACTTATTTGGTGTGCCCTGACTGCTTTTGAAATCTCATCAGACTTCTGACAGATGGAACTTGAAGCCGACGGCCGGGTAGGAGAAGAATTGCTGACATCTTAACAGGTTGTCATTCTCTAAAGGCAACGTAGATGTTATTGTTCTGATGTATTTTTTCACGCATGATGTGCTTTAAAGAAAATATGTAGTCTTACCTAAACTTCTGTTTTATGGGAAGAGCAATATATAATCGAGTTATATGTTTTTTAAAAAAAGTCTTTCAATGGATTTTTAAATATAGCTAGTGCGCTAAAACCCTCTGCATATTAGTGTTGCAACTATACTTTATTATTCTGTGCTTGGGAATTTAAACAACTGTTGATCGAGTCACTCAAATTAAAATGAAAATTGTGTGGGGGACAAAACGTAGTAGTTAACCTAAAGCATCATAAAGCAAAAAATATATATAATGTGTAGCACCCTCTTGTGTGTGCTAGGTGTAAGGTCATTTTTTGTAGAGTAGGCTTGTTAGTGTATGTACATTTTTTCAGCTCAGGGCTAAGCCTGAGCTGTGAATCTGGGTCAGGGTTCAGTGAGTCAGGGCTGGATGATTTATCTTAGCAGCCTCTCTGATGACTCACCCTGCTTTCTGGGACATTGGAGAATGTTCTAGACATAGTGGGTGGAGGTTAGGAGAAGTTGCTTGGAATATTTACGAGGGCCTCAGCCAATCCCCAGTAAAGGGCTGACAGGGGGTAGGCCACCTCATAAATAGGCATGAGTCATGCCAGCAGGGTGTGTTGGGTGGAAGATGGAGGTCGAGTGCTGAGAAGGCTGTTGACACCCCTTCCCTGGGAGGGGGGTGACCTTGGGCTGGGGCTCGGGTGCTGGAAGGATCCTGCCATAGCACACGGGGGAAGCACGAGAGCAAGGAGAGAGGACAGCAGGAGCAGGTCAGTACTGGAAGATCTCCTGAGAGTCAGCTGGGTGGGCTAGTCAGTGTCAGTCTGGAGGACCGTGGTGGAGAAGTTAGCCCGGAGGGCTAGTAAAGGGGCAGCTGAAGCCAGGTGGGTTTGCGGTGCCTGAAAAGGTGGTTCTGGGATCAGTAGCCACAGGAGGAAGAGTACAAGCTGGACACTGTAATCTTTATTACACAACCAAGGGGCCTTGGGTTTCTGTGTAATGGGCCATTGCCTTTAATCTGTCAGATCGTCACACAGTGATCCAGCTGGGGTTCTGCAAGTGTCTGCTGGAGGAGGAAGTGGATATGGATAGAGTATATAGGGACTGTATATAGGAAGCATGTCCCTGAAGTTCTGCTAAAGTTACATGGACATCACATAACCTCCCATCCCTATCCAAGTTATTACCTCAATAAATAACAAAAGTAAGGTCACGGACTGTTGTTTGTCTACGGAGTGCCTATGAAAATTTGGTTTGTCTGGCTGTGCAGGGTGGGGGATCCCAGTTTAACTGCGGCTCCTTAAGGATTGTGTTACATATGTAAATGCAAGTATAACCCATGTCTGGTAATGAAGGTGTAAACTGAGGGGAGGGGGGGAATTTAAGTGTGGGGGGAGTGGTAAGAGGGAAATTTGGGTATAGGGGAAGGAAATTTGTCAAATCAAAGGGGCTCTGCAGTGCACATGGCCTTGAATTGAGGAGACCCATAACATACATGTGTGGCCCTTCCCCTCTATCTACTCTTTCCTCTATAGGTAAGGAATAATCGTAAAGAACTATATTATGTATAGTAGATATACAATACCCTTGGTGGTATTGTAAAGAGATTAAGTAAATCTAGATATCTTTTGCTCTGTCCTATGGAGGAGAGGAATGGAAAAAAATCGACAGACAAATTCCCACCACCAGGCCCCAAGGGGTCGATGAGTGTGCGGACATGCTGCGGAGCTGGTGTGACCTCCTATATCAGACCACCCCCACAATGGGCCCGTATATACATATGGAGTCTCCATGTAATGACAGAATATGGGTAAACAACTATTAAAATCGGTTGAGTAAGTAGAATATTTTCTATGTATATTGGTTATTGGTGAGTCTGGGTATGCCCAATAGGCTCTGTTTTGTATTATAATCTCTGAAAATAAATAAAGATGAAATGAAAATGAAGGTGTAAACATTAAATTAGTTTTCTTTTAACTTTCAGTGATTAACCACTTAAGCCCCAGAAGATTTTACCCCACTTCCTGACCAGGGCCTATTTTGCGATTCGGCACTGCGTGACTTTAACGGACAATTGCGCGGTCGTGCGACGCTGTACCTAAACTAATTTGGCGTCCTTTTTTTCCCACAAACAGAGCTTTCTTTTGGTGGTATTTGATCACCTGTGCGATTTTTTGGTCATGCGCTATAAACAAAAAAAGAGCATCAATTTTGAAAAAATAACAATATTTTTCACATTTTTTTATATGAAATTCCCCCCCCCCCCCCAAATGTAAAAATCTAAATTTTTTAACATTTTAGGCCAATTTTTTCTTTTTTTTACCATATGTTTGGTAAAAAAAATCTCAAAAAAGCGTATTTTGATTGGTTTGCGCAAAAGTTATAGCGTTTACAAACTACGGGATAGATTTTTAGACTTTTTATTTATTTATTTTTTTACTAATAATGGCAGCAATCTGCGATTTTTAGTGGGACTGCGACATTTCAACGGACAGATTGGACCCCTAACTGACATTTTTGACACTTTTTGGGGACCAGCGACACTAATACAGTAATCATTGCTAAATAATATGCACTGTTACTGTATAAATGACACTGGCAGGGAAGGGGTTAATACTGGGGGTGATCAAAGGGGTTAAATGTATGCTTACTGACTGTGTGTGTGTGTGTGGGGGGGGGGGGGGTTCTGTGACAGGCACAGAGAGATCGCAGTTTCAGCTAAGTGCTGATCTTTCCCTGTCTGTCTGACAGAAGATCCGCCTGCTTTGCTTACAAAAGCAGGCGGGTCTTCTCTCGGTTTCACGGACGATCGCGGGAGGGCAGCGCCAACTGCGGCTGCTCCTCTCATGGCCCGCCTCCCGCTGTGTCTAAACACAGCGGTAGCGCGGCTCCAGCGGCGCCCGCGTGTAGCTGAAACCGCATGCACTCTAGTCACGTAGTACTACGTGACTGGACACAGCCGAGCCGCCCTGCCACAGTAAAAAGGCAGTGGGTGGTTGGCAAGTGGTTAAAGTGTAAACCCAAGAACCAGTCCTTAAACGTTGTGACTGCATTGATTTTATTTATTTTATTCCTTTTGTTTTCTTTATTTTCAACTGGTGACCTAGTCAGTAATGCCCTTCCTGACTAGGGGTGGCTACCCTCACTGTTACACTGTATCTACAGAGTGGTAGCATTGCCATCGTTGGATAGCAGCAATGTCAACTAGAGATGTGCACAACAAAAAAAATGTGTTTGTTTTTGTTTCAGATTCATTGTTAAGTTAAACATTTTGTTTCATCATATTCGTTATGTTAAAAAGATACATTTTCAGAATTTTTTCATATATTCAGATTAGTTGTTGTGAATTAATTTTTTAATTTTCGGAATTACAAAACTTTGTGAGCATAATTCGTTCCAGGAAACATGCTTGTAATCCAAAGCACTCTTATATCAAAGCAAATTTCCCCATAAGAAAGAATGCAAACTCAGATGTTCCACAACCATTTATTCATAAATCCTTCGGTTTATAGTCCATATAAAAGGATTATAGCAATGCGATAGGTTGTGTAACCATAAAATGTCCATCCACAAATGGCGCCTCCACCAGAGGGTTAGAAGAAAAATCCAGTAGGAGTTACAGAGTATAAAAGAGAAGGGAGGCGCATCTAAGTGTAGCAATATGGTTCCATTTAATGAAGGTACAACATTTAGCAACTCACATGGTTAATGATTAAAAGAGGCACATCCAAGTATGCAGGCATCCGGGGTAAAGCTGTCCACATAGACCATCCTCCTCATCGCTGGCTCTTACCGCCGTTAGTCTGCAGTCCTGACTGGGAAGACTAACCTGCAGTAAAGTGATCTAAAAGCGAGGCTTGAAGCGCTCGTGGAGCGCAGGGTGGAAGGGATGATGTTGATGAGGGTGCAGAGGAAGGTTTATGTGGACGGCTTTACCCCTGATGCCTGCATACTTAGATGTGCCTCTTTTAATCATCAACCATGTGAGTTGTTAAATGTTGAACCTTCATTAAAATATAACCATTTTGCTACACTTAGAGGCACCTCTCTTCTCTTTTATACCCAGTTGTGACATGATGCTACTTGTATATCAAGAAACTACTTGTTTATCAAGTCAAAATTTATAAAACATTCTCTTGTCTTGCAAAATGCTCTCAAACCAAGTTACTCTCAATCCAAAGTTTAAAGCCCCGTACACGCGATCAGATTATCGAACGATCTGTCGTCCGTTTTTTGTGGCATGCTAGTCTGATGTGGAAAGTGAAGAGGTTATTTTTATAATTTTCCCGTACGACAGAATTCTACTTCAGAAGTGATGTCATGTGCTGGATTGCTTTGTATGTGTTCTTTCGTCTCTGAGCATGGCTAGTCTTGCTCTTAAGATTTTTTTCCATCGAAATCTGTACTAATGAAACGAAAATCGGACGTTGTTTTGACGGACGACAACAATTTTATAGCCTGCACATCAGGATTTTGTCAGCCGAAAAGTCGGCAGATCGGTCGTCGGACAAATTTTCCCTACAGATTTTCTTATTGTGTGTACGGGCCTTTACTGTAATTTGGATTCATTTGTTATGTTGTTTGAAAAAAAAAAAAAAGCCCAAAATAGCTGGTTGTTAAGGAGAGGGTGGCAACCGCATCCTTAACAACTATGACTCATCTGCTGTCAGGGAGCTTCCCCGCTGACAACAGAATGTAAACAAAAGAAACAGTGTGGAATAGCTGGTTGTTAAGGACCAGGAAGCTGCCACATCCTTAACAACTATGACTAATCTGCTGACAGCAGATTGTAAACAAAAAGAAGAGTGGGAATTAGAAAATGTTGGAAGAATTGAGTCAGGAATCTTTCATAAATGTAGCTGAAGTAATGTATATATGAACCTATAAATGTAGATAGAAGTTATACGTTACGTAAATTACAGTTAGAGTGATGCTTTATGATTAGCTTGTTTTGAGACACACATTCCTTCCTTTGTCTGTATGAAGGGGAGGGAAGTTCATTTTCTTACTTCGCAGAGAGAAGACCTTGAGAGATAACGGGACAAGACTTCCATATGGAGAATACAGCAGGCAATGACCAAACCGGTTCTTACCAGTGAGATTGCAAACAGCCCCACATATGAGCCATTAACTCTTAATTTAACAGAGGAAGAAGTGGACATTGATTGGATGAATTATACTGTTACACCTTGGACCAGCCCAGAACACACCTATACCTCATAAATATTCATCACTATAAAAAGTGCAAACCCCATTGTCTTGGTAGATTTGTATGCACGAGGCAGGCTATGACTGAACTCTGTATATATCTCCATGCGCATGTAAATAAACGAATTCCTCTTGTTTTCCAAAATCACTGAATCTGAGTTTTTCCAACTCTTACAGAAAATAAAAATAAAAATATAAGAACAGCGTGGGGCCCCTCCCCAATGAATGCCAGGCCCTTAGGTCTGGTATGGATTTTAAAGTTTAACTCCACACTAAAAACAAAATGGTATGCGGCCCCCACCAAAATACATGCCAGACCCTTATCCGAGCATGCAGCCTGGCAGGCCAGGAAAGGGGGGGTCGAGTGAGCACCCCCTTACCTCCTGAACTACACCAGGCCCTCAACACATGCAAGTGTTTTGGGGGAAGGGGCTCCCCCCAACTCACCTTGTCCCCATGTTGTGGGGCCAGGGTTGTGGGGACAAGGTGCTTTGGGGAAGGGGGGAGGAGAGCCCACACATTTTTTTTTTTTTTTTGATGTGGGGTCCACCTTAAAATCCACACGAGCCTGGCTCTTCTTTTGTTTACATTCTGCTGTCAGCAGGGAAGCCTCATGGGGAGGGGGACCCCAGAAGATGATTGGAGCTTTTCTGTGTTTGTAATTTTTTTTTCAAATATTCCATGTGGAATCACTTTACAAAAAGTGGTATAGCCAAAGCTATTTTATACTTCTCCTACGGATCACATTCTACACTCCTGTGATCTGCTTTCAGCCAACTTTAGGCTGAAGCCTGCTGTCGTCTGATGTCACAGAGCCAGTCCAGGCTCTGAAAAAAAACCTGACCATATGGTCGGGATTCATCCAGAAGCCTAGACTGATCTTGATCTATTGAGAGCCTGAGCCAGTCCCTCCTGCCACTCCACAGCCCAACGCTCCAGTGGGTGCTGAAGGGGCAGATCAAGAACTGGAGACTGACAGTCCCTGGCTCTCTGCTCACAGAATGCTGAGAACTGAGCAATCAGTGGTCTTTGATCACTCAGTGCAGAGCCAGCAGGGAGCAGATGCAGCATTGGATCGATGCTGCATCAACCTGGGTGAGTATAAGTTTTTTTTTCTAAATCCTATACTTCTAAGGCTTTGTGCATTAGCTTTCTGCTGTATAATGGACTACTTTATTTTTAATAAATAAACTGCAGATCATGTTTGGACTGCAATGTTTTATTTTTCACATTTCTATGCTAGTCCAATTGCAGAGGTTTTCCCTCACTTAGGGCCGGATTTAAAGAAACTGCAGCTTCAAACATCTATGACGTGTTTCAGTTTCGCCGCGTTCAAATCAATTAACTGGCGCTGCGGCGAATTGGCGAGTAAAACAGCAATAATGAATTCCGCCGTCAGCGGGATTCACTTACGATCGCGGCTTCGCCAATTCGCAAACTTATGTCTTCGTGCTTATAGCAGTTTCACATAGCGATGTGGGCTAGTGGATTAGTGCACACATCACATGTCTGTAATTCATCTCCCTCTGCTGTAGGTTCGAGGCTTACCATCTCCACCTACTTTTTTTATTTTCTTTTTTTGTTTATATTGCTAAAATGTAACGGATTACATCATATATATTGCTAAATAATGTTACACTCAGAAGCGCTTGCAAGCTTACACCATTTTAAGTGTTTTTTTGATCTTGTCTGTGTGTCGAATCGATCTTATGAAGGAAAGTACCAAAGGCAAGTGACCAAACCCCTACCCTACTTCAGGGCAAGATGAAACCTCACAATTTTACCATGGTCTTCTTCCCACATTCCATACAATGTTTAGTTCTTTAGCTATATGTGCTTTTTAGCCTTAACACACTCCTTTTTTTCCACCATACAGCTTTATTCTGCACAATAGCTAAGTGCTTTGCAACTTCACTGCAGTTCACAACGTCATGGGTTCAAATCACATCACTACACTTGGGATCTCTTTTCACTCTCATTTTTTTTAACAGTTTTTTTAAACTATCTTGAATTTGGGGGGGGGGGGGGGTCCTACCCAAATTTCAAGCACATCAATGGAAACAACACAATTTTGATTTTATGAGTGTGGTCCTAGTTTTATCGAGATGCAATTCTTTACATATTTACCATGGTTCTTACAATTTCTTGACCAATAAACATAGGTGTCTGATATTGGACTCTCTCCATATTTCAACAACACAGACCCTCATAGTCCAACACTACATTTGCCTCACACCTCAACACAACACTGTCACATCCCTACTCTACATTACAACCCCTCACATCACCAGTACAAGCAGCATGCAAAGTGCAAAACTCCGGCCTTGGCAGCTTAATGGGCCATACACTAACAATTTGTCTAGACTTTTTCCTGTAGACTTAACCAAACCATATAATATAAGCTCAAACCTCAACACTTTCAATTTGGATGCAATCAGGCAGGCCCTTGCACTACATAGAAAATGTCAATCTGAAGGATAAAGTCTTCTCTAAATCTTACAGTGTGGATGGCCCTTTTGTCTGTAGGCACCCACACAAAACAAAAAAACACATGTTCAATTCTAATGTATTTATTTATTTGAGAATGACAGCAGAAGGAGGGATGCAGCAAAAGAATATTGTCACTCTCCAGTCCGTGTGCCTTTACAGCGCCAGACCACGATCTTTGCTCCATGGCTACGGGATTCTGATGTCTTCCACAACTTCCGGCAGAGTTCAGAATCCATTCTGCACCTCTACCAGCTCATAGGGGACAGGCATGGCAAGGTTGCTGGTCAGCTTCCAAGCCACTTTCGAAGTTCCAGGGTGTTCATGTTGGTCATTGGCCATGTGCCTTACCAAATATCCACTGACCACAAAAGAAAATGAGTGGAGTCCATCAAGGTGGGTTTCTACCACCTACACCCGCAAGCAGTACCACTCCTGGAAAAATAAAACAAAGGATAAGACATTTCATAATGAAAATCACATCTTAATGCCTGTTTGCTTCATTCTGAACTTCATTTAATTTCGACATCACGAGTGAAATAACACATTTTATGCCAACTTACACAAACCAGAAATCATTAATGTAAACATTTGAATACACACCTGTGACGCCAGACAGCCCATCACCACAGGCTTCCCATGGTACGTGCCATGATTCCAAGATGTTGATGTTCTGGAAAATTACAACACCATAAGATACCAAGCAGCCGTTCATGTTATCAATAACTACACAGGTGGCATAGACACAAATAAACACCTGCCAGCTCTTCTCAGCCCTTTACACTATTCACAATACCAACATGTTTATGGTTAGAGGTGCATGTTTTTGCTCAAGTAACACAATTTTACCAATGTTGACTACACTTTATCTACAATGGCAAGTGTCATTGGCAGATGATAATCACCCTCTGTCTCCCTGTGAGTGGCACCTCTGCTAACTAGCTAATTAATACACATGCCCTATCTTGACCGGTTACAGTACTTACATGTAAAGTGGCTAGCAACCAGGGTATTCCGGGTGGCCATACCGGCAGCGGTGCTCCGCCGCCTGGGGGCCGCCGGCTGACGGACCTCTGGCTCCCTCTCCTCCGTCAGCTCCCAAGAATCATCCCGGGCAACGCACATGTTGTGCAACACGCAGCACGCCAGGATGATCTTGGAAGCCTTTGTAGGAGAGTACAGGAGTTCACCCCCAGGCCGGGCCAAGCAGAGAAACCGGGACTTGAGAAGACCTATGGTCAACTCAATGATACTCCGGCTTCTCCGCAAGGCCCTGTTGTAATTCCTCTCTGCTGGGCCCTGGGGGTACCTGATTGGAGCCATCAGCCACGTCAGCTGCGGGTAACCAGCATCCCCTGAAAAATAAGAAAAATATACATTAGTTCTTCCTATCATGTGACTTTAGATGACTCCTCAAAATGGGAGACAATTAGGCATTTTACTAAACAACCTGCTCGTCTGTTTGCAAAAAATCATATGAAACATCTCAACTCTGTCTAACTGCCTAAATCACTAATACAAATGGGAAAAAGGACACGCAAAGTGGTGGGTTTCTCTTGCAAGTTACAACTTGGCCCCTATTTTGTTCCTATTACATTAGCCTAGGTCTTACTTCTGGAATATATCTGCAACTAGAGTGAGGAAACCAATATTGACTCACTTATGCAAAGTACTTTGGGGATATGGCAATACCATTGGAATCATTTGTAGGTTTTCTTTGGGTGGCTAGAGGACACCATTTACACATTGGTTAACCACCTTCATTGGACTCAAAGACAACTTTGCAAATCTTTCTTTTGTGAGCTGCTAAGCTGCTGATCTGGTTGTGTGTGAACAGCCTGACAACTCCTAACACATCCATTTTAGGTAGGCTTTGCTTAAATCAGGGTGTACACCGATGTAGCTTATTCCTATGTCTATGTAATCTTACAGTTTATGTTGTTAAGACAAAATACTTTACCAATAAGCCACCCTTCGGGCATTTGTCCACTTTCAAACACCTCGTACAGAGTACTTGTTCTTAACATACTGGAATCATGGCACGACCCTGGGTGACCAGTGTTGACACTCATGATGCGCTGTTTGGCGTCACACACTAATTGGACGTTCACGGAGTGGTACTGCTTGCGGTTCCGGTATTCACTTTCGTGGCTCCTTGGGGGCCTAATGGCTATGTGGGTGCCATCGATTGCCCCTAGGATTTGCGGCATGTGTGCCCGCCGGTAGAAACCCAACTTGACTTCATTCCACTCATTTTCATTCTGTGGCCAGTGGATAAAATTGGGCACTATATCCACTATGGCATTAATGACCAACATGAACACCCTTGAAACTGTGGGCTGGCTAATGCCCATGATACTTCCCGAAGTGGCTTGGAAGCTGCCACGCCCTAAAATATACAAAGTGGCCAGCAATCTGGCCATGCCGGGCACCGCATGGCCGCGCTGTGTGTCCGGGTCAATTTTCTCTGCTATGAGCTGGTAGAGGTGTAGAATAGTTCCTCGCTCGAGCCGGAACTTCCTCCTGACATCAGAATCCCGCAGCTTGTCCAAATAGATCCTTGGAGCAAAAATGCGTGGCTGGCGAGGTAAGGGCACACGGACTGGAGGTGCTGCTGCTGGAGGTGCTGCTGCTGCTGCTGCTGCAGCTTCCCCACCTTCTGCTGCCTCCTGTGCCAGGGCCTCCTCAAACAAGGCACCGATAAATGCCAGCATTGCACCATCTGGGATATCGTCCTCCATTTTGAACGCGCAAATTCGCGAATGCGCAGATATATATAGAAACGGCCGCTAATTATCACACCTGTGAGCCAGCTATAAAAGGAGCACATGGCCAATATGGCTGCTGGATGTTATAGATCGATGTTTCTTATGTGCTAGCAAGACCCTGTGACCCACAACCTACATTATCTGGAGGTAAGACAATTGTATCTCTCTCTCCCAAAAAAAAGGAAGGAGAGAATTTGTACTTATCTTGGGTGTGCTTAAGTTGTCTATGGTGAATCCCCTCCAACCCACAATAGCTTGGGAACCCCTCAAGTGTCTTTTAATCATTGGCAGTTGGCCCCATGTGCATGTGGTTTGGACATGTGTTTTCTCATGTTTGTTAAAGGTGTGCAGTCTAGATTTGGCATCTAAACCTGCCCCCTTACCTTCCCAGCTTCCAAAGACACCATTTTTGCTTTCCTGATAACTGTAATTTATTATGTGCACGTATGTAGGTCATGCGATTTCTCATGTATGTTTAATGTTTGCAGCCTCCTTTTGCCTATAAAGGATTACACCACCCCCCCTCCACCAAGTCTGTTTGTGCCATTAGGTAAGTGTTTGGAGGGCCTTGTGTGATTTGTACCCATATGCGTTTTCTTATGTGTTTTTTTGTTCCATTTCTTTGCAACCTCTTCTGCTTTTTTTGCCACCACCACCACCACCGTGTTTGTGCCATTAGGTAAGTGTTTGGAGGGCCTCGTGTGATTTGTACCCATATGCGTTTTCTTATGTGTTTTTTTTTTCCATTTCTTTGCAGCCTCTTCTGCTCTTTGCCACCACCACCACCACCACCACCACCACTGTGTTTGTGCCATTAGGTAAGTGTTTGGAGGGCCTCGTGTGATTTGTACCCATATGCGTTTTCTTATGTGTTTTTTTTTTCCTTTTCTTTGCAGCCTCTTCTGCTCTTTGCCACCACCACCACCACCACCACCACTGTGTTTGTGCCATTAGGTAAGTGTTTGGAGGGCCTTGTGTGATTTGTACCCATATGCGTTTTCTTATGTGTTTTTTTTTTCCATTTCTTTGCAACCTCTTCTGCTTTTTTTGCCACCACCACCACCACCGTGTTTGTGCCATTAGGTAAGTGTTTGGAGGGCCTCGTGTGATTTGTACCCATATGCGTTTTCTTATGTGTTTTTTTTTTCCTTTTCTTTGCAGCCTCTTCTGCTCTTTGCCCACTACTACCACCACCACCACCACCAAGTCTGTTTGTGCCATTAGGTAAGTGTGTTCTGTAACTGTTCACTAATTATACTGTATATGAAGAGCAATCTGCAAATCCTGTTTTTTCTGTTTTCTCTTTTGTCATTTCAGATTTAGGAGTTTGGGGCTCTTTGCTGCTGCTGGACAGCCAGATTCTCTGCCCACCTCGTGCTCCCATGGCCCCACCCACTGGAAGGATGAGAAGGGGCAGGGTGGTCAGGGTGGCCAGGGTGGCCAGGGTGGCCAGGGGGGGCAGGGGGGGCAGGGGGGGCAGGGTGGGCAGATCGTCTGGCTCTGGTGTGAGGGAGGCTCCAGCTGTATCCATGAGGGAGTCCACCATCCCCATCCCGGAGGAGGAAGCCGGGGGAGGTGGTAACACACCAAGTGGACAAGCTGGCTCTTCTGACAGTAGTCCTGGAGCGGGTCCGTCCACCAGAGTCAGCTTGTCCACATTATCCCGGCTTCCCCGTTTCAACCACAATCAGTGCTGTGCCCTGGTCCACGCCTATATGGCCAGATATCAGGCGATACATGGGACCAGGGCCGCGTCTTACTCAGTAACAGAGAAGAACAGATTGTGGGATGAAATCCGGGATGCTGTAAATGCACTGGGTGAAGCACCTCGCCACCGTGACAGTGTGCGGAAGAAGGTCAACGACATCTGTGGGTCCGTTCGGAAGAAGCTAATTGCATGGGCTGCGGAGGGTCTTTATGACCGACAAGGTCGGCTGGATGAACGTGCACGAAGTTCTCTCTGGGATTATCAATTACCTTTCTTGAACATCATAGGACCTGATACCATCTTTACCAGAGAGGACTTAGATTCGGATGCTTTGCACCGAGGTAGGATATTATCTTGGATGTCAATTGTGTGAGTTGTTTGGAAAAGATTAACTACTATCCTATGTGTGACATTAATAGAATGTGATACTTGCCCTTCCAATTGTCCTTTTTTTGTTTTCCCCAACCTGCAATTTGTTCATCTGTAGCACGGATCTCAGCCCCTCCACAGCCCATGCAGCTTGGCGAACCAGACGGACTCACAGGTGTTGACATCAGTGCTGACCCTCCTCCTGGTAGGTCCAATATCATACTGTGCCAAACAATGTAGATGTTTTTTTTTTCCAAGATAGCTCATATTGCTATGTCCTTTACAGAAGATCCGCAGCAGGGAACACACCCAGTGCAGCTAGGCCTGGAGGAAGGTGTTGGTATGTCTAGTCAAATAATGTTTTTTGGAATCTTATTAACCCCATTAACACACATGTTTTTTCTTATGAAAGAGTGTTGCCTTTTAGATGTTTACCCTGCAAAACACAGTTGACAGCATTAATGGGTGCCGTCATTAGTAGGCAGACCAAGCCTTCTTAACCTTTGGGAGGGTTTAGCAAGTGTCCTATGAGCCCAGGAAAGCACTTTTGAATGTTTGGCCTCAATGCTTCATTCATGAAGCTAGGAGGGCAATCTGGCCATAATCATTACTGACTAAGGTTATGTACTAAACATGTTTTTTTTTTTTTGTTTTTAAAAGAACATCAGGCCCCTCTTGACGTTGCAGCTGGAGTTGGATCAGGAGCTGGCGACGATTCTGCATCCAGTGCTGTGGTATGTGATATAAGGGAACAAGGTGCACATGTAACATTTCAATGGTAGCATTGATTTTGGACTAGATGTGGCTTACATTGTGTGTGTTAAATTAGTGCTATGACATTCTGACGATGCACCAGCACAACAAGAGTTCTATCTTGAACATCAGGGAATTATGTTATAATTTGGTGTGCCACTAATGTTCCAAAAACATCCAGGATCTTTAAAGTCCGGCCCGTCTTTGATTTTCCAGGTCCAAATTCATGGGTATCGTTTGGTTGGGTTGTCCTCTAGCCGATTGATGGCAAGATTTTAGACAACATACGTAGATGTATAAAGTCATTGGTGTAGTAACAGATTTACCAAAAGCATAAACAACCTACCACACCAGGGTTAATTGGGAACACCTTCATGTTGAATCTTTTTTGCCTTTGTCATATTAGTCCTACCAATATAATATGTACCCATTATCAGAAGTGTTGCTAGCTTGGATAATCTTACAATGAACAAGTACTCATTAGAAGCACATCAAACTTTTCAACGTTCTGCTTGGGGTGTTAAGTTGTCAAACTAATCTGAAATATTTAGGCATGATGTTTGATAATGATTTGGTCTATTTCTTCTGCTTTCAGGTAGCCTTAGATGCAGAGGGATTGTCACCTACCCAACTTCGTCCATCTATGCTGGATGTAGCCGAGAGGCTGCTTGATGAGTATCAGGTCCAAAATGAGTTAAGGAGGCGTACTCAGCAATCTACTGAGGCAGTACGTCTGCTCGGGCTCATACAGGAATCTGTAACAACAATGGTACAGGTTCACCAGGATATGTTACAGGTTCAACAGGATATGCGTAACAGCTTGGTAAGTTTAGCAGACCAGCATCAACGGGATCGGCAAAGTGTTGACACTCAGGTGCTGGCCACACGCCAATGCCTGTTTGGATCTGAAGATGCCCCATTGGCAGAGCCCTCCCAAACATCTCACTCACCTGCCACTGCAGGTTGTGGTAGTGGGAGGGTAATGCCAGTGTTGGCCACTTGTCAGGCAGCTGGGGATGGGACAATTCCTCCTGTAGCCACTCCTAGCACTTCACACTCCGTTCGGACTCCCACACCCCTCAATGAGCAATCCTCCTGCACAACCTCAATGCGCACTGGTTCCACAGTACCCCTTCCACCTGACTACATTCCCTCCACACCTTTATCACTTCACTCCTCCCCAGGCCGTTCTTCTTTTTTGTCACCAATGCGACATGTCGTTTGCCCCCGCACCGTGGACCACAACAACCAATCAACCACCACTCCCCACACATCTTCACAACCCTTGCACCACCAGCAGCATCAAATAGCCTTGGAGCAGCAACGATCCCATCTCATGTTAATGGCACACGTTGCCCAAATTCTTAGGCTGACCCCAGAGCAGATGACACTATTGGCAGAACATCTTCTGTCTGGGACATTTCCAAGGTTCAACACCCTGCATCATCAGCAGCCTCAGACACAAGATATGATCCTAATGGGCCACTTGAGCACAACTCTACAGCTAACCCCAGACCAGATGGAACTATTGGCCCACCATTTGATGGCAGGAAACTTAACAGTGCTCACCACACTGCTTCAGGCACCACCACCAACTTGATTTTTTGTTTTTTTGTTTAATTTGGTTTAGTTTTGTTAATGATTGTTACATTGGCCAATTTGTTGGGCCATTTTTTTTTTAATTTGAGGGTGGCACAATATGATTTATTATAGTGCTTCTTTTGGGGATGAAATAAAATTTTATGCAAAATGATTAGTTTGTGTTTGCTCTTTGGTTTTTTAGGAGTGTTGGTGGCCAAGTAATGGCCCTGGTTAATGTAGGCATTTATACACACGTGCTTCTCGATCTCCAAACATATGATTTCATGTAAATTTAGATAACTCAATGTTCACATAACGACCCAAGAAAAGGTCTCCCTTCAAATGTAGCTTCAAAACAAGTCTCAAGGCTAACATAAACCAAAGCCAACATACTAACAATTACAGACCACACCACTCGACTAAACAAATACAACACAAAAGACATTCGATGTGTACACCAAAAAGAAAACTTGGGTAATAAAATAAATGTTTTAATAACACATGTGGGTGTCTACCAACTGTAGCGTACAAAAAATATATTACAATATATAATAGAATGAACTAAATTGCCAATGTAACATTTGTGTTGCAAAGAGCAACATACTTTAATTTTATTTAGATAAACATATTTTATGTGTTTTATAATTTTTTTTGAGGTTTTCACTAAAACAAGTCTTTTTTGTAAACATTTTTGGTTTAGTTTGTTACCAAAAACAACAAGTCTTTTTTGTAAACATTTTTGGTTTAGTTTGTTACCAAAAACAACAAGTCTTTTTTGTAAACATTTTTGGTTTAGTTTGTTACCAAAAACAACAAGTCTTTTTTGTAAACATTTGTGGTTTTGTCGGTTGCCATAAAAACAACAAGTCTTTTTTGTAAACATTTGTGGTTTTGTCGGTTGCCATAAAAACAACAAGGCTTTTTTGTAAACATTTGTGGTTTTGTCGGTTGCCATAAAAACAACAAGGCTTTTTTGTAAACATTTGTGGTTTTGTCGGTTGCCATAAAAACAACAAGTCTTTTTTGTAAACATTTGTGGTTTTGTCGGTTGCCATAAAAACAACAAGTCTTTTTTGTAAACATTTGTGGTTTTGTCGGTTGCCATAAAAACAACAAGGCTTTTTTGTAAACATTTGTGGTTTTGTCGGTTGCCATAAAAACAACAAGTCTTTTTTGTAAACATTTGTGGTTTTGTCGGTTGCCATAAAAACAACAAGGCTTTTTTGTAAACATTTGTGGTTTTGTCGGTTGCCATAAAAACAACAAGGCTTTTTTGTAAACATTTGTGGTTTTGTCGGTTGCCATAAAAACAAGGCTTTTTTGTAAACATTTGTGGTTTTGTCGGTTGCCATAAAAACAACAAGGCTTTTTTGTAAACATTTGTGGTTTTGTCGGTTGCCATAAAAACAACAAGGCTTTTTTGTAAACATTTTTTTTTTTTTGGTTGCCAAAAACAAGGCTTTTTTTGTTTTATTTTTTTTTGGTGCCCAAAAAAAGGTTTTTTTTTAAATTTTTATTTTTTTTTTGGTTGCCAAAAACAAGGCTTTTTTTGTTTTTTTATTTTTTTTTGGTCCCAAAAAAAGGGTTTTTTTTAAATTTTTATAATTTTTTTGTTTCCCAAAAACGAGGGTTTTTTATTTTTTTATTTTTTTTGGTCCCAAAAAAAAGGGTTTTGAATTTTTTAATTTTTTTGTTTCCCAAAAACGAGGGTTTTTTTATTTTTTTATTTTTTTTGGTCCCAAAAAAAAGGGTTTTGAATTTTTTAATTTTTTTGTTTCCCAAAAACGAGGGTTTTTTTAATTTTTTTTTTTTTTTTTGGTCCCAAAAAAAAGGGTTTTTAATGTTTTAATTTTTTTGTTTCCCAAAAACGAGGGTTTTTTTATTTTTTTATTTTTTTTGGTCCCAAAAAAAAGGGTTTTTAATTTTTTAATTTTTTTGTTTCCCAAAAACGAGGGTTTTTTTATTTTTTGTTTTTTTTTGGTCCCAAAAAAAAGGGTTTTTAATTTTTTAATTTTTTTGTTTCCCAAAAACCAGGGTTTTTTTATTTTTTTTTTTTTTTTTGGTCCCAAAAAAAAGGGTTTTTAATTTTTTAATTTTTTTGTTATATTTTTTTTTAGAATGTCGAAATGTGACAGTTAAAAAACATTGTAAAATTAACCAAACAAATTAAAAAATAAAAACTATAATCTTTTTAAGGGTGACACATTCCTGACAAATGGCTCCTGAGGGGCTGGATCGGCCCCATAAGTTTCTTCCAAAACTAATATTCGGTCTATGCACCATGTTACGTATTCCAAAAGGACCTCATAGGTGAGGTGCGTGTGTCCTGGGTAGAAAAAGACATGACAATTAGTTTTATGCAAAATGATCCAAACAACGATTGTAATTAATGTGCCTCAACAAATATGCTTAGGAGTCTATTGGTTGGCTTTTATCAACACTCTGAAGCAAATATGCTAAATTGCTGGTGTAAACCTTAAACTCAAACTTTCACAGCAAATTGTTCAAAAGGTTACATAAGATTGCTTGGAATGTTAGTAGCAGTTCCACCAAAGCTAAGTAAAAGGCTTTTCTTCATGTCAACACAAGCAATCATTTAGAAGAATGTAAGGTGTTTTGGGTTCAATTGGTCAACACGATACATGTGCACACATTTATCTCTATCACCATTGGAGTTTGTGTAGCGTTCTCTCTCCCTCTTACTGTCTATAGATTGAACCTGACACATAGTAGAGACTTACCCTTTGGAATTCGGAGGGCCAGTTGTGGACGGAGCAGATGTGTCTGCTCCCCTGATCTCCTTTCCGCCATCCCAGCTGTGTTAAGAGAGAAGAAAAAGTTTATCAACAAATGGACTCACGCTAACTGTAGGTTAGGCAGTCATGAAAACGCTCTAACACCCACTCATTACCCCTCCACATTTCCCTGAAAGTTTTATTTAGACTTTGATATGGTGGTGATGCAGATTTGTACAGTGCAAGCGTCATTCTACTGGGTGAAGCTTGTAGCGTTAAGGATACGTACTCCCTGCTTTTGTGCTGATTGTGTTTTTCGGATGTTTTTGGTGCCTCAGCCCTGCCTGTTCTAAGTGTTGGAAACATATTTTGGGAGGGCTGTGGAAAACTAATCAGGTTAGACTTACACTCTCTAGGTTTTTGGGGACAAGATAAATAACAATCCTCCTTTTTACATGGCCCCTGTACACACCTCTAGGCACCTCCCTCCTGTTGGTTGACCCCACAGCAGGCAGCTTGCTATGGAGGCACATGAGATGAAGCCAAGCACCCTGTGCCTGTTCAGGCACTAGGCTGTGAGCCAGCCTTGCCCCCCTCCCTTCCGATGGTCTCAATGATTAGGAGTGACAGCATCAGGAGGCAATATTGGCATGCTGTCACCTCAGTTAAGGAGGAGGGGGAGTCTGTTCCAGACAAGTATTAGTGCAAAAATGTGGACAGTAAAAAATGGTCCCAGTAAGTCTGAGGGGGAATATGCACACCTATCACTTGGAATACTAATGCATAGAATGCATTCACATAAAGAACCTGCTGCCTTTAGAGGAACTTGAAGCCTGAGCGGGGACATACACAGTTAGCATTTCTCCACTTACTAAGTAGACACATTACTGGAAAAGCACACAACTTACCATCATCAGTTTTTTTTTGGGCCCCCGAAGTTGATGGAGTGGCTGGCTCGGGAGAAACTGCACAAAAAGAACACAAATTGTGAACTGAAATGTGGTACATTACCGAGGAAGAGTATTTATGAAAGATTGACAAACACACATTTTCAGTGTTGACTAAATCAGGACATGATTAAATTACAATGTCCACAAAAAATTTACAAGTACAAAGCACACCATTTCCAATGTAGAGAAACTAACACCAATTTAGAATAGGGTGGCTTGAGATAACTTACAAAAGATAACATGTCCTGTAAAGCTCCCCAAAACCACCTTGCAAACATGAAGGTTAAGCAAGAGTGTTTCATGACCAACCTTCCTGTCACATATAGCAAAACTACACTTGCTTAGACTCCAACTTAGATTATCCTAGATACACATCATCCTAGCACACACAATTCATGTGAGAATCTAATTTTAGGTACTTACAGACTAGTTCAGGGGAGCCTGGAGTGGGGGAGGATGGGGGAGACCCTACATGGGGGGATGGTGTCCCTTCATGGGGGGATGGCGTCGTATCTCCTAGAAACACAAAGACACAAATACAATCCTTGAACCAAAGCTATTTGATAAAGGCACACAGAAAGTAGTTGGGAAACATTGAAGGTAGTAGTTACTTTGGACTGGGTAAGCAGCAGCCCCTCTTCCCCAGTCCTCCACAACTAACATCCTCAATGTCAGCTGCTACATAACCCCAATGGCAAAATATAGATATTACAGCCCTTAGATTTCCCAGGACACATTGAACACACAAACACATGTAGAATACTTACTTCCCATTTGAGGAGAGCCCAGGTCCTCATCCGGTTCAGACGAATTGGCCTCTTCTTGGGCAACAATGTGTTCCTGGCCCGGATCCAGGCGACTTGGCCCTGCCTGAGGCTCCTCTCTTGCTGAAGTTACATCAACCACAAAAGAAAACAAAACAAACAATCATTCCTCCAAGTTCGACCTAATACACAACACACCAGCACATCCACATTACTTACAGGGGGCCTGAGAAGGCTGAGCCTCCACATCCTGATCACTGGTTTCTAAAATAAAAGAAAAACATTATATATTATTTATGGACACAAATAGGCAGTAACCTCTCATCATGCTAGCACCATACTCAATGCCCCTACAATTCAGAACATAGAAGTGCACTTACACCAATGAGATGCATTGACCATGTTTTAAAACAGGAGGGCACCATGCAAATTAAGCGGGCGCCTAAGGCCTCGCACCTACAGGGGCCTTGCGGCCAGTGGCGGAGCACCAACATTTCGAAGGGCGCAGTCAGGGAAATCTCCCAAGTAAAAGATTGCTTTCAATCCTCGGATCAAAAAGTTGCAGCAGTGTGCTGCAGTCCCTTCACTGCGTCTGCCAGGTGTCTGTTGTCCGCTGACACTTACTCCTCCTTCTCTGCCTGGGGATTGGCCGTCTGATCATGTTATCCTAAGATGTGGAGGAATCGGTAGGTGTGTACCTGCACCAGTAGGAAGTGACTGGCCGGTCAACTCACTCTGCTATCATCATTTGTTGCTCTGGGAGGAGAGCTCCGCCCTGGACCCGGAACATACAGGTAACCAGGCCCAGACTTGATATTTTGCAGGCTGGTCATAGATTTGTTGTGTCCACTATGCAAAGGGGTTGAGTTGCCCAAGGGAAGTTGGAAGAGTCTGAAAATGGTTGGTGGAGGAGGAGGAGAAGAAGGCCCTGGGTGGCTGGGGGACAAGGAGAGGGCCCCTGGGTGTTTTCTAGAGGAGGAAAGATCCACAATGACGCCAGAGTCAATTGCCAAGGAAGAGAGTGGAGCTGAGCAAGTCCTGCCTATCTGACCTGAAAGCCAAACATGGTGTAGATGGAGCCCTTTGCCCTACACAATGACAGCACCAGAGGTGGAAGGTGAGTGGTAGCGGGTCTTTGACATTATAGAGCATATGGACTCTGTCCATTATTGGTAGTTTTGTTTGGAGTTGTCCTTTAGATGTTTAACTGTGTTGTTTTTGACCCGAGCTGTGAGGGACTGAGGTATGACAGCCCACTATGCTGAGACTTATAGTGCCCTAGAATGTTGAGGACTGAGGAATCCTTAGTCCCTAACAGAGGGCACTACAAGTCTTAGCATAGCAGGCAGTATTTCCTCATTCCCCTACAGAGAGGATTACAAGTCCAAGCAGGTAGCCTTCTGCAGTGGGACTTGTTGTGCCCTTGACTGTGGTGGACTGAGGAAGGGAAGTGTAAGAGGGTCTCTGTAAGCTCAGATGTATGGGGGAGCTTTGGGGAACACAGAGTTCCCTTTTACACCAGAGTCCCCAGCTTCCCCCCTCAAATAATGGTTCCCAAACTCTCCTTATATCAGAGTCTTCACACTTCCCTCTTACAGTGTAGTAAGTCTGGAGACTCCGATGTAAAGGGGGCTCTGTAAAATGTGATTAGAGATTAGAAATTTCTAACATTTTTATTTTCTACTTACGATCCACAATTTTCAGCTGCTCAAATGGCTCGCTGCCTCTGAATGCATATTGGAGTGTGGCCGTCCTCCTCCTCCCCTTCTTCACCAAAAGCACAAGAGGGTGCCGTCCGTCCGCTTTGGCTAGAAGCAGAAGAAAAAAAAGAAACATAAAAAATACGAATGTACATAGTAGTATTAAAGGTTGTGAAGAGACACTTGATGGAGGTAGGAAAGGTAGGAGCGAGAGGGAGGGGGGGGGGGGGTGTTGGTATTAGTGTTGTTGCATAGCTAAACACATGTCCACCTACCCAAAAAATTGTAACCTATCTGGTCACATGTAATGTATATTTTTACTTACCGGAGATTTGCTCCACAGCCTTTAGCAGGAGCCTGGGTGAGCGCCTTTTGGCATCACTCCAGGCCCGCTGCAGATCCACTATATCAGGCAGGAACTGAAATCTCCGCTGCAGCCTCATCCGGAGACGACACATCATCTTGTGCTTTTGGTGAAGATGCGTATAAACTTTATCATACCCCCAGAGGAGGAGGAGCTGTGGAAAGAGCAGTGTATGTTTGAGTCCAAGTATGTCCAAAATAGTACAGTCTTCAAATAACATGCTAGGTCGTCTTTGAGATATTGTAGAACAAAGAATTCCATTTCTGGTGATACATATACATCGATGTCCAAATCTACCTCCATGACATAGGTTGCCCCACACTGGTGATTTCCTCTACATGATATAGCCATTTTCTCAATTGGCCTTTCATGACACACCCAGGGCCGCCATCAGGGGGGGACAGGCAGTCACTGTATTTACAACCTTATTGCTGTCCATTTAGCAGGGTGCAAGTAACTTTACACACATGTAGCATAGGTATCAACTTTTGTCACCATGTTAAAAGGACAGCAGTATGGGTAGCATTACAGTGACTGTTATTAGTCCAGGCTCACTAAACTAGCCAATGCTTGGAAAAGCAAGCCATGCAGATTGCTTTTCAGGTCCCTTTTAACACGAGCTGTCTGATTGGGTGTGGCTGTTAATTTTTAACGCAGACCTGATAAGCCCCTCAATTCTCCTTTATGGAGTGTTATATGTAAATGGGATTGCTTCATTTGAGATGCAGATTTAAACTGTGTATGGCCAGGCTGAAGGTACCCAAGTTGATTGCTCGATCACCTGGAGGACAACGTACAACCAGTCTGTCAGATTTTACACACACTTATCGCTAGCATCTCTTGTAGCCACTAGCAATAATCACTGTGTTTTCCTGGCAGGGGCAGCACCAGGAGAACACAATGGCTCCGCAGGAGGGTTTCCCCTGTCTGTGTTGATGGTGGAATCAAGGCAAAATGTTTTTCCTGCAAGCCACGGGACAAACAAAGATAGTTTTTTAATTAATCCATGATTTTGCCAAAATGGAAAAAAAAAGATGTTTGCTTTGTATATTCTTAAGTTTGCTACATAACTAGAACATGTAACAGTGTTATATCATTGCAGGAGATTTCCCTTCACTTCCTGTCTTGGTGTCACCAGGACAGGAAGTGAGGGAATCTCCCGTGGGGATATAGCCAGCAATTCTTTCCTTTTATATATACTATGGACATTATAAGGCAACAATTGCAAGCTATTTCCCCACAGTGATATTCCCCTCACTTCCTGTCTTGGTGACACTAAGACAGGAAGTGAGGGAAAATCTCATGCAATGATATCACCCTACTAGAAATTGTAGTTCCGTCTAAAAAGTATACATAAAGTAAGCACTTGGTTTCCAAAGTGGCAAAATTATGGAGGAGTTAAAACCCCATAGTGTGATCGGGTAATCTGACGGTGTGTTCCTACACTCCTCAATGTGTCTGTTCATTAAGCTGTGCTGAATTATCCTTGATTCACAATTCCTGCAAGAGTTGCACATGGTATGTGGGAGATGCAAATTTAAGGTGGCATAATTATCCACACAATCACACATAATCCTTTTTAAAGGTCCCCAGCAGAATTTGATGGCATAGTGGTTGACAGCAGTGCCATCAGATTCCAGTTAGATCTGTAAATTAACAAAGCAATGTGATCTGGGGGTGTATTTAACTTGCAATGGACACCCCCATTCATTATCATATGGCAGTGTGAGATGGGTGTGTTGGGAATGTGATCCATTAAGAAAAGTGATTATACACTCATGTGTTTCTTTTAGAGGTGATTTGTTCAAGGCAATCCTTTGAAGACATGACCATTCCAGATTTTTGTGATCACTGATTCCATCTCAGGTGAACCAATTAGCTGCTGTGTGCAGATCCAGCTTATGATGGTAAGAGTGTCAGACAAGACAAACGGTGCCGAGCTTGCAGTGTGTATGGATGTATGTAAGGCAATAATTTTTGGCATTATGCATTTAGGGAATATAATGTTTCTAATCTTGCATATATGAAAAGGGTCAATACATTTGTCTTTATCTAGACAGATTCCAAAGCGTCAGAGCAATCTGTCACAGATAATTGTGTTTCATTTTGTGTAAAAGTTGAAACGAATCAAATCTATCTATATACAGGCATAGCCCACTTTAAGTACACAATGGGACCAGGGCATGTATGGAAACTGAAAATGTACTTAAAGTGAAGCAATCCCTTTTTTCTTTTCTCAATGCATGAAAATACACCAGCTCCATTGTAAATTTTGGCCACATTGACATAGCCTTACTCCCAAACCATGTGGGAGCATGTTAAGGGGAGCCAGGACTATGACATGATAGATTACCTAGGCAAGCTGGCCAGCCACAAAATGGATATGGTGTAGTCCTGGGTACCTGGGTACCCTGTCGTTGCTCCCTAAGTTTGTTATCCCTGTCACTTATGGTTTGTGAGCAGTGTCATGGCAAGCTGAACAAGCTGTGTCCTTACTCACGATTGTATATAAAGTGAGTGTACTTAAAGCAGGGTATGCCTATCTATATCTATATAGAAAGTTCAGAGATGTGAACCTGTTCCCTATTATATACACTAATATATGGTATATAACATATTCTATAATGTATATATATTGTATATAATATATACATAGTATATATATTGTCTAATATATATATTTTGTATAATATATATTTTTTAGATACACATACATACATACATATACATACATACATACATATACATACATATACATACATACATATACATACATATACATACATACATACATATACACATATACACACATATATACATATACACATATACACACATATATATATATATATATATATATATATATATATATATATATATATATATATATATATATATATATATATACATATATATATATATATATATATATAGGGAACAGGTTCACATCTAGGAAGTTTCTATAACAGGAAGCTTCTAGATCACGTCTAATAGGCAGAAAGTGCATGCGCAGATCAGCAGACCAAAAGTTTCTTGCACACCCGCTAGATAAGCGACCCACCCAGCCACCATCCCCCATCCCGCACCCTGCACATTCACACCCCCTCCTTACCTTACACACAAATGCCACTATTTCGGCTGTAAACAGTGCAGGAGCCATGATGCACACTTACGACAGGGCCTGGACAATTTCCGGAAACGTGTGCACGCACCAAAAGTTTTGTTTCCGGTTTCATGTATAAATGTGAGAACGCGGTTTTGTATATTCGCGAATTCGCGAATAGTGAACATACACAACCATTAAGCAGATTTAACTTAGAAAAAGAAATACAAATACATACATTTGTGGACACCAGAAAACTTTATTTAGACACATGAAGACATTTTAAAAAAAAATTGGAAACATGCTGTTTATTACATTTGTATTTTTCAAACCAAAACAAACTTTGTACAACATTTAGACCATATACATCGACAAAGAGCCCATAATCAACAGATGCATGTGCAGATTGACAGAATTATGTTAACACCAATAAATACTTACAGAGAGTCAACACACAACACAGCCAAATCTCACCTCCATAAATAACAAAGGGCCAAAAATGTTACCCATAAAGCATGTGACACACAAATATATTGGACCTCTTCATAGGTCAAATCTTTCCTGATGTCTGAGTGAGCTATATATAATCCAAGCAAACACACCCAGAATGGTAACGCCCAGTCCAAAAATTAACTGTGTGTGTTTTGGAGCATGCTCAGTTGCCAAAACAAGGGAAATAGAAATGAGGAATAGAAATGTATGTAGGTGTGTATAGTATATGTGAATGGAAAAAATTCTCTATTCAAGTTTGCTAGTCATTATTTAGAATGTTTAGATACAGGAATACATACATATATATACAATTACGTGAGAGAGAGAGAAATATATATTTAGGTAAACAATTGAAACACACCTTTTGGGATTTGGGAAGTGAGATTGTGACAATTGACCAGATATGTAAGCCAACAATCTGACTCATCACTCATGAACATCCCTAAATTTGGCGTGGCAATTATATCAGGCGTTCTTATGTGCATTTTGGCTGGCGTTTTCACAGGCGTTTTGACATGCATTTTTTGGGCAGGCATTGTTATATGAAATCACCTACAAAAGCCCCAAAAACAGACCACAAACACGTACATGTGAACGTAGCCCGTTTGGGGGCGTTTGAGGGGGATTTGTCCAGCTCAAGGATCAGCTCCCAAAACAGGCAAAAAATCCAATCCTATTCAGTTCAATGGCCCCTGTTCCCATGTGAGCATTTTGACGGCATGAGGAAAACACCCAACGCTCACTGAGAAATAGCACAATGATTAGGGAGTCTGCCTTCCTGCTGTAGGTTTGTAAGTTCGAATCCGGAAGGTGCCCTCTGTATGGGCAACACTTGGATATCTCCAATCCTCCAAATGTTGACATCATTAATTTTGTTCATGTTTGAAAAAGGCATGTGTATCAGCAAACTTTTAATCTAAAGACATGAACAAAATACAAAAGATGCCACATAAAGTCAATATGTAGCAATATTGTGAGCTAAAGCTCTATTTGTTTGTTGGGCATACTTTGCTAATTAGCCAAGTATAAGGGATATATATATATATACCTTCAGTTAAATGTGTAGTAAAATGGTAACACTTGGCCATACCCATATGGAAGAAAAGGTAGTATTTGCAATATATTTCTAAAAACATTCTTTGGAAACACATAAAATATTGTCAAAATTGTGACATTTCCTTGATATGTGTGAAATGCTAATAATCTTTCTTTGAAATATGTTTTACATCTATTTTTTTTCTATCTGACGACCAATTCCCCAATGTAATATTTTGTGGGTTTTTTCAGAGAATGTGGAGGTTCTATATAAACACTGTAGATTTGACTGCTATGATTTCGGAGTTAGCAGGAAAGGTGTATGGAATGTGATGGTGTTTACTAAAGGATCCCTTGTTGGAAGTGTGCATGTTTTTCCAATTCCGCCGGTTTTTGCCATTTTCTATGGGCGAGACAGCGGATTTGCAAGCGGTATTCAAAAAAAAATTGACCCAAAATCGCGCTGGCGAAATTTTTTGAGCCTATTTGGCGTTGCGCATGCGCACATTCGCGCGTTCGCAGCTCGCGGCTGGAGGAGCTGTTTAACCTTTCCACACTTTCGCAGATATCTCTCTTTCTAAGTCAGTTTTTGAGATTTTTTAAACGCAAGTCATCTCCAAATTGACTTCCACACCTTCCACAGTGATTTGGGATTTTTGGGGGTACAGGGGAAAATTTGGCTAAACTTTAGTCGAGCTTTTAGCTGGCGTGGTTTTAAGTCGCGCTCTGACCATATTGCATCTTAATAAATCTCACACTAGGCGCTATTTTCCGCCCGCCGTTCTTTGAATGCCAATTTCAGACTTAAATAATCGCCGGTTCGCAAAATCACGCCGAAACGCCAATTCGCCGTACTATGAATCAGGCCCTTAGTGTCCTATGTCAGCTCTGCATCTGAACCTAGGATTGCTGTCATCTAGGTGTAGCTATTCTCCCCAGGAGGCTGGACAGCCCTGTGCCAAATCCCTCAGACAACCCGGCCTTCTATATCTTTGCTCCTCCCATGAACTTCCTGATTTAAGCCATGTCTCTTCACTTCCTGTTTGCCAGATTATTGTGCCCTCTCCAGCCGATATCTTGTTCCTTTGCGAACCTGCAGCTGTCCTTATCTTCACTATCACTCATTACTGACCCTTGACTTGTTCATTGACTATGCTTCCATCTGATCCCATCCAGTTACTAGTCGTTATTGACCTTTGGACTTGTTGATTGACTATGCTTTTATTTTTTCTATATCTATTTCATCGGCTACCTGACCCCTGCTTGCTGTCTTCCAGCTGGGGCAATCCTGAGGGCTGCGACCTGGCATTAGCACACATAAAAACCTATCTCCACGATCAGATGCTCTGTTGAAGACTGGATAATGCTTAGACCCCACACCTTGAGTGAGTCTGCATCATCCTGTATAAATCCAGACTACTCATGAATCTCTCAACTCTCTCTACACCCACTGACCTTCGAGCCTGACTCCAGACTGTGACAGCTAGGACGTATAGTAAATACCAGATGGAGTTTTTGTTGGGAGTTCCGCTTTAAACCCATAGAAGCCATCAAATAAACAGATCTTGACGTTTCCCTCCTTTGGTGTAAGCAAAACCCCTACTTTTTCACATCTTTCATTTAAACAAAAACAAATGCATCTGCTCTCAATAAAAGCCAAATGGCTACAAGGAGAGAGAGTGTAGTGCAGCTACATCATGACAATGACAGCACAAAGTGTGCGCGCACTTCTGTGCGATCGGCTTCGCTTTATTAAACCGAGCAAGAAACATCAGACAAGTGTTACCATCTGTTGCTTATGATTTCTGTTTAGGGTTATCATTGTGTCGAGAAAACAAGCAGATTAAGCAGATTACTCCGGCAATATGCTACTTGGCTAAACACATGAATATATAATCATTGATATGGTAATCCTTAGGAATACATTACAAAAGTAACAGACTGTAATTTAAAGGAAACCTATCTTGGGACAAATGCATTACCAATTCTGATATGTCCTTAAAGTCTAGCCCCACTTTCAGACGCTGTTGTGTGCTACACCCATATTTAGAGTGTATCATGTACCATCCTCCCACCCCCAAAATGCCCCACCCATCCCCCCGACAGCTTGTAGAGGCTCCTCTTCCCCACAGCAGCTAGCAGATTTGGATCTGTGAAGGCATAAACTACAAGGCCCATCTGCCACTGCGGTGATGATGACCACACTTGTAGTCCATTGGCACGTCCTCCAGCTTTCCAACTGAAAACCTATACCCTGGTACAGACATAGACTTGAATTAGTCTCCGGCAGTGGCAGCTGGTGCTTCATGGGCCGGGGGGGCGCAGATGGACCGGACCAGACCGGACCACACCATACCCCCCCCGACCACACCAGCCGGCACACCCTAGCATTGCCACCTGCAAGAGACCATACACAGAGCCTTTCCTAGATCAGAGTCATGCAGTTCGTAAGATCAGAGTCATGCAGCGGCGGCTTCTCCTCAGTCCCCCCCCCCGTGTCTCCTCAAGTCCTCCCTCCTCCTACATGGCCAATGGCATGGGTTCACCTTTCGGCCAATCGGGAAACGGGTCTCTGACCCACTTCCTGATTGGCCAGGAGGAGGATCCGTGGGACAATAGCGAATATTCATTTGCTATTGTCACACAAATGGGTGTGCTCAGGGTGCAGTGCCCACCCTTTTCTGAAGCCTATTAGAGCCTCTGGCTCTATGCATCTGGCACCCCGCATGTAGATTAGGTGGCCGGACGCATGGATAGGGGGGGCGGCGCTCCTGCGCCCCAATGCATCAGCCGCCACTGGTCTGCGGGAGCCTGCCATTGCACCGGCAATCCATTGTTCACAGTTTCAGTACTTTGCTGGTTCATTTGCAAAAACAAAAAGTACTAAATGCACATTTTCTGTACATATATGTGCATTTATTATTGTTTTTTTGTTTTTTGCAAAAGCTGAACTAAGCTTTTAAAAAAAATTATTTCTTTGTCCCTAAACTGGAATGAGTTTGTAGTTAGTGATACCAGACTCTGCTTTGACTCAGAAAGCATTAATGCCAAAGGATCAGCATGACAGCTAAAGAGCTAGCACTTTCAAAAAAAAGGCCCAGCCTATGTATTTATTTCAGGGAAAATTCCTGGTCGTGGTCAACAAAAGTATCAGAAAGGAATTTGTTTCCTTTTAGACCATACTTTATAAGGGTTTTTTTTTTACTTCCTCCAATTTTATATATGACTTTATTTCAATATACACTATATTACCAAAAGTTTTGGGACACCTGCCTTTACACACACATGAACTTTAATGGCATCCCAGTCTTACTCCATAGGGATCAATATTGAGTTTGCAGCTATAACAGTTTCAACTCTTCTGGGAAGGCTGTCTACAAGGTTTAGGAGTGTGTCTATGGGAATTCTTCCAGAGGTGCATTTGTGAGGCCAGGCACTGATGTGGACAAGAAGGCCTGGCTCGCAGTCTCTGCTCTAATTCATCCCAAAGAAGTTCTGTCAGGTTAAGGTCAGGACTCTGTGCAGGCCAGTCAATTTCCTACACTCCAAACTTGCTCATCCATGTCTTTATGGACCTTGCTTTGTGCACTGGTCCAAATCTTTTGGTGGAGGGGGGATTATGGTGTGGGGTTCTTTTTTAGGGGTTGGGCTTGGCCCCTTAGATCCAGTGAAGGGAATTCTTAAGGAGTCATTATACCAAGACCTTTTGGACAATTTTATGCTCCTAACTTTGTGGGAACGGTTTGGGGACGGCCCCTTTTTTTTCCAACATGACTGCTCACCAGTGCACAAAGCAAGGTCCTTAAAGACTGCCTGTGCAACCTCAAAAGGGTCCAGGTATCGCCTCGTGCTACCAGTAATGACACTGAAGCTAGCCAAATGCAAAACTAGTTAAAAAACAGTCAGAAAACATGAGTAGGGAAAACAAATGTCAATGACCTCCACCTGTAAAACCATTCCTGTTTTGGAGGTCGTCCCATTGTTGCCCATCTAGCGCATCTGCTGTTAATTTAATTTACACCAAAGCAGCTGAAGCTGATTAACAACACCCTCTGCAACCTTTTTGACCAGATCAATATCCCAGGAGTTTAATTGACTTGATGTATACATTATACTCTGATTAAAAAGTGTTCCTTTAATCTTTTTTAGCAGTGTATATATATCTATATATACATTTCTGTAAATATTTTATTATAACTTTTCATGTAACAACACTGAAGAAATGACACTTTGCTACAATGTAAAGTAGTGAGAGTACAGCTTGTATAACAGTGTAAATTTGCTGTCCCCTCAAAATAACTCAACACACAGCCATTAATATCTAAACCGCTGGCAACAAAAGTGAGTACACCCCTAAGTGATAATGTCCAAATTGGGCTCAAAGTGTCAATATTTTGTGTGGCCACCATTCTTTTCCAGCAATGCCTTAAACCTCTTGGGCATGGAGTTCACCAGAGCTTCACAGGTTGCCACTGGAGTCCTCTTCCACGCCTCCATGAGAACATCAAGGAGCTGGTGAATGTTAGAGACCTTGCACTCCTCCACCTTCCATTTGAGGATGCCCCACAGATGCTCAATAGGGTTTAGATCTGGAGACATGCTTAGCCAGTCCATCACCTTTACCCTCCACTTCTTTAGCAAGGCAGTGATTATCTTGGAGGTGTGTTTGGGGTCGTTATCATGTTGGAATTCTGCCCTGTGGCCCAGTCTCCGAAGGGAGGGGATCATGCTCTGCTTCAGTATGTGACAGTACATGTTGGCATTCATGGTTCCCTCAATGAACTGTAGCTCCCCAGTGCCGGCAGCACTCATGCAGCCCCAGACCATGACACTCCAACCACCATGCTTGACTGTAGGCAAGACACACTTGTCTTTGTACTCCTCATCTGGTTGCCGCCACCCACGCTTGACACTATCTGAACCAAATAAGTTTATCTTGGTCTCATCAGACCATAGGTCACGGTTCCTGTAATCTATGTCCTTAGTCTGCTTGTCTTCAGCAAACTGTTTGTGGGCTCTCTTGTGCATCATCTTTAGAAGAGGATTTCTTCTGGGACGACATGCAGACCAATTTGATGCAGTGTGCGACGTATGGTCTAAGCACTGACAAGCTGCCCCCCCACCCCTTCAACCTCTGCAGCAATGCTGGCATCACTCATACGTCTATTTCCCAAAGACAACCTCTGGATATGATGCTGAGCACGTGCACTCAACTCTTTTGGTCGACCATGGCGAGGCCTGTTCTGAGTGGAACCTCTCCTGTTAAACCACTGTATGGTCTTGGCCACCGTGCTGCAGCTTAGTTTCAGGGTCTTGGCAATCTTCTTATAGCCTAGGCCATTTTTATGTAGAGCAACAATTCTTTTTTTCAGATCCTCATAGAGTTCTTTGCCGCTAGGTTCCATGTTGAGCTTCCAGTGACCAGTATGAGAGAGTGAAAGCGATAACACCAAATTTAACACACCTGCTCCCCATTCACACCTGAGACCTTGTACCACTAACAAATCACATGACACCAGGGAGGGAAAATGGCTAATTTGGCCCAATTTGCACATTTTCACTCAGGGGTGTACTCACTTTTATTGCCAGCGGTTTAGACATGAATGGCTGTTTGTTGAGTTATTTTGAGGGAACAACACATTTTCACTGTTATACAAGCTGTACACTCACTACTTTACATTGTAGCAAAGTGTAATTTCTTCAGTGTACTCACTTTTGTGAGATTTTATATATATATATATATATATATATATATATATATATAGTATATGTACATTTTTGGACGAATAAGCCATTTTTAGTAGTATCACTTTAAATTTTATTTTAAATCTATTTTAAAGGCAACAAGAAGTCATTTTTGAAAACACAATTGTTACTCTAGATATAAAGTACTCATTTTGTTCTGTGATTTGTCCCATTTATCTTGACTCTAAAATTATCTTTACAGAACAAAGCCTGGAAAAAATAGTTTGTGTATTTGTTTTTTTTATGATAATGCTACATAGAATAAAAGAACAACACAAAAGGAAACACGAGGCAGAAATTTGTATAAATTACGTAAAAGAAATGTAAAAAAATAAAATCTGATGAGCAAACTAGCCTCGAAGAGACCACAGAAGTGGTCGATACAAACCAGTAATTTACAGTAGCTACAGCTCTGAGCCCCAGTTCACATTAGTGCGATCGCGGAGATCGCATATAATTTGGAGCACACTGCTCCTAAATTACATGCGATCTCATGTTTTTCCTGTTTTGTACAAATAATTGGGATGGAGGGTTACTTAATTTACAGTGTGGATCCAAAATGTCCTGTTCCGTTAGTTGTAATAAAAGGCAGCTTTGGCTATTTATAGTGGTTCTTAAGACTGAAAGAACCTTATGGGTGCAGCTCTCCCCTAGCTCCCTTTGTAGTTACCTGAGCCCAATCCAGCAATGTGCATGAGAACAGCAGCTCTTCTGGCTCTCTCTCCTCATTGGCCCACAGAGCAGAGTCAATCACAGCCAGTGAGCCAATGAGGAGAGAATGGGGGTGGGACTAAGCCATGCTCTGTGTGTGAATGGACACACAGAGCACAGCTCAGGAGCAAGCCTGCTTGAGAGCTCCCATAGCAAGAGGCTTGCCATTGGGGCCACTCGGGAGGCAGAGGAGCCAGGACCCCCAGTGGGACCCAAAAAGGTTTGGGGCTGCTCTGTGAAAAACCATATATACACAAGTATAACATGTTTGTTATTGTTTTTTAATTCTTTCGCTTAGTCCCCGTTCACACTAAGGCGACCTGGTCGCCTCACAGGTCGCCTCCCATAGGGAAGCTGTGGACCCATTTCTAATAGGAGCGACACAAGTCGCTCCGACTTAGAAAAAGGGTCCGGAGCTTCTTTGGGGTGACCAGGAGGCGACCGCCATAGACTTCAATGTTATGAAGTCCGTGGCGGCCGCTCCGAGGTCGCGGCGCGCTGCTCGCACCGCGACCTCGGAGGTTGCGGTGCGAATTAGCGTCGCCCCTATGTGAACGGGGCCTTAGAATCACTTTAATTCTACTTTATAGTAGTTTGTTTTCTTTGGGGGGATTCAGGAAGGTGGAGTTGGGTAGGATGTTCAGATGGAAGTCAGTATGTGGGTGACTTCTGATCTACCCCATGTGTATGTGATGGAGGGGTTGGGAGGGGGTGTTCCAACTTCCTACTTCAAATTATCCTAGAGATTCTTCACTGGCTTAAGCTAATTTAGGTAAAGCTATCCATGAAGATTAGGAATAGCCTGTAGGTGGCTCTAGACCACTTCAAAGAGAGAAATAAGGAATAGGTCACACCGAATGAACCAATTAGTTCTTTCCTGCTGTCATATTCCATATTACTTCAATACAATCAAGTAAATATTAATTGCTACCATAAAAGATCCTAGACCTTTGCTATCAACCACTTGACTGTCCCCATCAGCCTAAAACATGTTAATTCCAAGACAATGGCTTCTGCACACGTGCCCAACTGCTGTAAACCTGCTTCTTGTAGATATCACAGATGTATGGCTCATCATATTGAATCATTTACATAATGTTCTTCCACTAGCTGACAGCTAATTGTGTGTTTTCCCCCTTTAGCTGTAAGAAATCATTAATTACTGTGGCTAAGATTAGGAGTTACAGAGAGGAGACTATGTTTATGTACAATACTGCGTATATTGTGTTCTGCTGACGCCTCCTCTGGTTCCATTAATCCCGCCATCCCTTCAATTATCTTTGGCGACGGAAATATGAAGACAGAAAGCTCACTATTTTATGCTTTTGTTATATGAGTCTGAAATGGTACAAATGTACACAAGCAGAAACAATAGAGAAAAGGGATTTGGCAAGGTTAAAACTAGCAGCTTTTAGCTCTTATTGTTGATAAAATCAAATGTGCAAAAATGATTTAGATAAATAGCACATTGCGTCTACTGTATGTGTTTATTTTTTGAACAATAGTTCCTTTTTTATCATTTTGTTTTTTGTTTTTTTTTTTGCTTTGTTTTCTATACAAACAATCTGAAGCATGCTTGGCTCCTGGTCACCCTCAGTACCTTCACATGCCCGGTTTCTTAGATACTCCCAGGATGGTGAACAAAACATTCCATAATGCTTTAGCTGTCCTTTACTTTGCACCACTGTGAGCATCTTTAGAAATATTTTTTTTTGGTCCTATCTTTCTTCCAGGATCAAAAGTCAAAATCAAAACTTTCAACCGTCTCTCATTTAGAGGGACTTCCCCTGCTTTGGTAGTGGTACTAAATCTTTCTTTCCCCTTCTCCTCCTTAATTGGCCTTCATCTGATAATTAGATTGCTATAACTAAAATGTACAAACAAGTGGTCACTGTCCCACACCTGTCCATACTGTTGGACAGGTCAATTTGGTTGGTCGCCGGCTGGTCGGTAAGTTGAGATTGGAAATTTCTTTGGTTTGAGGGCAGTGACCACTTGTTTTTAGTATGAATTATATTGGCCAGGCAACACACTGACACCTTTGCTGCCATAGTGCTATGGGCTGACTGTTCAGTGTGCCCCTGCGCCTTTAAAGAGGGGTGGGCTCCCTCCAGGTTTATCTGCCCTACACCTAGAAACATAGAAACATAGAATGTGTCGGCAGATAAGAACCATTTGGCCCATCTAGTCTGCCCAATATATCTGAATCCTATGAATAGTCTCTGGCCCTATCTTATATGAAGGATAGCCTTATGCCTATCCCATGCATGCTTAAACTCCTTCACTGTATTTGCAGCTACCACCTCTGCAGGAAGGTTATTCCATGCATCCAATACTCTCTCAGTAAAGTAATACTTCCTCATATTACTTTTAAACCTTTGCCCCTCTAATTTAAAACTGTGTCCTCTTGTGGTAGTTTTTCTTCTTTTAAATATGCTCTCCTCCTTTACCGAGTTGATTCCCTTTATGTATTTAAAAGTTTCTATCATATCCCCTCTGTCTCTTCTTTCTTCCAAGCTATACATGTTAAGGTCCTTTAACCTTTCCTGGTAAGTTTTTTCCTGCAATCCATGTACTAGTTTAGTAGCTCTTCTCTGAACTCTCTCTAGAGTATCTATATCCTTCTGGAGATATGGCCTCCAGTACTGCGCACAATACTCCAAGTGAGGTCTCACCAGTGTTCTGTACAGCAGCATAAGCACTTCTCTCTTTCTACTGCTTATACCTCTCCCTATACATCCAAGCATTCTGCTGGCATTTCGTGCTGCTCTATTACATTGTCCTCCCACCTTTAAGTCTTCTGAAATAATTACTCCTAAATCCCTTTCCTCAGATACTGAGGTCAGGACTGTGTCAAATATTCTATATTCTGCCCTTGGGTTTTTACGCCCCAGGTGCATTATCTTGCACTTATCCACATTAAATTTCAGTTGCCAGAGTTCTGACCATTCTTCTAGTTTTCCTAAATCCTTTTCCATTTGGCGTTTCCCTCCAGGAACATCAACCCTGTTACATATCTTTGTGTCATCAGCAAAAAGACAAACCTTACCATCGAGGCCTTTTGCAATATCACTTATGAAGATATTAAACAAAATTGGTCCCAGTACAGATCCCTGAGGTACCCCACTGGTAACATGACCTTGTTCTGAATGTTCTCCATTGACTACAACCCTCTGTTGTCTGTCACTCAGCCACTGCCTAATCCACTCAACAATATGGGAGTCCCTGCTCAATGACTGCAGTTTATTGATAAGTCTTCTATGTGGGACAGTGTCCACATAAATGTATGTGTCCATGTAAATGTATGTGCTTCCATTGTTGGAGACTCACAGAAATTAGGTTTAGTTTAGGTCCACAGAAAATGGAGTGCCTTGCCGGGGCTCTCTAGCTTACACATGTATTTGAAAATGTGTGCAACTAAACCAGTTTTTAATGCATACTGTTGGACAGGACAATTTGGTTGGTCGCAGGGTGGTCAGTAACTTGAGCTTGGAAATGTATTTGTTTTTCTATAAATAAAATGCGTTATTCAACAGTAGCACTCACTTAACCCCGGGGGATGGGTAAGGACTCACGGTTGGATCCGTGGGCTAGCATTTCAAATCTCATGGCGGAATCCTTGTGTCAGGACCTGTAGCTGAACAACCTGCAACCTCTGCTGTATCTGACATTGTCCCTCCTTGCTGAGCCACCTGAGATGCTGGACAGCACCCTGCCTGATCCATCGGACAATCCTGTCTTGTGTCTGCTGAGCCTTGAACTCCTTGCTCTTCCCATGAACTTCATATTTAAACCATGCCTTTGCACTTCCTTGATTGCCAGAATATTGTGCTCTTTCCAGTCAATATTTTGCTCTTGTCACACGTGCTGATGTCTGTATCTCCTCTACCCCTCTTTATCGACTTTTGCTTCCTCCTTGACTATGCTTTTGCTTAATCCCAAACTGTGACCACTTGTTACCAACCTTTGGCTTATTTAGCGACTACACTTCTGCTTGATCCTTACTTTCTATATCTGTTACTGGACCTTGGATTGCTCTTCTCCTGATGGGACGATCCGAGGACCTCAAACTGGTACAAACAAGCAGCAAAATCCATCTCCCTCTCCACCATCTGGAGCTCTGGTAAACATTTTTTTTTTGCTTAGACTCCGCACCTTGGGTAAGCTTGTGTCATCTGCCAGGGTAACCTGTTGCTGCACTTACCCAGCTGGTGGGTGGGTGGGAAACCTCCCCTGAGTCATCCTTGTCTCCACCCCCTACCCACCTAAGAGAACTTCCCCTTGAACCAAGAATTTTACTTACCTCAAAGGTTTCAAGGAATAGCATAGGCTGCTGGCAGGCCTCTGCTTTCCTAGGATCCTAGAGATGATAGTAAATTAATATTAAATGCAGAGCTAACTTCCTCATACAGTCCTCCTACAGTCTAAACCATTCACATTTAGACCTCCGATAAGCCCCAAACCATTTACTTTTTAACCTCAGATCAGTTCCCTTTTCTGCACCTTCACACCTCTGTTCAGCCCCAATTTATGCACCTGCAGACCTCAGCTATGCCCCAGTGCATGCATGCTTGCACTGCAGACCACAGGCCATCCTCAATGCACATATGTACTTCACATGAACACCAATGCGTGTTTACACTTTAGACCTCAAACTAGACCCAAGGCATGCTTGAATTTTAGACTTCAGGTAAGTCCCAATCCATACAATTCTGACTGAAAATCAACACCAATAAATAAAATTCAGACTAAAGATCAACATCTAGTATTGTACCTTTGGGAATCTACAAATAGCCAACCCAGACCAAATATAGAAGGTAGTGTGGTGGTGCCCACTAATGCCCTGTGCCTGGTGGGTGAAAAGCATACTGTATGTCATTGCAAAAGCTAAAAAGCAGCAACAATAAATCCCCCACTAGCAACAAGACATCCCCCTTTGTACTGGGTAAACATGCATGAACATTTGTCTCTTCTTAAGAATATCATATAATTATTGGGTCACAATTTGCAAGAGTTCCTAAATAGTGTAGATCTTGCTAAATTGAACCAGTAATTTTCCTGATCATCACTACATATCATCATTTGTTTATTTTATTTTTTTTTTATAAATAACTAGAGTTACATTTGATTCTCAACTTTTTCCATAAAACATGAGTATGACCATACCCCTCCTAATGGATGACTTCACTGAGCAATAAAGAGGCTTGAGAGCCTCCAGCTGTAAAGCAATGCACCTTCTTATGAGAACTAATGTCCATTACTTACCACAATAGGCTATGAGACAAAACCATCTAATGTCCCTACTATGGAACATGCACAGTGTATATATATATATATATATATATATATATATATATATATATATATATATACATATATATATATATATTATATAACAAGGTATGAACTAAATGGTGTGGTTCTTAGCAAATCAGTCCAGTCTACATGGAAATATTCTGGCTAAACGGAACCAGCAATTTTCCTGATCATCACTAAATATCATCATTTGTTTATTTTTTTTTTTCTAATTAACTAGAGTTACATTTGAATCTCAACTTTTTCTGTAAAAAATTTGAGTATGATTATACCCCTCCTGATGGGTGACTTCACTGAGCAATAAAGAGGCATGAGACCCTTAAAACAATGCACCTTATTTGAGAATTAATGTCCATTACTCACCACTAGAGTTGAGCGGACACCTGGATGTCCGTATTCGGCTGGTTCGGCCGAACTTGAAAAAAAAGTCCGGGTCTGTGTCCCGGACTTCTTTCGAACTTTACCCGGACACCGAACCCCATTGAAGTCAATGGGGACCCGAACTTTCAGGCACTAAAATGCCTCTAAAAAAACAATGGAAAGGGCTAGAGTGCTGCAAATGGCAGCAAAATGTAGTTAAGAGCATGACAAGTGCTCTTAAAAAAAATCCTCTTTAAATTTGTAATTTTTAAATAGCAGATTAGAACAGCAATCTGTAGTAAAATATAGCTGAACGCTGCACACAACAGACTGATAAAAATATATTTATTTCTTCCTCCTCCTCCTCCTCAGTGGGCTCAAGTGAGGGCAAAAAGATTGTTCACTGCACCACCCCCCGCACAGAAAAATCAATGTAGATCGCTAACGGACGATTGTTCTGTCCTGTGTCTCCTAATCTCTCCCTGCCTAATCTCTCCAGCCTGTCCCTAAAATGCTCAAATATCTTTCCCTGCCTACACTCCGACCTGTCCCTGCATTCTTTTCAGCACAATGTTGTTTTTCCCTGTCTGTCCCTAATCAGCAGCAGCAGCAGCACCGTTCTGTGTGCTCTCTCCCTACACTACAGCAGACTGACGCACCGCGCTGTGTCTCTCGAGCTTATAAAGACCTGGGCCCCTAACACACACAGGCTGGTGAGGTTAACAAACAGCCTGCTGGCCCCAACCTCCCATCACCACCAGTGACTGCTCGACAGCCTGCAAACTTTTGCACCCAAAACTATCTTTTCCACACTTTCCACACCTTCCTGCCATTGGCTGGGATGGGACAGAGGGCATGCACAGCCTGAGGGTATGGGACATCAGAGTGGCCCGGGGGGAATTTGGCACCCCGCCCCCCCCTAGGGTGACAACATTTCCAAAATGCTATTCAGGGACAATTTTGCCAAGGAGGGATGGGGGGAAATGTAGTCTCAGGGTTGATCAGCGGCGGGGGTGATTTGTCGGGCGAATGGTTGGTGTTAACACTTAAATCATCCCAACACCATGCTTGATATGGTGTCAGGATGATCAAACCACATTATTTCTATTACTACATTGTAATATATAATAAAATAGTTCAACTCACCATAATGCAGAATTAGTGGAAACTCTGAGCTTGTCACTTGCCACCAGATGCAGCGTGACACCGTTGCCTGCCGACAGATGCAGTGTGACATTTGCCACCGTCCCCTGCCACCAGATGCAGCTTGTCACTTGCCATGTCGCCTGCCACCAGATGGAGCGTGTCACTTGGCACACCACCTTCTACCTGATGCAGTGTGTTACTTGCCACATCGCCTGCCATGTCACCTGCCACTAGATGCAGCTTGCCACTTGCCACGTCACCTGCCACCAGATGCAACGTGTCATTTGCCACGTCACCTTCTACCTGATGCAGCTTGTCACTTGCCACGTCACCTTCCAACTGATGCAGCTTGTCACTTGCCACGTCGCCTGCCACCAGATGCAGCTTGTCACTTGCCACGTCGCCTTCCACCAAATGCAGCTTGTCACTTGCAACGTCCCCTTCCACCTGATGCAGCTTGTCACTTGCCACGTCGCCTTCCACCTGATGCAGCTTGTCACTTGCCACATCGCCTTCCACCTGATGCAGCTTGTCACTTGCCACATCGCCTTCCACCTGATGCAGCTTGTCACTTGCCACGTCGCCTTCCACCTGATGCAGCTTGTCACTTGCCACGTCGCCTTCCACCTGATGCAGCTTGTCACTTTCCATGTCGCCTTCCACCTGATGAAGCTTGTCACTTGCCACGTCGCCTTCCACCTGATGCAGCTTGCCACTTGCCTCATCGCCTGACACCAGATGCAGCTTGTCACTTGCCACTATCACATGCCACCAGAGAGAGGGCAGGGAGAGAAAGAGAGAGGAGACGCAGAGAGGGGGGGGGTGTCTGCTTCTTAATTTTCCCGCCCTTACATCCCAGATGCAGCACACTGGCAGAGAGAGAGGGGCAGGAGAATGTATGGGCATGAGTGGGACAAGCTCAGGGACGCTGTAGGGAGCAGTGTGCGGATCCCCTCCTTCTAGGACAGCTGCAGCAAGTCAGCTGTCACCCACTACCAGCACAGTAACAATCAGGAGGATGGAGCGGCAGCGGCCGTTAGAGGACTTCTGTCCCTGCCCACCACCTATTACAGAGCCAAAGGAAGTGCTCCAAAATGCTGTTGGCTCTGTGCTACAGGTGGTGGGTGGGCCGGGAGAGAGAAGAAGCCTGCAGCTTTAAGTTCCCTGAACCCAGCAGCTCCCAGCACACACGCCGATGCCTCTCCTCTGCTCCACATACCGCCGTGCCTCTCCTCCGCTCCCCATACCGCCCGTGCCTCTCCTCCGCTCCAAGTACCACCTATGCCACTCTTCCAGTCCACCACTGATTTGCCTGGAAGGGCCGGCCCTGTCTAACACTATCCCCCTCCTCTCTACCCACTACAGGACACACCCTCTGCCTTGAACTCTTCAATCTGGTAAACAGAATGCATCATTCTAAATCATCCCACTAATACTCTGCCTCTTCTGCAGGCCCCAGTCATGCTGGCCCTCCTCCTGGTTTCACTGAGCTCCAGGCTATGTACTTGACTGAGGGACCTGCAGAATGCCGAGGCTTATCTATAAAACATTAAACACTTGACCCATCCCCTCTTCCAAAATGACCAGACGACACATTTTATTTGGAGTCGAATGGCCATAGCAGCCTTTTTATTACAAACCATTAAATACAACATTCACAAGAAAACAAGTTTAATGCATATAATACAGTCAATGCATACCAAATAAACCAATTGCAGCTTATGCCCGGTCTAAGGTCTTTGAAGGCCTATATACTCACGTTTATACGTTTAACCGGTTGTATCTGCCACCCAATCAAAGGCCCCTAGCCGCAACTACACCTTAGGGACAAATAATTACTTATGTACTACGAGATACAACCTAATTGATACCCCGATGTAACCACAGTATTTTTAGGAAGGAACACCCATACCTCAGATGAGCTCAACCCACAATTTTCCACAATTATTTAACCAGCACCGCCTTCAAAGACCCAATAGACCCCCTGACACAGCACACGAGTGTGACACCTTATGCACGTGTTGCCCCCTAAACCCGGAAGGCCCGCTGGATACCCTCCTGCAATCCCAGATGCCATAAATCAATGCCGATAGCATTAAGATGCACACCATCTCTTCTTTCCCCATTTCAGGCAAAAAACCTTGCTACCGCCTTGTTCACCTTTATCCTGGCTTTGTTGATCTTTTCAACAGAGTGAGCCATGTGCCACTCAGACCTCTATTGGACCACACAAATATGGTATCCATGAGAAAAAATGACTGAAGTGGAAAAAAAAAAATCTAACCTAATATCCCATATTAGCTCATGCATGGAGTGCAAGCCAAGGTCTTTGCCCCCTGACATGAAAGAGGACCGAATCAGGGGGCCTGTCCAATCTAGAATAAAGATGCATGTCAGGCAAGATCCTAGACCACAGGATTCCTGGAGCGCCAGCGAACTCTGACCTCTGACCTCACTCCTGGACGAGCCTACCTGCCTACCCTCTGTTTTAACCTCCGTCCACCTGGCACCCCAAAAAACATACCCAGGATCCGCACCAAGCACAGCTCAGAATCAGCAAGAGAAAGGAAAATGGGGAAGGGGGAATGCAACACCCCCAAGAATCCTAACCATATCAATAAACAACAACAAGAGGATAGGAAGCACATTATATTGAAGACAGGTTGTACCCTATAAGACGGCACAACTTAGCCTAACCCAACAGATAGCAAACTTTAGAAGGTGCAATAAATGTGGGGGCACATATGACCAAAATCTGACTGATTCCCACCGCCCAATGAGCTGAACGAGCTGGTCATTAAGTCCCCATCGGACAGCTTCCATTGCCGCCACAATTCGAAAGTAAATAGTTGTCTGCACTCAAACCAATGGACAACAGGTATTTCCTTAACACCACCCTAAAGTGGAATCAGTACATTGCTTTCCCATCCGCATGCATAAATTAAACTCCCGGTAGATTTGGCCGAAGCCGTGAAAAAACCCCCATAGCCCGGACAGAGCAACCTGGAGAAGAGGGAACCACGCACAGCTCAATCCAAGAACCCCTCCTACTGATCTGTGTTCAATTTCCTTAACTTTAATCTTAATCTTTAATACCCAGTGTAGTGACTTGTAACCATACATTCTGTATGCTTAAACCACCCTCACCAAATTTTTTTTCCGGCTCACCAATTCCCCCATTTGAAAAGCTCCAAAAAGGGCAGCACAAAGATAGTCCGGAACAAAGCAACCTCATAGGTGGAAAAACAAAACCTATCTAAGTGACCCACTACAGCATCAAGAACTTCAAATTAAACTAGGCATCAAGCGTCTGCCACAAAGTGACCCTTCCCATAATCCTGCATAGCCTGCCTGGCCAGGCAGTAACAACTAAATAACAATAAAATAAAGCAACACGTGTACATCATTGTCCTCACGAGAACACCCCCGAACTTCATTCGCCAGATCCACACTTCATTCCTGCCACACTATGACAAAGGGTAAAGTGCTCAACAAAGCTCCAGGTTGTGCCAGGCTGTGAGCAAACAGGAAATTTAACACAATCTCGGATGATGTGTTTTTTCAGTCTTACTAAGACAATCTCTATACCAGATATATTGCAAACTATGTGTACTAATGTGATTTTGTATTACCTTGTTGTAGAATCAGATCTGCAGCATACAGTCATTTACCCCTGAAGAAGAAGCACATCCCCGCTTCGAAATGCGCTGGGTACTCTATTGCTGCTTACCTGTTAATCCTTGCATCTGTGCTGTGTTTTTTATGTTCTAACTGTTTGCCTATTTATCCTATGGAATTATGTTTATCAACCTTTTGTGTTAAATAAAATGTATTACTTTTTACACCTTTGCAATCCTCCCTTTTTTTGTGTCTGCAAAGTCCCAACCCCTGAGGGGAAACCCCTTCTTTTCACTCTGTAGTATGAGGACCAAACTGGCGTATATACTGAATGAGGAATTGAGAACATGGAAGCGGCAATGCAAGGTTCCACAGATGCTTGGGGCATGGAATTTAGCGCTGCTCCGCTTCCAGTGCTAACAGAATCTGTCCCACTGGAAACCAGACAAAGCATTAGCCACTGAGTTATCAACTCCTGGAACGTGCACATTTCCATGGACAGTACATTGGGAAACAGTTCCAGAACAGGCAAATTACATACCAAATATAAGGATGGGGTGCCCTAATGCCAACTGTAGCAGCTGCCAGTTGTCTACAAAAGCGTGGCCCATGGGCATACTGAAACAAGCAAAATGCAACTTGCCCAAGAGAGATTGCAAAGCACGAAGTTTAATTTTTTTTACAATGCCTGGTGGCAGAAACCGTTCCCTTCAGATATTCAAGTTTATTCAAAGGCAAACGGCATTCCATTGCCTCTGTGTCTATGATAATACCTAGAAATTGCAATTCAGTGGCAAGGCCCTCCGTCTTGTCAGGAGCCAACGATACATCAAAAAACTCAAAAACATGTTGGACCGTGGCCAAAAGTGAGGCACAGATATTACTTCTAGCAGACCCTATGCACAAGAAATCATCCAAAAAATGGATGACCGAATTAAGCCCGGAAACATCCCGAACTACCTATTCCAAAAAGAAACTAAACATTTCAAACAATGAACAAGAAATGGCACAGCCTATTGGTACACATCAACAAAAATTCTGCCCTTGCCATTTGCACACCAGCAGAAGACAACAACTAGGATCAGTCTTGGCCAACAACAAACCTTTACCATACCTACAAACCGTCATATCAAAAGAAGTATAGGACACTGTGCAAAGCTCCAGATCAATGGCATCATTTACTGAACCCCCTTTAGGATGCGACAAGTAATGAATGGGGTGTAACTTATTGTCTTCTTTTTTTGGGGTATAATACCCAAAGAAGAAATACTGGCGGTGAATTAAAAGGAACAGCCATGTGAACCAAAGCAACTTCTCTGAAAAGTTTTCCTGAAAACGACAGCTGGATGTAAATGAGGTGATTGCAAGTTATCTGCCATTGGAGGAACAACAAGCAACTGGCAGGGTATCAGAAAAACCCTACGAGAAACCCAGCTGCAACACAAAATCTGTTAGGATAACGCTTTAGGAAAGGCGCCATATGTTCTACCCTCACTGGTGACTTTCCCTCTTTTCAGCATCGCCTCCTTTTTCTTTTTGTTAGGGCTCTTTCACATGGGTGTTCCGATCAGATCCGCCTGTCAGATTTTTAGGCGGATCTGATCGGATGCCCCATTCAGCCCTAGCCCTATGGAGCAGCGGATGTCAGCGGTGACATGTCCACTGACACCCGCTGCCATCTGCATCCAATCCTGTCCGTGAAATCCGGACAGATGGAAACCCTATTTTCCATCCATCCTGGGGATCGGATCGGATGGGATCGGATGAGAGCAGACAGGCGGTCCGCTCTCATCCGATTCCCCATAGAGAGCAGCGGGGCTCTGACACCTCCGTCTCCGCACACAGTGTGGAGACGGAGCTGTCATCCGCCGGCTCAGCGGATGGTCCAACCCTGAAAGGAAGGAACCGAACTTCGTGGAGACTACATCAGTTTCATCCAGAGACTGATGTTCTTATGGTCCCACAATAAGGAAGCCTGGACTGCCTTGCGCTGACAAAATTGCTCATCATAGCAAAACCAAGCAGCCCCACCATAGACTTGCTGGCCTTCTGATAGGGTCCAGATAATGAAAAAAAGGGGGGAGCAATTCTCAGAGGTCTTTTCCCCAATGACACTAGCTAAAACTGCATACAACTACAACCAGTTTGAGAACGTACAGGGAATCAACCGACACTGACGCTTTTCTTCTTCCTCCTACTTTCATCTGGTTTAACTTTAAAGTTAAATTTCTCAAATGGCAACAAAGAAAAGTTTTCACATACTCACCTTTCCATATATGCTCCTTCACTTCCGTTTTTAGACGCGCACTTAAAAGCCCTTTTAAAAACACACATACCCTTCGCATTTTTGCAGCATTTGCCAGACATATCCCATCAACCCTGGTGACTCCTTCTTCAGCCGCTTTGTAATGCAAAGGCTTACCGGCCGTAGTTACCACATACGCCACCAGCTGTTGACCAGAGGAATTCTATGGTCCGCACCTGCACCAAGAGGGTAAGCTGAAGAACCCTGATTTCCTGACCACTGACACTGGAGGTGGCAGCTTTCACTGTGGACCATGCAGCTACTGGAGAGGCCCTCCCTATGACCTGCTAACAGGGTATATACAACACCATCCGCACTAGGGGCCACCACCAAAGAAGGGACTGAGGACCAAGCACTGCCCTCCAAAACTCCAGCCAACCCCCCATTGCTCCAATCCCTGCTGAGCTGTCAACTAAGCCCCCGGAGCCCCCTTGAACAGAGAGAGAATGAGTACAAGAAAGAGAAAATGAAACAGAAGGTTCACCTGGCTGCCTCTGTCCCTCAGGACATCCCACCGCAGATTTGGATCCCCATGCAGCGTGCAGGAGTTCACCATCTTCAGAGCCACTGAGCACCCCTTTAGACTGGCTCTAGTCACCAAGCCGTGCCATCGTCTCCTCTCAGCAGGCTCCATGATGCAGTTGCCAGCTCCAGAGCCCGGCGGGTGCCCGCTGATGATGCGCAGACGCCGCCACACTAGCCCCTGGGCGGCACTCCATCTTCTACTCCCACACTGGGCTTTGTGAGTAATGGTGGAAGCCTCACCAGCCGACTCCCTGCTTCTTCCTTCTGCGGCGCCTGCTCTGCGATGACAGGACACAGAGGAAAGCTGCCCCCTGGGTCTTCTGTCACTGGGGGCACACCCTCTGCCTTAACTCTTCAATCTGGAAAACAGAACGCATGCCTCTAAATCACCCCACTAATACTCTGTCTCTTCTGCAGGCCCCAGTCATGCTGGCCCTCCTCCTAGTTTCACTCAGCTCCAGGCCATATACTTAAGATGACATTTGATGTCCAGATCAGCTTAAACAGTGGCAAGGCCACCTCAAGTGCAAAAGTGAGCAGTAGCAAAGTTTAATCTACTACTTGCTGGAACTACCCTACCAGAGTGCAGCTATGGCGGCAATGCTAGACCTAGACCAACTAGGTATGCACTCTCCAAAACATAAGGAGGATAGCAGTGGAGAGGACATGGGAAAAAAGGAGGCACACAGGATAACCACCATCGGTGGGGCAGTCCCTTGAGATGTTCATGTGCCTTAATTCACTTAACAACAGATACAGTTAACTTGCATGCAGTTAAGGTACAGCATAGGCATGATACAGTCTCTGCACAGATGCAAGGCAGACATGGCTCAGATGTGGCAAAGGCTCAGCTCAATGCTGCATAGGGTTGTTATAGGTACAGTCCAAGTTGGAACAAGTACAGTACAGAGTGTAGCATGAGTGTAATATGGATTGGGCACACCTGGTGTCCTGCTCCCAGTGGCCCAATCCTTGATAGCAGCATCAGCAATGGGAGAACAGCCCTCACACCACTTCCTAGGATTCCACGGCGACCTATTGCTGCCGTAAGGGGGCCCCTCAAAAGCCTCCGGCTCTCTGTTGTAGGAAAATGAGGGTGAGTGTACACTCCCTTGGGCTGAGGCGCAGGTCCCACAATGTGGGTGGTGCTGCATTGCCTGGGTGGCCCTCACTCCCTATCTCAGGTTGAGATCTCCCACTGGCAGGTAAATATCCTGAAAGAGGTGCTCTCTCTCTCTAATGCTATCAGTGCCAAGAGGAAGAACTTACCCGGGCAGTTTAATAAAAAATAATCTCTCCACTCCTCCTACTGCACAGTGCCAGTTGGGTTTCAGTTATTTGTCCCATTGCATGGCTGCCATCTCAGACTACAACTCCCAGGTTTTTCAGCACTCTGCATAGAAGTCTACGGGCTTGCTTGGTTTGCTTGCTTGGCTTTAGCTCTCCCCATTCTAGCCAAAGGAGAATGGTGCAGCATAACATCATTTAATAGAGGAAGATATTGTTGTAGCCCATCTCCTGGCTACAGAAACATCTTCTAGGAAAATAGGTTTTAAACCAGTCGCTCACCGATTTACATAAATTATAACTATTTGGGTTCCCCTGGTCCTATGGTTAGTGATTGACTAGGCATTACTATACACAAAGCTTGAAAGAAGGATTGTTTATTTTGGCAACACACTCAACAGAGCAATATTATAACAATAATGCCAATAGACAGTGGCAAAACAGGGGCAACAAACAGTATATATAATAACACAGTTTACAAACAAGATGATATCAGAAGCACCTATAATGGGTACCCAACAACCTGGATCAAGGGGCAACGTTTAGCCCCTAAATACAGGAGATACACACAGCAACTATAAAAGCACAGTCCCTCCCTATCACCCTACCACTGGCCAGTGGTAAATAGCACTCAGTGGTTAGCGTTGGGGTCCAAATGTTGGAGAGCTCTGAACAGAGATTTGTAATCTCAACAGAAGGAGAAAAGAAATAATGTGACCCAAGTGCTGATGGAGAGAGAGGCAGGAGAGGGACAAACAAAGAATCTGTGCAGGTGCCCAATGTGCTCCTTATCAGTTGATGATGTCGCTCTTTGTTAGGATGCTGGCAGCTAGAAGGTCGTAATGGTGCACAATGAAAACCTGTAGCTTTGCGTAACTAGAAGGCAAGCTTGATTCATCCACTGGCTTGTATACAGTTTTTGCCCAATTTTTGCCAAAGAACCACTGGAGAAACCTGAAGGCACCCCAGAGTGCCTGGACACCCTGGTTGAAAAAAAGCTGGTATACAGTATACAGCATGTTTCATAGTTGGGAGATCAGACAGTCTTGCATTAGGGGCCACTCTTTATAGAGGCACCTTGATGCAGCAGTATGTCATCACATGTCTAACCTAAGCAGTTGAATCAGTTTAGAAGTTAAAACCATCCACTAGTAAAGAAAAGTTGGTTTTTGGTGTTTTAAAACTTCGTAACTGTCAAAAGTCAGCCGGCAACACCACACGTCTTTTTCCTGATTCCTACACATTTAAGTATTATTTTTACATCCGTGCGTCACAGAAGAGTAACAAAACAATATGTATGTGAGAAAGAAACTCAGACATGGGGCACAGGATGACTGAGAGAGCGTTAAAATATAAGAATAGCATAGTGTCTGCATCCTGATTTATGACAAAAGACTAAATTGGCTGCAGAGAACAATTAGCTTTGAAAAGCTTAAACCAAATAAATATTTAAACTGGTCTCTGTTGGAGAGATGTGCAGCATAGTAATAGAACTGCATTACTAATGTTCCCTAAAATATTTGCGGAAAGAACATTGTGGTGAGTAAGTTGCACAAATTGACCGCACTGTGGGGCATATTTATAAAGCAGTGAATGTGACCTTCAACAAACATTCATTGGTAGTGAATCAAACACTTGCACATGGAAAATTCACCTTCAGTGAATGTTTGTTGAATGTCATTTTCAACTCTTTTAATTATAAAAGACATAAAAGATATTTTTGTATGCCTCTAGTTAATTTTAAAGTATAGGAGACACACATCAACCAATCAGAATTAATCTTTCTAAACTCTGCCCTCATTCTGATAAACAAAAGCTGATTGGTTGTTTGGGTCACTGCATACAGTGGCTGATTGTTTCGTTTTTTTAACCGGTAAGACAAGAATAAGAAAATAAAAATATCAGCGCATGTTTGTAATCCTCTCTTATTGGCTAAATCTTATATTTTGTGTGTCTAAAGTGCTAATGCATCACAGTGTCTTATAAAATTAACATAAACATCTTGTCTAAAAAATTATTGTTGAAAATTCTACACAAAAGTGCCAGGTGCAATATGTTCTGTGCAATCAAAAAAGTACTAGTGCAAAATAAATATCAAAAATCTCTGTGCAAGACAATTAAACCCAATAAGTATATATAAAAAAGAAAAAAATGTTATAAAGATTTGTTTTTCTTTTTTTTTAAAACAATTAGTTCATCAATAAACTCATATATAATTATTATTATTATTATACAGAATTTATATAGCGCCAACAGTTTGCGCTGCGCTTTACAATGTGAGGGAAGACAATACAGTTACAATACAGTTCAAAAGAGGAGGAACTAGAGGGCCCTGCTCGTTAGAGCTTACAATCTAGAAGGGAGGGTCAAGTGAAACAAAAAGGCAATAACCATGGGGGATGGGTTGATGGAGAAAATTGAGGTACATTTGTTAGGGGTTGGTAGGATAGGCTTCTCTGAAAAGGAGGGTTTTCAGAGATCGCCTAAAAGCTAATAGAGTAGGAGATAATCGGACAGATAAGGGTAAGGAGTTCCATAGGATTGGAGAGGCTCTGGAAAAGTCCTGGAGGAGGTGACGAGGGAGCTAGAGAGCAGGAGGTTTTGAGAGGAACGAAGAGAGCGATTAGGTTGGTATTTTGAGACTAGGTTAGTGATGTAGCTGGGAGCTAAGCTGTGGATTGCTTTGTAAGATGTTGTTAGTATTTTGAATTTAATTTGTTGGGTGAGCGGAAGCCAGTGGAGGGCTTGACACAGAGGAGCAGCGGACACTGAGCGATTGGTGAGGTGGATGAGTCTGGCGGCAGCATTCATGATGGATTGAAGGGGGGATAGCCTGTGTAGAGGTAAGCCAATGAGAAGAGAATTGCAGTAGTCGAGGCGCGAGATGACCAGAGAGTGAACTAGGAGTTTTGTTGTGTCTTTGGTTAGAAAGGGGCGTATTTTGGAGATGTTGCAGAGGCTGAGACGGCAAGATTTGGACAGCGATTGGATGTGGGGTTTGAAGGAGAGTTCAGAGTCCAGGACAACACCTAAGACCTTGGCATGCGGGGATGGGCTAATAGTAATGCCATCGATATTGACAGAGAAATCAGGGGAAGGGGCACGTGGTGGAGGAAAAATTGTAATCTCGGTTTTGGATAGATTGAGTTTGAGGAAGTGGTGAGACATCCAGACCAATATATCTGATAGTAAATTAGTGATACGTGAGGAGACTGAGGGAGAGAGCTGAGGGGTGGATAGATAGATTTGGGTATCGCCAGCGTAAAGATGGTATTGGAAGCCGTGGGAGGCTATCAGCTGACCCAGAGAGGAGGTGTAGATTGAAACTAGGAGGGGTCCAAGAACAGAGCCTTGGGGGACCCCAACAGAGAAGGCAAAAGGAGAGGAGGAAGTGGAATTGTACATAACGCTAAAGGTGTGGTTGGATAAATAGGAAGATAACCAGTGAAGAGTACAGTCACGGAGACCAAAGGCATGGAGTTTTTTGAGGAGGAGGGGATGGTCAACCGTATCAAAGGCAGTAGAAAGGTCCAGAAGTAGGAGTACAGAATAGTGTCCATTGGTTTTGGCCATTAGTAGATAGTTTGTCAGTTTTAGGAGAGCAGTTTCAGTGGAGTGTTGAGGCCGAAATCCGGACTGAAGGGAATCAAGGAGGCAATATAAAATATAATAATAAAAGTTGCTTAAAAAAAAAACAGTCTTTGTAAAGTCCCAAGTGATATAAATGGTGCAAAAAGTGCAAAAAAGGAGATATATCTAACAAATGATACAATTTCTTCTATGACAACGCGTGCAAGACACCCAACAAGCACCTTCCACCGTATCCCCCAAACTGACTCACCAGATGGGGAGCTGGTCAAAATATAAACCAGCAATTGCGCCTTTATTTGTATATAGAATTTCCAGCAGGTTGGTCATAAATCCAAAAGATGATCTTCCCAGACTTTCCATATAAATTTTGCTCTCAGGGATAGGCAAGGTTAGGATTGAAAAAAGGGAAGAATCCCAATAGCTTAATTCCGTTAAAAAATCTTCACTTATTTATTTAAAACATGTACAGGTATAGTACACTCACATTTCATAGTGTCTACCCGACACTGAGAATTGAACGTGTTTCTCCTTCACTCCGGCTAATGTTATACTCAGCAAAAGCTAGGCTCTGGACACAGATCAAAGCAGACCCCCCCCCATTTCTTTTTTACCCCTGCTTATCTGGTGGTGTGTTCTACACATTTCATATACTCACTCATCTGGTGGATCCAGTGTTGTTCAGTTGAGATCCTCTTCTCTTCTGTCAGCGCTCGGTTCTGTGCCACCATGTTTAGGTATGACATCATCAAGTGGCTGCTGGCTATCCTATGTTCAGCTGGCGCGCCATCTGATGACATTCCATCAAGCCCCGCCTCCTTCTTCTTAGAAGGCTATGCCGTCTAAGATATGTGACATTCATATCCTGGGAAGAAAAAGGTGCATAGTGCATGTCATCCTCTTAGGCGAGTGACATGCAAGGGGAGACAGAGCCAGACAATTTCTTTAAAATAAAGAGCGTTATCTGTGAAGAGGACCGAAGCAGGGAGGGATGATGTTTTTGAGGATGAAAATTAGCTTTAAAGGGTCAGGCTATCCAGCAGTGATATTTTAGCTATAGATGGAGCGCGGTGGGTTAAGTCACCCCCTGACTTCTTCATCTCCTGCCAAAACTCCCATTTCAGTCCAGCTGGGGTTTGAGGTGTTTCTGTCCACCATTCAGATCCTCCTGTTACATCCACCATATTCAAACATAAAAATACAACAGGGAAAGTGTGAACCCCTCATCATGTGCACACCCAAAAACTTAAAGTGGTTCTGGGGTTTCAAGGTTTTTGTTTGATCTTAATGCATTCTGTGAATTTAGGGGGAAAAAAACTCACCTTTTAGCCCCCCCCCCCCCTATACTTATCTGAGCCCCATCGCTTTTGGGTCTCTCTTCTCATTGGCTCATACAGCCATGTCTATTTTCTGGATAGTCCTGCCCTGTATTATGCAGGAACCAACCAATCATGGCTGCAATCCTCTCTGCTTATATCCTTTTTTGAGTAACTTCAAATACTCACAGAGTATTCAAATAAGTGGGATACTGCTATCTCAGCACATAGCCCATCATGGAGACTGAGGACAGAGGTGTGGGACAACCATGACAAATCTGAGACAGTCACCATCTATGGTACACACCTGTCTACTAGAATCACCTACTGTTTTCCTAGGCTCCCTAGGCTTCCTAGGCTGCAAATCACACTTCTAGTACTCTAAAGTTGCATGACTTTGGAGTGCAACGTTGATGCAACATTGACGCAACTTTGGATGGGTGTGACTTGAATGTGAATTGTTGTCCCTCTGCAAAGTCGGACGCACTGTTGCATGCAAAGGTGTGTGCAGCTGATTGCATTAGGGTGTGCACCCCAAAGCTCAAACACACACGCCTTTCTCTGCAGCCTCAGCTGCACTGGACAGTGAATAAATGGGAAATACTCTGTGCTGAGTGGCTTCCTGTGCATTCACAAACTGAAGCAGTTTACTATGCTTCAGTTATGATTGAACACAGTGAGTGAGTGTGTTTACCATGTTCATTTAGAAAAGCAAGGGGCTGGTAAATGACAAATTGATTAGCCCCTTCCCTCGCTTTCCATCCTGAAACACCCCACTCAGCAGGCGGGGGAGAGGAGGGAATCCAGCAGCACTGCAGTTTAGGGGTGCAACACAGGGGAAATTCTGGGCAGTAGCTGGAATCGGCACCGCACAGAGTAATTAGGGTGTGTCCAGGCACACCTGGCACACCCCTTGCGCACACCTATGGTCGCATGTAAAACATTCAGATACTACTTTCATGCAACTTTTGAGGGTTAACATTGAAGTCTATGGCCCTCAAGTTGTATGAAAGTCAGATCAAAGTAGTGCATGAACTACTTTGAAGCCGCTACGACTTTAAGTCGCGCATATATGAATGGTTATCATTTAAAAACATGAGGTACGACTTGTCATGTGACTTTGATGTCCAAAGACGTATGACAAGTCCCACAAGTGTTAGACTTGGGAGTTACATGGTGGAATGGGTGTTGGAGGGGCATTTGAAGGACAGCCATGCTCCTGATAGCTATCTTCTAATACATCAGAGAAATGATTAAAATATTAATAGGATTATACCCAATAATTGGGGTTTCCTACAGTTTGCAAATAACTTTTAAAAGAGCAACATACTGTATATTCATGGTAGATTTTTAGAGATATAATGAGAATAAAGTTTGTTTTGTTGCCATCATCCCTATGATCAATACTAAGAAAAGGGGGTTTGGTTCGAGAAAAAGGTGGGATTTTGTAGGCAAATAGTAAAATATATCAATTTTATTAAAAAGTTTATACATCAAACAAACAAAAAGAAAGTTAGGTGATATGATGCAAGGTCATATGAAAATTATAACAATCAACTTGTGAACCATTTTACTTATTAATCCGAGTGGTGATTCCTGGTTGTAGAACTGGGGTTCCGATGCGTTTCGGCATTAATTTATAGCCTTTATCAAGGAAAAATCACCAAACTCTATAAAGTGAAAAGTGAAGAAATAAAAAATTAGTGACTGTTGTGCAAGACAGATTATATAATGATAACATCATTTTTTCTGGTTGTGTACACAACGCGTCGGAACCCCAGTTCTACAACCGGGAATCACCACTCCGATTAATAAGTAAAATGGTTCACAAGTTGATTGTTATAATTTTCATATGACCTTGCATCATATCACCTAACTTTCTTTTTGTTTGTTTGTTTGATGTATAAACTTTTTAATAAAATTGATATATTTTACTATTTGCCTACAAAATCCCACCTTTTTCTCCCCTTTTGGCTTGAGGAACCAAACCCCCTTTTCTTACATACTGTATATTGTATACTTATAACAGTTCATGTAAGGCCTCACGCACACTAAAGGAGTTGTAAAAGCAGAAGGTGCATTCTATGCATTATACTCTTGAATATGTACCGCTTTATGCAGTATTATTGAAAGTGTCACAGGCCCGTTACTCTGTACCACCAGGGCCGTCTTTATTATTGATTGGACCCTGGGCAAACATTTTCTTGGGCCCACCCAAATCCACTTATCAACTATTCTCAAGCAGTGCAGGCTCAAAGGGCAGCTGCTTTTGGCCTCACAACAATGACTGGGCCCGGGGCAGCTGACCCTTTTGCCCTGCCTTAAAGACGGCCCTGGGTACCACTCATACAAAGTCTTATATTTTTGTATAAATATACCTGACATAAGAACTTATACATACTTTCTGTAACAATGACTATTGTTTATTATTGTTTACCTCACTGTTAATATACGCTTTTGTACCACAATTCTTTCACCTTAATAAAAAAGTTTGTAAAAAAAAAAAAAAATAAACCTACATCAGTTATAGTGTGTAGTGACATGGGACAACACTTTACAGAGAATGACTGTATTTTATTGCACACAGTAAAGGCTCATCTCCAAGTCAGGGAGCTGCCTTAATGTTAGATTCTTCACATGACCACAGTCTCCGCCTGGTCCCGGGCATTAATGAGCCTGCTCCACGTGAAAGGTAGCCCTACATGTAGGGTGAGCAGACCCCGTCCACATAACTGACCTGGATAAATGAGAATCTTCAGACAGTATATATTACCTATATGTCACAATCCTTCATTTATATTTTTCCCCACATTTGCCTGCAGACCAAGCTGTCCAGCAGAAGTGACAGTATTACAGGCTGGATAGACTATAGCATTGCTAGTAAATGAGAACTGATAAATACAGGACAGTCGGCTCTACAGGTGATTTGTATTCTTTTCATTAAATAGTCTGCGTGAGGCTGTCTCCATGAGTAATTTGCCTGCAGATTGCTGTGTGCCTCCTGGGTGAAGAACAGGCACAATAGACAGCGGGAAAATGTGTAAGCTGAGGTCTTACAAAACAACCAATAACCGGTTGATCCAACAAATATTGATATTGCCGTTTTGAGCAGATTCGGGGACTCAAGCCGTGATATCACCACATCTACTACTGCAGCCACTGCATGCATTGAATTATTCAGTTATTGTCTTTGAAGAGAAGCTTTCAGATATTTTAGAATTTTAAAAGTCCCGTGAAAGGTTACGTACCATAAGATATAGTGCAGAAAGTGCCAAATTAATTCCCATGAAGGTTTGTGCACCTGACTTGTTCCCAGATGTTTAGTTTCAGCATTTCTTTTTTTTTTTTTTTTTTTGTTTGAATAATTTTTATTATTAGTAAATCAATAACAATAACAGTATGCGATAAGTCGCAATGTACAGTAGCGTAAGTACAGCAAACAGGTAACAAGCACAATTTGCAATGGATAGAGGAACCAACCAGTAGAATCACATTTAACAGAATGAACCAAATCGCTTCTACTGGGTCGTGGGATTTCCGCTCCCCCGGGCACCCCATAGGGATCACACTGTGCCCAAGGGAGTGGAACCCACTATAGCATAAAGAAACATCAATACACACATCAAAATGTCAGTTCCTTGGCATAGACTCATTGTTACACCATAGGGGATCGGAGGGGGGGGGGGGGGGTGGGTCACACAATAGGAGGGGGGGCGGGGGAACATATAAGAAGGGAAGAAACAAGAGGAAAACGCAAGGGTAGATAATGCAGAAGGGTAAATCATCATAAGTTAAATGCAGGTATATATCATATAGTGACAGTACATTTGCAATGTGATAACCAAGCATCCCACTTCCTGTGAAAGGAGTGTACACTAGAGTACATGCGGGCTAGGATGAATTCCAACTCACATTGTTGGTTCAATGTGAGAATGGTATCCTCCATCAGGGGGGAGTCGGTAGATTTCCAAAGTCTTGTAATCGTAAGTTTGGCAGCTAGGAGGAGGTGTACTATTATAGCTCTATACTTAGGCAAGATAGTATGGATATTGAGATGAAGTAGAGCAAGGGCAGGGTCGGAGGGAATTTGTCGACCACAGATGTCTGATATCAAGGAAAATATTCGGTTCCAAAAAGATCTAAGTGAAACAGGACCACATCGTATGATATAGGGTACCTTGTTCTCCACATTTCCGCCAACACAAGGCTGGAAGTGATGGATATATCTTGGAGAGTCTAAAAGGGGTCAGGTACCAGTGGTGGGTCGTTTTGAGGTATTGTTCCCAGTGGGCGGCACATTTAGTAGCTGAGTAAGTAATGGAAAATGCTTTCAGCCAAGATACCACAGGGAAGGACACCCCAAAAATACCCTCCCATTTCTCCATCGTGGTGGTTTTGGGAGTGGAGTTTTGCTGGTAACTGGTAAAACAGGGTTATGCCCTTACAAAGGTTATGCGTATTTTGGAAAAATTGCATAATAGCCGTGGGTATACAAAGATGTGTGGGTAGAGGACAGGCACGAAGAAAGGAACGGATTTGGACTTAAGTGTGGAACGTTTTGGGGGGGAGGTCAAATTTCCTTACTAATTCAGCAAAAGGAACTAGTTCCCGGTCTGGGCAGAGGTCTTGGAGGTAAATTTGTGGGCAGGAGGGGTTACTAGAGGACCAACGTCTAAGATCTATCTGAGGGATAAAGTACGCCAAAAGAGTAAGCGGGAGCGGGATCTGTTGACCCTTGTCCCCGGGAGGTAGCTGTAGTGAAAGATCTTTCCACGTCGCAAGTGAAGCTCGTATTGTTGGGGAAAGGGTCGGAGGAGATTTGGCCCCTATTTTAACAGCTAAGAGTGCGAGTCTTAGGTCTTTCAGAGGTGTCATGTCGGTTTCAATTGTAGTCCATAATTTATGAGGTGAAGGCGTCCACCAATGTTTGAGTTGATCTAAAACACAGGCCTTATAGTAGGCTTTAACATCAGGGACCCCCATGCCACATAGGTGTCTATGTCGAGTCATAATGCGGAATGAGCATCTAGAGGGTTTATGATTCCAAATAAATTTGGTGATATGTTTTTGGATGGCCGCGAAGAAAGATTGAGGGAGAGGTATTGTCAGGGTGCGGAACAAGTATAATATTTTCGGGAGAACTATCATTTTAAAGCTCGCAATTCTGCCCGTAGTAGAGAGTTCCTGGGTTTTCAGGGAATTTAAGAGTTGAGGGAGGGATTCTAAGAGGGGTTTAAAATTACTGGTGTACATTTGGGACATGAGTGGAGTCAGATGGATTCCTAAGTAGCGCAAGGAGTGCTTGGCCCATGTAAAGGGGAACTGCTGGGTTATAGCCCGACGTTGAGAAGGAGATAAGTGCAGCTCAAGTAATTGGGACACAATTGGGACAGTAATTGGGACTGGCATTTAACTTGTAATATGAAACCGCACTGAACTTCTGTAACAAGGTGCAAGTCGCCTCCAGGGATGTGGAAGGGTCGGATAGTAGGAGCAGGACATCGTCCGCAAACAGGCCGATCTTATGCTCTTGACCATTCATGGTAATACCTTTGATGTGGGTGTTGGAGCGGATTTTTTGGGCCAGCGGTTCCATAAGGAGGGTAAAAATAATGGGTGAGAGAGGGCACCCTTGACGAGTGCCATTTGAGATGTGTATTGGGACTGATTTGATGCCAGACGTCAGAACAACAGCTGACGGGTTAGAGTACAGAGACATTACAGCAGCCTGGAGCCAGTCGCGTATGCCAAACGTGTCCAAGACCTTCTGTAAATATCCCCAGTGGACCCTGTCAAACGCCTTCTCCGCATCCAAGGAGAGGAGCAGAGAAGGCATTCGAGAGGGCCCGACCGACGCAATCAAATTTAGAAGGCGTCTAGTTCCGTCTGGTGCTTGTCGACCCGGGACAAACCCCACTTGGTCCGGGTGGACCAGGAGGGGGAGGACTTTCTGCAGTCTAATGGCCAGGATCTTGGCATAAATCTTGACATCTGTATTAAGAAGAGATATGGGTCTGTAGTTTGCCGGGGATGATGGATCCTTGTTAGGTTTGGGAAGAGTAACAATTACCGCCCGTAGCATATCAGGTGGGAAAGAAGCAGTGGGGGAGGCGAGAGCGAAGACGGAAAGTAGGTGGGGAGCAAGGTTAGTAGAGAGGCTTTTATAGTATTCGTTAGAAAACCCGTCTTCCCCCGGGGATTTATTATTCGGAAGTGTGGCAATGACATCACAGATTTCCTGGGAAGTGATGGGTTGGGAAATCGATGCCAGCTGGTTAGTGGATAAGGTTGGCAGCTTAATGCCAGACAAAAACTTGGCAATGTGTTCTGGTGTCGGTTGCGGGGTATTCACATCACTGCGCAGGTCATACAAGGACTGGTAGTACTTCGCAAAGGCATTGGCAATGTCCTTTGGATTAGACTGGAGGTCTTTCTGGGTAGGATACCTTAAGGATAAGATACGTTGCTTAGCCTGTTTGGACTTAACCCTATTGGCTAGCCAAGCTCCTGCTCTATTGTGGAGGGCATAAAAACGTGCTTTCATGTATTTGAGATGCGCTTCATATTTGTATAATAGAAGGGATCTGAGGGTTTGCCTTTCAGAGGTCAGTAATTGTGTGAGTTGGGGGGACGGGTTCAACTTATTTAGCTTTTCCTTGGTCGTTATAGATGCCAGTACCTCTTCTATTCGCCTCCTCCTCTGCTTTCTAAGCATGGAAGACAGTTTGATAATGACCCCGCGCATATAGGCCTTGTAGGTATTCCACAATGTGAATTTGTTAATACCCGGAGTGTCATTATACTCAAAAAAAGTGTCATGTTCTTGCAGAATCGACTGGCGCAATTTCTCGTCCGCCAAAATCGTGGAGTCAAGTCTCCAAATGTGAGGAGGGGAACTACGCAGGCCATCATCGATTTCCAGAATTATAGGGGCATGGTCGGACCAAGAGATTGCGCCAATCTTGGCCCCAAGCACATTTTGCAACATGCATTTAGTAGTTAGAAACAGATAAATGCGTGAATAAGATGAATGTACAGCAGACAGAAATGTATAATCTTTCATTTCCATTGAAACAGCGCCATATGTCATACAGTTCATATTTGAGTAACAACGGAGTAATGGAGTGGATAGGACGTCTAGAAGGGGTGGTAGAGTCCATAGATGGATCTATGATAGTGTTAAAATCTCCCCCTATAATGAGGGAACCTTGCCGTACTTCTGAAATTTGGGAGAACAAAGGGGCCAAAAATTTACGTTGTTTCGTATTCGGAGCATATAGGTTCACCAAGGTAAATAAGGAATGATTAAGCTCGCAAACTAAAATAAGAAAGCGTCCTTCAGGGTCTGCCACAGTCTGAATACATTTGAAGGTGACCGAGTGTCTTATGGCGATGAAAACTCTGCATGTTTTTTTAGGACCATTCGCCATGTAGATGTGGGGAAAGTCCGAAAGGGACATTTTAGGACATTTATCAATAGCAAAATGTGATTCCTGGACAAAGAGAACGTCCGCCTTGAGTGACTTGGCTTCTTTTGAGAGGGCCGATCGTTTGTACGGGCTATTAAGGCCCTTAACGTTCAGGGAAATCAATCGTAGGGGCATAGTAGGTGCTTGAAAAGTGCGATTAGGAGTGTGTTGGCAACTTCATAGGGAAGGTAGAAACAGTACCTGATGTGGAGAGTCTCTGATTGGGAAGGCGCACATATCCTAGTGTACTGAGGATCCTGTTGAGCTGTGAGATGCTTGGCAGTGGTGAGGAAGTGGAGAGGTGGTCGATGCCAAATCGGTGATGTTGAAGAATCCGTGATTGGTAGCTCGGCAGGACGATGAAGCGGAGCAACTGCAAAGAAAAGAGGGGGGGACAAACAAGACAGACACCAAAAAATTAAGAAAAGCCCGAAAAAACACAGGCACCATGGGCGGCTGCAAGACGAGCCGCTGAGGCAAATGGGGGATAGCACACTACTCAGCCTTATACTGGGCATTGTGCTATGCAGGCAAGGAGCTTCCAAGGAAGGGAAGAAAAAAAAAAAGGAAAAAATCCCGTGGAAGCGTACAAACAAAAAGTGGAGGAAAAAAAAACAATGTAGACCTGTCGCAATTCTTGTGTTGCAGGGAACTTAAAAAAAAAAAAAGACAAAAAAGAAACTCAAAGTCCAAGTGGACTCCTCCGGCAACTCAGGTGAACAGGTGGAAAGAACCAAACATTCTTAGGCAGGCTCCCGGCAGACCTCAGCGTGGTTGAGGGAACACAAGACAGAGACCGGGTGATTGCCGTAAGTAGACTCAGGTCCATTCGTTTTGCAGGCGTGTGGGAGATGGAGCGGAGGGTGGTGGAGCATCTGAAGGCAGGAGGTGCCATTGCTTGAACAGGAGGATGCCTTTATCCACGCTGAAGATCGGGTATGTCTTCCCATTCCACGTAACCAGGAGCTTTGTGGGAAATCCCCACTTGTAGATCACGTTATGATTACGCAGGATCTTAGTAAGCGGAGCAAGCTTTTTCCTGTTGATCGCTGTTTGCTGCGAAATGTCAGTATAAAGTGAGATACCCATGAACTCGTCTGGTACAGCTGGACTTTGCTTGGCAGCTCTCATAACACGTTCTTTAACGTGGTAGTAGTGGATTCGGGCTAGTGCATCCCTAGGGGCCGTATCTGGGAGAAACTTAGGCTTAGGGATTCTATGCGCACGGTCAACACATAGCTCAATGTCGCTGAGCGTCGGGATCAGAGATTTCATCAGACGCTGTATAAAGTTAGTGAGATCCGCGTGCGTCACCGATTCACCTCTAAACTTTATATTATTGCGTCGCGAGCGGTCTTTGTTCTGAAGACGCTGAATTTCACTTTCCTGGTCTGCGTACGCATCCACTACATCATTATGGGCTACATACAGGTCCACCATCTTTGTTTCTATGTGGTTGATCTTGTCCTCATGGAGTACAACTTTATCATGTAGGGGAGCAAACCTGGCAGATAGATCATTATACAAAGTGTCCCGCATTGACAGCAACATCTTTTTCAGTGTAGCTTCAGATATGGGCTGGTCAGAAGCTGGGAATGCTTCTAAGTTGAAAGGACCCTGTCCTGCTACATGCTGGGCGGATGGGGGATTCTCCACCTCCCCTACCCGTTGTCTGGACTTGGCTGGGCTATGAGATGCGGGTGAAGAGGGAGGGGAGCACTCCTCCAGGTCCGCCATAGTCCCCAAACTGCCCCCATCTGCCTCTCCTTCTCCCTCCATAGGCTGCATGCATCGCTCCGTGCCGAGGACGGCGCCATCTTGCCTACCTCTCCTCGGACCGGCTGGGAAGAAGTCCGTGAGCCTCTGAGGCGATTTCACCGCCTTGCGGCGCTTCGACATGCCGGCTGTGACTGCGGGGAATTCGGCAGCTGAAAGCGGGTGTGTAGTTGTCCCAGATCACCGTCGCTGTGGGCTGCTGTGAGCTAGGTCCGCCGGAGCTCTGCAGTTACGCGGCCATCTTCTGCTGGCCAGACACGCCCCCCCCTAGTTTCAGCATTTCTAAAATCATATGTTCGTGTTAATATTATACAAACTCACCGGCCACATTTTTAGGTACACCTTGCTGGAACCGAGTTGGACCCCCCTTTTGCCTTCAGAACTGCCTACATTCTTTGTGACATAGATTCAACAAGGTGTTGAAAACATTTCTCAGAGATTCTGGTACATAGTGAAATTATTACATATCTCAGTTGCTGCAGATTTGTCGGATGTCCATCCGTTAGTGACCTCATTGTCATGGTGAAGAAACCAGTGGTGAGATGAATTGAGCTTTGTGACATGGTGCATTATCCTGCTGGAAGGAGCCATCAGAAGATGGGGTCACTGTAGTCATTAAGGGATGGACATGGTCAGCAACAATACTCAGCAAGGCCGTGGCATTTAAACTAGGGATGCACCAATACTAATTTTTTAATACAAATACTTTTCTTTTAGTACTCTCCGATACTAATTACTGATACCTACCGCAACTGTTTTGTTTACACTTCAGCTGGCAGCAATGGTACAAAGCATTCAAAAAATATTTACAAATTACATATTTTTTTTTAAATTTCTTTTTAATTTTGCTTTTTTTTATGTAAAACATGTAACTATATGTTAATGGTGTAAAATATTAACAAACAAAACAAACAAAAAAAAAACGTTTTCATTATTATTAGTTCATCATAATATAGAAGTGAACAAAAACAAAAAAAAAATCAGCAGGAAAATAATAATTAAATGGAGAAGTAGAATAAGGAGTTAATTAAGGCTGATTAAAGTAAATGAAGGTTCAATAAGGGATTAAAACAGAGGAAAATGTATTAAACCACTTGCCTACAGGGCACTTTCACCCCCTTCCTGCCCAGGCCAATTTTCAGCTTTCATCGCTGTCAAATTTTGAATGACAATTGCGCGGTCATGCTGCACTGTACGCATATGACATTTTTATCATTTTTATCACACAAATAGAACTTTCTTTTGGTGGTATTTAATCACCGCTGGGTTTTTTATTTCTTACAAAAAAAAAAAGAAAAAAGACAAAATTTTGAAAAAAAAAAAAGTTTTCTTATTTTCTGTGAGTAAATTTTGAAAATATTTTTTTTTTCTCCTTCACTGATGTGCATTGATGAGGCGGCACTGATGGGCTGCACTGATAGGCTGCACTGATGGGCACTGATGAGGTGGCACTTATGGGCACTGATGAGGTTGCACTTATGGGCACTGATGAGGTGGCACTGCTGTGGAGGTACTAATATACCGCACTGATGGGCACTAATAGGTGGCACTGATGAGCACTGATAGGCGGCACTGATGAGCACTGATAGGCGGTACTGAGAGGTGGCACTGATGGGCACTGACAGGCGGCACTGATGAGCACTAATGGGCGGCACTAATGAGCACTGATGGGCAGCACCATCAGTGCCCACAATCAGTGCCCATAGTGCTGCCAGTCATTGCTCGTCAGTGCCTAGATGAGCAGGCACTGATGGGCATTGACTGGCAGCACTATGGGCACTGATTGTGGGCACCAATTGTGGGCACTGATTGTGGGCACTGATGGTGTGTACTGCGGGCACTGATTGACACTTTATTTTGATTTTCTGTAATCAGGGCACTGATGATCAGTGCCCTGATTACATGTCTTTGTCTCCCCTGCGAGGAGGAGCCAATGATCGGCTCTCCTCGCCTCACGCTGTCAGAGTGTGAGGCGAGGAGAGCCGAATAGCGGCACTTCCTTATTTACATGTGACCGGCTGTGATTGGACACAGCCGATCACATGGGTAAAGAGTCATTTCATTGACTCTTTACCGAGATCGGGGTCGAGCCGTGTCCTAGCAACACGGCACGGCCACGATCGCCGCTCTGCACACCCCCGGGGGCACGTGAGAGAGGCTGTTCTGGTGCGCCATCATATGACGGCGTCCCAGAACAATGAATACACCGCGGGAAAGAAGTGGTTAAAAAAAAAAAAATTACCACTTGCCGACCAGCCACGGCAGCAGGTCGGCAGGTTCTTTCACCAGCTGGGAAGTTGATCTGCGGGATTGCAGGTCCCTGTGTTGATTCCATAAGCCCCCCCCCACAGTTAGAAAACACCCCTAGGCATACATTTAACCCTTTGATCTCCCCTGGGTTAACCCCTCCCCTGCCAGTGACATTATTACAGTAACAGTGCATATTTTTAGCACTGATTACTTTAGTAATGCCACCGGTCCCCTCAAAAGTGTCAAAAATATCAGTTAGATGTCCAATCTGTCTGCCGCAATAAAAATCGCTGATCGCCACCATTGCTACTAAAAAAAAAATTAAATAAATAAAAATGACATAAATCTTTTCCCTGTTTGTCAAAATATGCTTATTGTGATTTTTTTTTAACCAAAAATATGTAGCAGAAAGTGAAAAATATTGTTTTTTTTTTTTCAGAATTGTTGCTCTTTTTTTGTTTATAGCGCAGAAAATAAATATCGCAGAGGTGATCAAATACCACCAAAAGAAAGCTCTATTTGTGGGGAAAAAAGGGCATCAATTTTATTTGGGCACAGCGTTGCACGACTGTGCAATTGTCAATTAAAATAACGCAGTGCCGAATCACAACAAATGGTCTGATCATTAAGGGGGAAAATCTTCTGGTCTAGAGGTGGATAACTTGACAAGTTGCTTTAAACTGACTTCATCTGCAGATCAAGGTTAATCTCTTTGATCTGTAGATGAAGAAATAGAAAGACACAAAAGAAACAGTGTTTCTTTTTAACTTTCCATTTCAGCAGCTGAGCAATGTTGTTGATAAACATTGCCCGGCTGTTTTTTTTTTTTATTTGACAGCTTTGACTTTGTTTACACTTCAGCTGTCAACAGTGCAGCTGAATCGGTTGGTAAGGACCCGGCGGCCTTGCCCCAACTTATCATTTTTTTTTTAACAATTCAGCTGTCAGTGGGGGAATCCTGCCGACAGCTGAAACCAAGCCTGAAAGTATCAGTTTTTAGTATCGGAGCATTTGCAGGAGTACCGGTACTCCTGCAAATGCTTAGTATCGGCACTGATATCAGTATCGGTATTTGTGCAACCATAGTTTAAACTATGCTCAACTAAGCGGCCCAAAGTGTGCCAAGAAAATATCCCCAACACCATTACACAACCACCAGCCTGAACCGTTGCTACAAGGCCGGATGGATCCATGCTTTCATGTTGTTTATGCCAAATTCTTACCCTACCATCTGAATGTCGCAGCTCAAATCAAGACTCACCAGACCAGGCAACATTTTTCCAATCTTCTAATTTTGGTGAGCCTGTGCTAATTGTAGCCTCAGTTTCCTGTTCTTAGCTGACAGGAATGGCACCCAGTGTGGTCTTCTGCTGCTGTAGCCCATCTGCTTTAAGTTTCAATGTATTGTGCATTCACGGTATTCTGCATGCCTTGGCTGTAACGAGTGGTTATTTGAGTTACTGTTGCCTTTCTATTATCTCAAACCAGTCTGTCCATTCTCCTCTGACCTCTGACATCAACATGGCATTTTCATCCACACAACTGCCGCTCACTGGATATGTTCTCTTTTTCAGACCATTCTCTGTAAACCTGAGATATGGTTGTGCGGGAAAATCCCAGTAGATCAGCAGTTTTTGAAACACTTAGACCAGCCCATCTGGCACCTAAACCCTCCCACATTCAAAGTCACTTAAATCTCTTTTCTTCCCCATTCTGATGCTAGGCTTGTACTTCAGCAAGTCGTCTTTACCACGTATAGATACCTAAATGCATTGAGTTGCTACCCTGTGATTGGCTGATTAGCAATTTGTGTTACCAAGCAAATTGAACAGGTGTCACATACCTGGAGATGGAGCCTGACGTGGAGAGGAAGGCAAACTCTTACACCTCTGGCCTGGTACCCCTGATAAAGTAACCAGGAGGCACAGAAGCCTGGAGTGGCACAAGTGCCTAGAACAGTGATGGCAAACCTTGGCACCCCAGATGTTTTGAAACTACATTTCCCATGAAGCTCATGCACGCTGCAATGTAGTTGAGCATCATGGGGACTGTAGTTCCAAAACATCTGGGGTGCCACGGTTCGCCATCACTGGCCTAGAAGTTCAGATGGTGAAGGCTGCAGATGAGAGGTCTTTGCGTACTTGGATGCAGGGCAGCAGGTACTTGGCAGGCTGGTTGGTCACAGGCAGCAGATGCTTAGCAGGCTAGCAGGTCACAGGCAGCAGACACTTGGCAGGAAGCAGACAACAGATATAAGGATGGCCGGTTAAACAGCAGGGTCAGGCAAGCTGGGTCAATAACTAGCAGGCACATCAAGGACAGAGCAAAAGGCAGCAGAGTAGTCAGGTTCAGGCTGGAGTTGGCAACGGCAAACAGGCAGACAGAGGGATGAAGCAGAGACGTTGTCGAAGAGCAAACCAGTGGTCGGTTCAGGCAGAGTCAGATGTATCAGGATGGCAACAGAGTTTAAACACCAGGACAGTCCATTTTAAGGCCCCATTCACACATACGGTCTGATCAGATCCGCCTGTCAGTTTTTCAGGCGGACCGGATCGGATGCCCCATGCATCCCTATGGGGCAGCGGATGTCAGCGGAGATCCTGTCCGTCAAATCCGGACGGATGGAAACCCTATTTTCCATCCATCTGGCGGATCGGATCGGATGGGATCGAATGAGAACGGACAGGTGGTCCGTTCTCATTCGATTCCCTCATAGAGGACAGCGGGGATCTGACGGCTCCATCTCCGCACACAGGGCAGAGACGGAGCGGTTACCCGCCTGCTCAGCGGAGATCAGCGGATCAATGCCCCCGCTGAGCAGAACAGAGTCTGTCGGCGGAATGGACAGGTGTGAAAGGACTCTAAAGGCCCGTACACACGTACCGATTGTCGGCCGAAAATGTTCGGCCGCTGAACGATCGGCCAATTTTCGGCTTTTTAGTATGATGCTTCCGACAACCGACAGCACACTTTCGGCCGAACAGAATCTGTCGTGCAAGCATTAACATTTTTGGATGCCGACACCAGAACGGCCGATTGTTCCTCAGTCAGTACAGATTTCGGCCGACAGACAGGAGATTTGCAAGACTGGGCATGCTCAGAAAAGAAAAAAGACAAGGAAAGTTAACCATCACATGACATCACTTCTGCAGTCGGCTGTTGTTGGCCGACAAAATTTGTGTGCAGTCTTTTGCAGTTTTCAACAGACAGGACAGCCCTGGACAAAAGACAGCCGATCGTTCGTCCGACGATCGGTACGTGTGTACGGGGCTTAACACTAAGGTTTCAAGTGTAACAAATTATTTTTTCTAAGAAATTAAATTGCTTTCAGAAAATTGTTCAAGGCAAGCCTGTGAGACTCCAAACTTTTTTTAGAAAATGTATGTGCTTTATGCCTTTGCCGATTTATAGCTGGAACATTACCAAGCACTAATCAGTACAAATGTAACAAGTATGTGAAAGAGGAAAATCAGCAACAGTCATTTTGGAATCAGTACTCTAAAATGTGAGAGCTTCTCTCTGTTATTTTGGAGTATAAGTTGATCGCACACATAGGTTTCATCTGGACGCGGCTCCTTTTTGTCACTCCAAATCACAGAACAGAGAATTAAACCATTTAATTGGTCAGCTGGGGAGCAAGAAAGTTCTTTATATTTAGAGAAAGCCTTGCCATCAGCCGTGTCACCGGGATAATATAAGAGCGTGTTCATTTACGCCAATCTGCAGGTGCTCCAATTGCAAATGAATCGTGATCTGTCTGCCTCACCTTTCCCTCATGGAACATGATTGAATTTGATTTTTTTTTTTCTAGAAGTTCAACTATTTTTGCACATAACGCTGTATCAGAATCTTAAAGCGTAAATCTTCTGTTCACCTTATTTTCCCTCATTTTTTTTTTCTGGGAGTTCCAGTATTATTTTATGATAAGATTCTTGTATTTGACACAAATCCTTTTATAAAATGCATCATATGGCGTGTTAAAAGCCTAAGCTGGCTGGTCAGATATGCGAAAATCAGAGCTCAAACATCAGGGAGGCTCATGTTCTTTTGCATACTTTGAGAATGAGGTAGAGGCTATTTTATTTATTTATTTTTTAATAAAATCAATGACGGAGCTAGTATATGAAATAAGGCTGTGCTAACTTCAATCATTCATCCATGCAAAAAAAAAATCCTGTTTTTTTTTCATTTTCCCCTTCATATATTGGATATTCAAAGTGTGGCAGTTCATGGGGTCTGAGGTGGTTATGGTGTCTGGTGGAGTGCTTGGAGCCCTCAGAAAGCACTAGGAAAATGGTTGAATCCTATCACTCAGTACCCAGTGCAAGTGGCCATCATCCCGATAATTGGATACAAAAAAGAGGGGTACCCCCAATGGTTTGGGACTATATATGCCACTAATGCACTGAAACAATTTTGACAAAAACAATGTGTATATATAAAAACGTATCAATTTTATTACAAAAAGAAAATCAAAAAACATACACGTTGAACATTTGTGTATACCCAACAATCTGAATATACATGGAATTAAAATATGCATGCAATAACAGACCAGTTTCTGTACAGAAGACTCCTAAGGACCCTTGTTGGAGAGAACCGGACCAGACCCTACGCGTTTCGGGTGTAGCACCCTTCTTCAGGGATCAACCAGAGTTCAATACATTAAGTAGTACCAAAGGGAGTCCTTCTATAAGGATAGCTGGTCTGTTGGTTAAAAGGCTATAAAACCGAAGGAGGGAATGCCAAATCTCCCATATATATGGTTCAATGGGGAAGAAAATAGTGTAGAAAGTTGATGGTAACCGGGAGGACTGTGGGCACCACAGTGATCCAGAATTGGTCCTGTGTGGTCTTTAATGAGCCTCTGCCATATCCCAAATGGCAATAGACGCAGGCATACCCTAAGTCTTGGACTAATACTCCCTTTATACTTTGCTGACCTCTAGTCATGAGAAATACGTATACATGACAGATACTCATTAAGGACCACACAGGACCAATTCTGGATCGCTGTGGTGCCCACAGTCTTGCCGGTTACCATCAACTTTCTACCCTATTTTCTTCCCCATTGAACCATATATATGGGAGATTTGGCATTCCCTCCTTTGGTTTTATACCGTTTTAACCAACAGACCAGCTATCCTTATAGAAGGACTCCCTTTGGTACTACTTAATGTATTGAACTCTGGTTGACTCCTGAAGAAGGGTGCTACACCCGAAACGCGTAGGGTCTGGTCCGGTTCTCTCCAACAAGGGTCCTTAGGAGTCTTCTGTACAGAAACTGGTCTGTTATTGCATGCATATTTTAATTCCATGTATATCCAGATTGTTGGGTATACACAAATGTTCAACGTGTATGTTTTTTGATTTTCTTTTTGTAATAAAATTGATACGTTTTTATATATACACATTGTTTTTGTCAAAATTGTTTCAGTGCATTAGTGGCATATATAGTCCCAAACCATTGGGGGTACCCCTCTTTTTTGGACTCAGAAAGCACTAGGAGCATCCGTCAATGGAGGTCCCCGGTTGGGGTGTCGGTTGATCCGTTACATACCTTATTGAAAACAAAATTATATTTTTTATTCTTTATTATTGTGTGTGTGTTATTTCACTTTACTACAGAATAATGGATAGACTTAACTTGCACAAACTGATAAGACATAACTTTATGATTACCCACCTAATTGTTATTATTATTATACAGGTTTTATATAGCGGGAACAATTTGCGCAGCATTTTACAAAACTAGGGCAGACAGTACAGTTGCAATACAATTCAATACAGAAGGAATCAGAGGGCCCTGCTCATTAGGGCTTACAATAGGGTGACCAGACGTCCCCAGTTTCTGGGGACAGTCCCTGCACTGGGGACACTGTCCCCGGACCAAGTCTGTTCCCGGTTTTGTTCTGGATAGGGTTGCCACCTGTCCGGTATTGCCCCAGACAGTCCAGGTTTAGACTCTTGTGCACAGGTCTCTGTCCACCTGTGACCCGGACACACCATACTTCCAATCCCATCCAGCTAGTGTCGTACCAAGACCCGGCACTGCGCTCCACTCAATGAGATTCCTATCGGCTGCACCTCTTTGCCTCCCCCTCCCGGCTGTGTCTCTCTCACCCCCCTGTTGTCTCAATGATCTCCATGTTTTTTATCCCACCAAGTTTCAGATACAATTGTACCAAGATAATCAATGTTATTCACTTAACTTGTCAATGCTCATAAAGTTATGACTGATTGGTGTATACAGTCAGTTTCCTTGAGGTCATTGCAAATACATTTAGGATAACAATCTTGCCAAGATCTCATCATTAAATTCTAAGCACTCAAGTCATTGACGTCTAAGCACTCATGTCATTAGATATCTAAGCACCAAGTACTCCAATGTTGGCAGTGGTGGGATTCTACAGTTCAGGTCATTAGATCAAGCGCCAAGCACTTCAGTGGTTCTCTTCAGCATGCGCATTCATCTCTCCAGAGCATGCATATTTGAACCTGTGGTGCAGGGAGGCGGGAGTATAGCCAGGCACCTCTGGTGATGGCCAAGAATATCTTCAGAGAAATAACTGCAGTCTGAAAATTTTTGGCTATATGCCGAAATACAGGCACAAAGTGACTGTTCTCAAAAATCTCAAAGGTCTTTTGCACCCTAAACAGTTTACTCAAATTGTCAGAGGATGACTGGATAAAGTTTGAGGATATCTATAATTATCCCCTACTTTCCTATAAAGATAAATTTATTCTGGGAACATTTTTTCACCAAGTTTATTAAAGAGGTTGTAAACCCCAAAATATTTTTTTTTTTCTTTTTGCAACCTGCAAGAGAAACACATAATGAGCTAGTATGCATGGCATACTAGCTCATTATGAAATACTTACCTTAGAACAAGCCCCTGCCGTGCCATCCACTTACCTGTATGAAGGGCGACATATCTAGTCGCCCGTCTTCCGGGATCGCGGGATCCGGCCATCTGATTGGCCGGAGCCGCGGTGATGTCACTCCCGCGCACGCGCGCGGGAGCCGACGGTCACGGCACGGAGCTCTGAAGGAACGGCACGAGCGGCCGTTCCTTCAGAGCGCATGCGCCAGTGACGTCACTGGCTGCATGTAAGGTAAATATCTCCTAAACGGTACATGTTTAGGAGATATTTACAGTACCTAAAGGTAAGCCTTATCATATAGGCTTACCTATAGGTAAAAGTGTCAGAGGAGGGTTTACTTAGTCTTTAATCACCTGTAGCTTTCCATAAATTGGGTTATGTCTGTCACACTTACACTTACATATGTGTTCGCTTCTGCATGCGAGCACGGAGGGATGGGGTGCTTTACATTTTTTCTTATTTATTTTATTTATTATTATTTATTTGTTTTGTTTTTACACTGTACCTTTATTTTTTTATCACTTTTATTGCTGTCACAAGGAATATAAATATCCCTTGTGACAGCAATAGGCAGTGACAGGTACTCTTTATGGAGGGACCCCAAATTGCTCATTTGCACTTAATAGCATTCAAAAAGCCAAGCTTGGCTGTTTTTAGTAACGCTGTCATTTTTTTTTTTTTTAAATCTGGCGCCTTTAAGGCTCCAGCAACTGGAAGTGATGTCATGACATCGCTTCCAAGTTACTAGATCCGAGACCCGATCAAAGCTGATTCCGGCATTGTTCGGTTCTCTGGGCAGCTGGCGAATGTGCCAACTGGTCGCTTGGGTCTTCCAGTGGGACGGGAGACCAGGGTGGAGCATTGAGAGGGAGGGGACATCCCCTCCTACTGCTTGTGATAACAGCCGAAAAAGAAAGCCAACCATGCGCTCTAAAAACGGTACTGGGGTGATGCCTGCAGCTACCACCCCTTGTAGTCGAAAGACGCATATTTGCATTGCGTTGGTAAATTTACTAAAGTGTATTCTTTCCCCCAAAAAAATTGCGTTTGAAAAACTGCTGCGCAAATACTGTGTGGCATACAAAAACTACAACACCCACAGTTTTAATCTCTAGGGCCTCTGCTTAAAAAATATATAAACAAACAAAACACACCGGCCGGAGTCGGTGAATCAGCGCTCACTAATGCATACAAACAATGATTACAAAAACAAACACCAATGAGAGATGCATAAAAGAGGAAGGAAATAATTATAAATGAAATTAAAGCATAAGCATAAATGTCAACAGGGCTGAGCTGGCACTGGGAGGTTGGCATCAGCTGTTGTATGACGTGGTTGCACCGGAAGTGACGCGGGGCGAGGATTTTCATGGGTCCAGGAAAATTTTAGAACATCGGTATCCGCGGAGGATCCGCACCTCCGAGTGACGCCATCTCTGGTTACCAGCGTTCCATTGCTGATGCCTTTCAGCTACTGTGGTAGCGTGGCATTAGATACACAGCACCTTTCATCTCATCTTCTGCTGCTTCAACCGGCTCCTTGCACACAGCAGTGGCTGTGTTGCTCATCCCGGTCTTGAGTCACCCTCCAGCCCATACCATCTTGTGGACACTGACATCAGGAGGATGATCTGCTTGTCACCTTATTTACATGTGAGTGTATGAGAAATAAATGTGCTTTTACCACTTCCTTCTTTGACCTGGCGCCCTTTGTTTTCCTATTTGCATAAAATATATATCATGTTTGGAGATTGTAAGTAATTTTCTAGCAATTGTGATTTTTACGTGCAGTATATGTGAGAAGTGTCAGAGTAAGCCTGGGGTCAAATGGGTTTAACACTTTCCTGGCGCAGCATATAGCAGATTGATGGCCGGGCAGGACTTTCCTCCTTTTCCTTCCTTCTGAGTGGACATCATATGAGGGCAGGTTGAATTGTATGAACGCGGAAATGGCCAAGGACTTTTCTGGCCTGCCTCAGTAGATCTTGGTATCTGGTCAAGAAACACTTCACCACCAGATTCAGGACATGTGCCAAGCATGGAACATGTGTCAAGTGTCCCTGTCGGAGGGCGGAGAGATGGTTGATGCCATTGTCGCATACAACCATTCCTGGCTCAAGCTGTTATGGCGTCAACCATCTCTGAGCCTGCCCCTGCAGAGCTGATAGAATCTCTGCACCAGTTTGACTCCTATCCCCTAGACAGACCAACTGAAGCCCAGCATGGCATCTTTTAGTCTGACTGGTTGCGTAGCCCCTTGAACGCTTAGGGAGCACTGCTGCTTCAGAGGACAATTGAGCAGAAGAGGACATGGAGGAAGAAGAAGAGGAGGAGGAGGAGGTGGTGGAGTAGCCAGATGTGGCAGAACCAACACCAGCTTTTTGGGGGTGTGGTGGCAAAACAAGCTGCAACACGGAACCCTGTCCTGCATCTTTCCCACCTTCCACCCACCACCTGAGTTACCCAGTGCGCCGTGAAAGAAATGTAATGTCCCTGTCCATGCCTACTGGACCAAGAGTCAGCAGTAATGTGCACCTTCCTGCTGACCACTTTGTCCAACGAGGCCAAAACACTACCTTCCACATGACGGTAGAGAGCCGGAATGGCCTTACGCAAAAAGAAATGCCTTTTTGGGACCTGCCACTGTGGTGCAGCACATTCCATAAATTCGTGAAAGGGAGCCTAGTCTACCAGCTGAAAAGGCAGCAACTGTAATGTTAGCAATTTGGCCAAGCTAGCATTAAGATGCTGAGCATGTGGATGGCTTGCACAGTATTTCTTTCTATTGTTCAGCAACTGAGGAAGTGAAATTTGTCTGCTGCTCAAATCAAGCAGTGGTGTACTGCCAGCAGATTGGGTGCAAGTCTCTGTGGCACTCATTTCTATACCACCATCCCTCCCAATGCAGGTATTTGGGAAAACATGAGGTATAGTAGGGTTAGAGATCCCAGATGAGGAACAAGATGAAGTATGCTTGTTGTGGCGTGTGTGTGTTGTGTGTGTGTGGTGTGGTGTGTGTGTGGTGTGTGTGTGGTGTGTGTATGGTGTGTGTGTGTGTGGTGTGAGTGTGTGTGGTGTGGTGTGTGTGTGGTGTGTGTGTGGTGTGTGTATGGTGTGTGTGTGGTGTGTTTGTGTGTGTATATATGTGTGATGTGGTGTGTGTGTGTGGTGTGTGTGCGGTGTGGTGTGGGGTGTGTGTGTGTGTGTGCGGTGTGGTGTGTGTATGTGGTGTGTGTGGTGTGGTGTGGTGTGGCATGTGTGTGTGTGGCTGTGGGGTGTGTGTGTGGGAGGGGCAGCAGTTAAAGTGGAGTTCCACCCAAAAGTGGAACTTCTGCTTTAGGTAGTTCTAACCCCCTGACATGCCACATTTGGCATGTCATTTTTTTTGGGGGGGAGCGGGTACCTAGTTTTGACAGGTACCCGCTCCCACTTCCGCTCGGAGCACCGCGGCGCCCTGAGTGGAAGTTCTCCTCTCCCCCTCCCTCCCAGCAATCTTCTGGGACATGTCAGAGGTCCCAGAAGATTGCCGGCCAATCATGACGAGTAACGCAACTTGCGCATGCGCAGTGCGTACCCGGCTGTGAATTCGCAAACTGTCACAGCCGGGTACCCACACCAGTGATGCCGGCGCCTCAGAGCAGAGAGGAAGAAGAGCGAGGCTTCAGGCGGCCGCATCGCTGGGCCGTTGGACAGGTGAATGTGTGTTTAGGCTAGAACTCCGCTTTAAGAAATGTTGGCAGTTGGAAACAGGTCTAGTTTTGAACATTCCGGAACATTCCGCCATTCATTCTTATGGGGCAACTTACCAAAGTTGGAGGTGCCCATCTTCATACGGCTCTAGTGTAAAAGCTCTAAATCTCACGGCTTCGAGACTTATACCGTAGGAATCACAAGACCCCAGTTGACATTTTGTTGTATAGTATGTCTGTGAAACCTTAAAACTGAAGACACATTAACAGGTTAGAAAACGACCTTGAAATTTGAGATGGTTTGAGTGCAGTTTCAATGAATGTCAATGGACAGAAAAGACACTGAATTAATCAGTTTTATTCAGTAAAAATGGTTGCTCATGCCAATTAAATTTATTGGTATAAGCAATCAAGTGTTCAAAAAATAAATAAATCCTGATCACTTACGTTAGTTATACAGGGTTACTGTGGTAAAACTGTATTGCTCTGATCACAGTGGTTTAAAAAAAACAAATTGTAAAAAAATAAATTAAAGAATATAATAAAGAAATTGAAAAAAAAAATATATATATATTTTTTTTACATACTGTCACCAGTCAGTGTCCCTGATCACCGCCACACTATATATATGATAAAGTGCTGTACTGCACTGGTGACAGTATGTAAAAAAAAGTGACAAAAAAAACGTTTTCTTTTATTTCTTCTTTTTCCCAAAAATTGTGCCAACAAATTACAACTTCAAAAAACTCGCCATGCCTCTTACTAAATACGGTACCTCAGACTGTCAACTTTCCAAAAAAAGGGTAATTTTGAGGATATTTGTACTGTCCTTGTCTTTTTGGGCCTCAAGAAATGAGATAGGGTGTCAGTACATCAGGAATGTTCGCTTTTCAAATATACTGTATATACCATAGTTTGTGGATTCTATAACATACACTGATTCTGGTTATTATCATCAAAAGAAATATAGAAGAATACAATTGGTTTTAAATTGATGAAGAAAGATTATTTATTGATGTAGAACCTTCCTAGGTAAGTGCTAGAGAGAGAAAGTATAGTTTTTAATCCTGTCTGCTTACCATAGGGATTGCAGGTAAATCTATAATGTTCTCTGCCTACCAGAGAGCAGGATCTGTTAGTAATCTCAATGTGCTCAGGTGCAACTCGTTCTGTCTGAAGAGTGTTTCACACTGGTCCAACAGGGAGGCATATTGGGCAGTGGGAGGAAACCTGACAAATGTGCACAGGCATTTGATACAGCCCTGGTGATTTGGCAGAGGAAAGTACCTTGATGCGTGCTGGGATACTGTATAAATGCCAGGAGCACATGTGCGCATGGTCTTTTGTCTGGATAGGGGAGTCCCGGAGAGAGGGGCCGGCTGCCTCCTCCTCTGTAGAGGTGCCATGCGGCCTCAGGTAGTTGACTTGAGGGCATAAAGAGAGCAAGAGAGGAACTGAACCCAAAGGTCCTGTAAAGCTGGCTGGAAGGGGATACACTGGAGGATCTAATTCTGCATTACAGTGAGTACAGATCTGTGTCAAGGGGCCTGACTCGAGGGGGCCACTCCTGCAGCTAGTCAGTGGGCGGGTGTCGGGTAAAGGGGATGCTAGTGAGTTTCCCGAAGATAATGTTTTTCACCAAGTCTATCGCTGGATAGAAAGAGCAAGGAGACTTAACCCTTTCTATACATGTGGCAGAATGGTTCAAGCAGTGCAGCTGCTTCCAGTATGGTTCAAGCAGTGCAGCTGCTTCCTTGGCCTTGGTGAGGCCAAGTGAGAATTGTCCTTATCCAATGTACATAGTTACAGTTGAAGCGTGTGTGTGTGGTGTGTGGTGTGTGGTGCGTGGTGTGTGTGTGGGGTGTGTGTATGTTACAGTTGAAGTATCCAACTATTACCTTCTCCCATCCAAGTTCCAAAATAAACACCAAAAACCAATACCCCTTGACAGTTTATTGAGCAATGAGCCATTGGGAGTAAGGATGGATGTGTGAATTGTACCCTAAGTGAGTGTGTGCTGTTAATCAGAGGAGGCCCAACAAGTCATTATACAGCAAGCCCTACGGGGACAGTGCTACATTTGCAAATGTTACAAAAGAAACAAAAAGAAAAACTTGTTAAAGTGGAGTTCCACCCATTTTAGTGACTTTAGATCTATGTAATCCCCTTTAAAACGACTTTTACCAATGTTGCTAGTAAATACCTTATTTTCTGCTTTATTTATCCTCTTCTCAATTCCGGGTCCGGTCGGCGATTACGCCATTCGGCGATTCGCAGTGTGTGCTGGGATGTATTTCAGGGCATGAAATCTTGCAGTATTACACAGGAGATGAGCTGTACTGCATGCTCTGCCCCACCTCCTCTCAGTGAGCTGTATGTATGTATTGTATTGAGGCTGTGCTCCGCCCCGCCTCCTCTCAGTGAGCGAGGACTGAAAGCATTATATCCTCACTGAGCTCACTGAGAGGAGGCGGGGCGGAGGTGGGCGGAGCACGACCTCAATACAATACATACATACAGCTCACTGAGAGGAGGCGGGGCGGAGCACGGCCTCAATACAATACAGATTTCATGCCCTGAAATACATCCCAGCACACACTGCGAATCGCCGAATGACGTAATCGCCAACCGGACCCGGAAGTGAGAAGAGGATAAATAAAGCAGAAAATAAGGTATTTACTAGCAACAAAAAAAAAAAAAAAAACTTTCCATTGGTAAAAGTCATTTTAAAGGGGATTACATACATCTATGTAATCCAATTTATTAAAAATGGGTGGAACTCCACTTTAAGTTTCAGTCGTTTTTGTTATTTTAGAAAAAATGAAAAACTCAGTGGTGAATAATTACCACCAAAAGAAAAGTGTGAAAAAAGGATACAAATTTCATAAGGGTACAGTGTTAAATGACATTCAAAATGTGACAGCTCTGAAAGCTGAAAATTGGCCTTGGCAGGAAAGTGCCCTGTATTAAAATGGGTAAAGAAGTAATTATAATAACTACATATGATCTGGGTTTGTTTACTTTGTATGCCTGGGGTTCTCTCTGTCCCAGTCTGGCAGTGGTGTGGATGACGTGTATTCACAAAGTCACATTTTTTTTTTCCAATTAGTAGAACTCTGTTTGCATATCAGCAAAGACTAATAGTTTAATTGCCCAGTAAAACACATGCAAATAAATATTTCTTCGCAGAGAGAAATGTAATTATCAGCATGTTTGCATTAATTAACATGATGAGGATCTTTGATACAACTTTCACGAGAGCAGTAAAGCGAAATGATATCTGTTAAAGATTGTTTATGAGATTGAAAATTAACACATGCCTGCTTACAAGGGACAATCCCATGGAAATATTAACCCAAAAAAAAAGCACAACACCAAAAAATCCAATGCCTGATTTTGGCACATGATTTTGTTGTGTCTGCATTATTTCTCCATAAAAAAACATGTATACTCCCAGATAAGGAAGAGGAAAGTGTGCAGAAGAATAGGTTTTAAAGTATAGATAAAGAACATATTTTTATTTAGCGTTAACCCCTTCCTGCCTTATGGTAAAACAAATCTTAATGCCTAAGCACAATTTTGCAATTTTGACATGTGTCAGTAAAATGGTACAATTAATCACAACTACTTTGTGCATCCAGGTGGATTATACCTTGTTTTTTTTTTTTCAGAACAAATTTAGCTTTCAGTTGGCAGTAAATGGTTATGGATATCTCCTAAATTATGGTTTTTTTTTATTATTTTATTTATCAAAGTAAAACTGGTCCAAAATAGTAAAAAAAAAAAAAAAAAATTTTCTTAAATGTAGCTGTATATTTCTTGTTGCCACCATAACCGACAACTAATGCCCCGTACACACGTACCGATCGTCGGCCGAACGAGCGGCCGTCTTTTGTCCAGGGCTGTCGTGTCTGTTGAAAACTGCAAAAGACTGCACACGAATTTTGTCGGCCAACAACAGCCGACTGCAGAAGTGATGTCATGTGATGGTTAACTTTCCTTGTCTTTTTTCTTTTCTGAGCATGCCCAGTCTTGCAAATCTGCTGTCTGTCGGCCGAAATCTGTACTGACTGGCGAACAATCGGCCGTTCTGGTGTTGGCCAACAAAAATTTGAATGCCTGCGCGACAGATTCTGTTCGGCCGAAAATGCGCTGTCAGCTGTCGGAAGCATCATACTAACAAGCATACAATCGGCCGATCGGTCGTCGGCCGAATCGGTACGTGTGTACGGGGCTTAAAGAACAATCCAACATAAATTCTCCTGCTCCTGACGATCACAACGATACCACATATATGTATGTCAGTTGTTGTTTGTACCTGTAGAACAGCCTGGAAGTAATAGTGTGCATTTTTTTTTAAATACACTGTCACTAACTGACACTCACTAACTGCCAATTTAAAAAAAATAAAAATTGCCCAAAATATTCTGACCCTGACCTTTGACCCTGACCCTTACTTGACCCAAAACACTAACCCTAGCACTGACCTAGATCAAACCTTAATCTACTGTATTTTCTGGCGTATAAGACTACTTTTGAACCTCAAAAAAATCCCCAAAAATGGGGGGTCGTCTTATATGCCAAGTATAATATCTCCAAGGTAACCTAAGTATAAGTATTACCGGTAGATGAAAATTAGGGGGGTCGTCTTATACGCCCAGTTGTCTTATACGCCTGAAAATATGGTAGGTATTTTTTCTTTTTTTTTCTTTTATTTCTTATTATTTATTTGTTATTTTTTTTACAAACAATTTTTTTCCTCTCTGCAAAGAAAGAGAAAGATCTGATCACTGTGGTAGCCAATCAGAGGCTACCACAGCAATCAGGTGACCCGGAATCGGGAGATCCGGGGTCCCAATCAATAATACGGGGCCCAGTGCTCTCGTTAAGACCCCGCTCTGTGTGCTGGGAGTGCACTGTGCGGCCCCATGGAAAAAAGCCCACTTCTGTGAGGCCGTATATGTGTGTTACATTGACAGGAAGGGGATAAAAAGAGTGGGGAACCTCTGCCACATTTTTTTGGCTGTCTTCAAATTCTAAATTTTAGAGCTGCACAACAGCTAGAACCGAGGGAGAAATTCAAGTGGGAACAAATGTTCTTACCTGGAAACTTCCCAGGATTGACCTGCAAAATTGGAATTTCGATGCAGTTACCAAGTCATTGCCAAAATCTCCACAACGTATACGGTGTACAGCGTATGTGACATCACTTGTGTTCCCACGGTCTTGCATCGGCCTCCTGCCAGAATCTGCCCAAGCTTGGACCTGTCACCAGCACCAGCTGATGAGTATTCCATTGTCTTTATTCTTTATGCTCATTTGTTCCATACACTAATCATAAATGTGGCTCTAACAGTCACCTCAAGTATCCCGTGTCTCCTCCTGGAATCCTACCTGTGCCATTTCATTCAACATTGCTGCACCCAGTACCCTCAGTCAAGCATGCTGAGGTTTTCATGATTCATTAACAGTGACACCTATTGTATAGTCATCCGAGCAACCTTTGATTCCTTTTGATATCTTACCCATGCTATCCAAGGGATCATCTCTGAATCCTTTAATAGTGTTCAAGCCCACAAGAGTCTGCTCAAGATTGACCTGTCACCAACAGTAGCTGATGAGTATTCCTTAATAGTCATGCTCATTTGTTTGTTACACTTAAGTATTTCTGATTTATCAACCGTGACACCTATTGTCATCCCAAGTATCTTCTCCTGGAATCTCACCCATGCCATATAAGTAGCCATTGCTGCACCCAGTACCCTCAGTCAAGCCTGCACCTGTCTCCTGCCAGAGTTTGTCCAAGCTAGGACCTGTCACCAACACCACCTGGTGAGTAATGCTTTGTCCTTGTCCCTAATAGTCATGCTCATTTGCTCACTACCCTGAAGTTTTCCTGATTCATCAACATGACACCTACATTCATCCAAGCATCCTTTGCTTCCTCTTACATAGTTACATAGTTTGTGAGGTTGAAAAAAGACACCAGTCCATCCAGTTCAACCTATGATGTGTGTGTGTGTTTGCTTTTAACCGTACATTGTATACCCCTGTATGTTGTGGTCTTTAAGGTGCCCATCTAATAGTTTTTTGAAACTATCGATGCTCCCTGCTGATACCACTGCTTGTGGAAGAGAATTCCACATCCTTACTGCTCTGACAGTGAAGAACCCCTTACGTATTTTAAGGTTAAACCGTTTTTCCTCTAGTTTTAGTGAGTGGCCACGTGTCTTATTGTATTCCCTTTCTCTAAAAAGTTTGTTCCTTATGCTAGGGTCACCAGTACAGTATTTGAACATTGATATCATATCCCCCCTCAATCGTCTCTTCTCCAGAGAGATAAGTTCAATGCTTGCAGTCTTTCCTCATAGCTGATGCCCTCCATTCCCCTAATTATTTTTGTTGCCCTTCTCTGGACTCTTTCCAGTTCCAGCACATCCTTCCCGAGAACCGGTGCCCAGAACTGGACAGCATACTCCAGATGTGGCCGTACCAGAGTCTTGTAGAGTGGGAGAATAATCTCTTTATTTCTGGAGTGAATCCCCTTTTTTATACATCCCAGTATTCTGTTGGCTTTGCTTGCAGCGGCTTGGCATTGCATGCCACTGCCAAGCCTGTTGTCCACTAGGACCCCCAAGTCCTTTTCCATCTTAGATTCAACCAGAGGTTTCCCTCTCTCTCTTGATATCTTACCCATGCTTTCCAAGGGACCAAGCCAACAAGAGTCCGTCCAGTCTCACAACTGTCACCGACACCAACTGGTGAATATTGCTTTGTCCTCATCCTCCTTAATTGTCATGCGTATTTACTCATAATGCTGAGGTTTTCCTTATTCATCAACAGTGACACCTGCAATCATCCAAGTATCCTTTGCCTCCTTTTGGTATCATACCCATGCCATTCAAGGGACCAAGTCTGCCCAAGATCACCAACAGCACTTGGCAATTTTTTTTTTGTCCTCATCCTTAAAGGTTACGTTCTTCTACTTTTTTACTGAGTTATTCCTTTTTCTCTTGCATTTTTGAAGAAAAACTCTGCTTTCTAAGTTATTCCACCTGTTGCCATCTGTTGAACCAAAAGCAATCAAATCTACTTTAGAGCTACTGCCAAGCCCACACACATCAGTCTACCTCAAAACATTTTCTATCACTGGGACTGAATAGAACTGCAACCTTGTAAATCATAGTAAATATTTTTTTTCATCTAGGGCTTGTGTTTTTCTTAGCAAAGTACATTTTTCAGATTGTTAGATTAGTTAGCTAATCTAACAATAAAGGGTCAAGAACCTAAAGGTACAGTAAAGTGCAGCAGTAGCAGGGGCCAAGTCCTGGGAAAACAAAGTGTTGGAACTCACCCAAGACCCCCACCCCCTCCCCCTCCCCCCAACCTCAAAAATTAAAAAGTGTGTCTGTGTATGTATATACAGTATCTCACAAAAGTGAGTACACCCCTCACATTTTTGTAAATATTTTATTATATCTTTTCATGTGACAAATCTGAATAAATTACACTTTGCTACAATGTATTAGTAAGTGTACAGCTTGTATAACAGTGTAAATTTGCTGTCCCCTCAAAATAACTCAACACACAGCCATTGCAGTCTAAACTGCGGGCAACAAAAGTGAGTACATGCCTTAGTGAAAATGTACCAATTGGGCCTAATTAGCCCCATTTTCCCTCCCCGGTGTCATGTGACTCGTTAGTGTTACAAGGTCTCAGGTGTGAATGGGGAGCAGGTGTGTTAAATTTGGGGTTATCGTCTCTCACTCTCTCATACTGGTCACTGGAAGTTCAACATGGCACCTCATGGCAAAGAACTCTCTGAGGATCTAAAAAAAATAATTGTTGCTCTACATAAAGATGGCTTAGGCTATAAGAAGATTTCTAAGACCCTGAAACTGAGCTGCAGCATGGTGGCCAAGCCCATACAGTGGTTTAACAGTACAGGTTCCACTCAGAACAGGCCTCGCCATGGTCGACCCAGAAGGAAGCGTCTTCTAAAGATGATGCACAAGAAAGCCAGCAAACAGATTGCTGAAGACAAGCAGACTAAGGACATAGATTACTGGAACCATGTTCTGTGGTCTGATGAGACCAAGATAAACTTATTTGGTTCAGATGGTGTCAAGCATGTGTGGCAGCAACCAGGTGAGGAGTACAAAGACAAATGTGTTTGCCTACAGTAAAGCATGGTGGGAGTGTCATGGTCTGGGGCTGCATGAGTGCTGCCAGCATTGAGGAGCTACAGTTAATTGAGGGAACTATAAATGCCAACATGTACTGTGACATACTGAAGCAGACCATGATCCCCTCCCTTCGGAAACTGGGCCGCAGGGCAGTATTCCAACATGATAATGACCCCAAACACACCTCCAAGACAACCACGGCCTTGCTAAAGAAGCTGAGGGTAAAGGTGATGGACTGGCCAAGCATGTCTAAAGACCTAAACCGTATCGAGCATCTGTGGGGCATTCTCAAACAGAAGGTGGAGGAGGTCAAGGTCTCTAACATCCACCAGCTCCGTGATGTCGTCATGGAGGAGTAGAAGAGGACTCCAGTGGCAACCTGTGAAGCTCTGGTGAACTCCATGCCCAAGAGGGTTAAGGCAGTACTGGAAAATAATGATGGCCACACAAAATATGGACACTTTGGGCCCAATTTGGACATTTTCACTTAGGGGTGTACTCACTTTTATTGCCAGTGGTTTAGACCTTAATGGCTGTGTATTGAGTTATTTTGAGGGAACAGAAAATTTACACTGTTATACAAGCTGTACACTCACTACTTTACATTGTAGCAAAGTGTCATTTCTTCAGTGTTGTCACATGAAAAGATAAAATAAAATATCTACAAAAATGTGAGGGCTGTACTGACTTTTGTGAGATACTGTATATACCTTATGAAGTGCAAGGGCAACTTTAGCGACTTGGTAATCAATCGCAGGCCACAATGAGCGGAGCGGGCAGATGACAGGTCCGTGTCCTCTCAGCATATGCAGAGCAGACACGGACACAGCCCGCTGTACTCATGGGCACTCCAATCCGCCCACCCAGACAGAAGGGGACACATCCCCTTCTGTTTTTTTAAAGTGGATCGAATTGGAGATAGGCGGGTGTAAACGGACACAAGTCCATTTAAATCTGCTACTCTATAGAGGTGAATGGAGGATCCAAATGGGTCCATCTGAAAACCATACAGACAGACCCCATCGGACTGATCGTGTAAAAGGGGCCTAAGGCTGCTTTCACACGGATGCACTGCAGTTTACCTGCACCACAACTGACCTCAATCTTCACTTCTTCCTCAGGATTACTGCAGGTATCACTGGCTGCTGCTGTCCCCCAGGCGGGTATGGCTGGTGGCTTCTGCTTGCTGTCCTCCAGGGCTAGTACTGATTGCTGGTACTGCTGGTGGATACTGCTGGGGGGTTCTACTGGCTGGTACAGCTGGCGGGTACTGCTGGTGTGGGAACTGCTGGCTGGTTCTGCTGGTGGGTACTGCTAGCTGGTACTGCTGGTGGGTACTGTTCATGGGTATTGCTAGCTGGTATTGCTGGCGGGTACTATTGGTGGGTACTGCTGACTAGTACTGCTGGTGGGTACTGCTGGCAGGTACTGCTGGTGGTACTGCTGGTGGATACTGCTGGCTGGTACTGCTGGTGGGAACTGCTGGCAGGTACTGTTGGTGGGTACTGCTAGAGGGTACTGATAGTGGGTACCAGCATATTTATTGGTACAAAAAATATATTATACTATACAGCTGTATATCAGAATGGATGGAAGGGACTGAGATATGCACACAGGCAGGCTGGGCTGTATGAAGCAGAAGCAGCTAGCGATCCTGATGCCGGTTAAGAGGTACCCACTTGTAAGCAGGTTGAAATGCTGGCTAGTGAGATAGCTGCTGCTTGAGCCTTCCCCTTTACCCGGGAGAACTCTCCATGCCAGTACTGGGTCCGCAAATGGGAAACATGTCATAGGTGCACAGGGGGATGGGCCACACAATTATTTTCTATGCTCCCTTGCAGTGACCGGCATTGATATTGCAGAAAAACGCAGGTCATCGCACACAGTGTGAATGGCCCCTAGTTTGTGAAGTGCTACATGTTTAACCACTTCAGCCCCGGAAGGATTTGCCCCCTTAATGACCAGGCCCTATTTTGCGATTCGGCACTGTGTTATTTTAACGGACAATTGCGCGGTCGTGAGACACTGTACCCAAATGAAATGTATGTCCTTTTTTTCCCACAAATAGAGCTTTCTTTTGGTGGTATTTGATCACCTGTGCAATTTTTATTTTTTGCGCTATAAACAAAATAAGACAATTTTGAAAAAAAAAAACAATATTTTTCACATTCGTTTATATGACATTCTCAAAAATTTTTTTAAAAATCAACATTTTCTAACATTTTAAGCCAATTTGTTTTCTGCTACATATTTTTGGTAAAAAAATTGCAATAAGCGTATTTTGATTGGTTTGCGCAAAAGTTTTTGCGTCTACTAACTACGGGAAAGATTTATGTCATTTTTATTGTGGTTTTTTTTTTCTACTTGTAATGGCGGCGATCTGCGATATTTTGCGGGACTGCGACATTGCAGCGGACAGATCAGACCTCTAACTGACATTTTTGACATATTTTGGAAGACCAGTGACATTACTACAGTAATCAGTGCTAAAAATATGCACTGTTACTGTACTAATGCCATTGGCAGGGAAGGGGTTAACAGTGTTGGTGATCAAGGGGTTAAATGCAGAGTTGTATAAAGTACTCGAAACCCATACTTGAGTAAAAGTACAAGTGCTCGATCAAAAAGTGACTTGAGTAGAAGTGGAAGTGCTCGATCAAAAAGTGACTTGAGTAGAAGTACTAAAGTATTCAACATTTTTTGTACTTAAGTATTGCAAGTAGTTTTTTTAAAAAATTTGCTACTCAAGTACTGAAAGTAAAAGTACCAGTTGTTTTTAAAAATAATTTGCTACTCAAGTACTGAAAGTAAAAGTACAAGTACTGTGTTATGTAGTTATTAAAGAAAGAAGTCAAAAGTTTATTAAAGTTAAAGTTATTAAAGAAAGAAGTCAAAAGAAGTCAAAAGTACACATGACATTCTACACATTTTTTTTGAGCTTCCTGAAACCTGCCATCTACTGTTCTGGCAGTGGTAATTTTTATAATAGTAACGAGTAACTATGCAGCACAAAAAAAAAAAAAAAATATCGGAGTAGAAGTATTGAAATCATCGAAAAAATGTAGTGAAGTAAAAGTGGAAGTAGGAGAAAAAAATTCTACTCTAGGAAACTACAGATACCGCCTTTCCGTACTTAGGTACAGTAGTGAAGTAGTTCTACTTAGTTACTATACATCTCTGGTTAAATGTGACCCTAGGGGAGTGATTATATAGTTACATAGTTAGTGAGGTTGAAAAAGACATCAGTCCATCCAGTTCAACCTATGATGTGTGTGTGTGTTTGCTTTTAACTGTGAGGGGGTTGGGCTTGTGAAATGATCACAGAGACATGCGATAATATATAGCAGGATCACATGGTCTCTGTGATCATTCCAGGGAGAAGAACGGTCAGCTGTGTTTACAACAGCCGACCATCCTTTTCTCGCAGCAGGGAGCGATCGCCGGTGTCAGGCGGCAATCGGAGCTACCTGATACATGCACTGGCTTCATGGCTAAAGAGCGGGGGCAGGAGTGTGCCGCCGGCGGCACGCGCTTGCCCCCTAGACTCCCAAGAGCGAGCGCCGTACATGTACGGCGATTTGCCTGTAGGAGCCAGCCTGCCGCAGTACATTCAGCGACGGCTGGTCGGGAATGACTTTTTTCCCAACTCCAAATTACAGACAACACAATTGTAACGTTGCTTACAAAAAAATATTCTTTTTATATATATATTTTTTTTAATATATTTTTTTTTTCTCCTTTTAATAATTTCCATGTTGAGTTAAATTTCCTGTTCAACACTCACAGTGTAAACCCCCTTCTCTATCTCTGTGACAGTTTTCTGTGACCAATACAAAATTTACAGCATGAAAATAATAATTTAGGAACGACAGAAATGTGGGTTTGTATGTTATTATTTTTTTTTTTTTTCCCCTTGTAAACACATCAGCGTGTGACTATTGCACTTGTCAGAGATCACAGGAAACTGTATAGATCTAAAATAAACTGAAAAATATTAAAGCCTGTTATATAATTGGGGAGAGTAAACAGATAGCAGATGGATGGGAAGTTTGCTCTATACATACAGCTCACGGCTTCCATGTTTGCCGTGTGAACATAGCAACACTATATCTATATAATCTGCTTCTCTAAACAGAGACGGATCGTGCGTGGCTGTGGGGTGAGATTTCCGAGTGACAACAGGTTTAATTGCACATGAAACTTCTAGACAGTGTTTGCAGAGTCAGCAAAGATTAAAGCAGTATTAAAAGCAAAAGCAAACATGTATTATATTGCAGCTTACCAATCATTAGATGTGATGGTTGCATTCGTTTTCATTTTCAGGCCTTTTTTTATTATTTTTGATCCAGTAAGTAAGTCTGTTTTCTTTTTTTTTTCCAGAGCAAGCTGCCCTGGATATGTACCCCCCCCCCCCCCTCATGTTGAGGGCATGTGGCCTGATATGGTTCAGAGGTGGGGCGGCACCTGCTCGTCGGACTGCACGCTCGGATAAGGGTCTAGTGTGGATTTTGGGGGGGACCTCATGCCTTTTTTGTAAAAGTTTTGGCGTGGGCTACCCCTTAAAATGCCAAAGGGCCTGGTATGGATTGGAGGTGAGGGGGCTATCCAGTTTTTTTTTTACATTTTTGTATTGCCAGCAATTTAAATGTCAGCTTTCTCTTTGAAAATGTCAGTATTGCTGCAGCAGGTTCTATACACTGTATAGATGTGCCACTTTACAGGCAGACCAAGGGGACCCCACAGGCACATTATACCCTTAATGACCAGGCCATTTTTTGCGATTTGGCACTGCGTTACTTTAACGAACAATTGTGCGACTGTGTGACGCTGTATCCAAATAAAATTAATGTCCTTTTTTCCCCACAAAAAGAGCTTTCTTTTGGTGGTATTTGATCACCTCTGCGATTTTAATTTTTTGCGCTATAATCATGTGGAAAAGTGTAAGGTTTTGCACTTGGGGACTAGAAACATAAAAGCACAATACACTTTAGGAGTTGAACCCCTTGGGGGAATCAAAAATGGAGAAAGATCTGGGAGTCTTGGTTGATGATAGATTAGACAACAGCATGCAATGTCAAGCGGCAGCTGCCAAAGCCAGCAGAATATTAGCATGCATAAAGAAAGGGATGTATTCCAGAGATAAGTCTATAATCCTTCCACTTTATAAAACTCTGGTCCGACCGCATCTGGAGTATTCTGTCCAGTTCTGGTCGCCAGTCCTCAGGAGGGATGTGTTGGAGCTGGAGAGAGTCCAGAGAAGGGCAACTAAACTGATTAGGGGATTGGAGGACCTTAATTATGAAGAGCGTCTGCAATCGCTTGATTTATTCTCCCTGGAGAAGAGACGCCTGAGAGGGGACATGATAGGAATTTACAAATATCTCAATGGGGATCTCAGCTTAGAAAAAAAGCTGTTCATTCGAAGGGATTGCATGAGGACTCGGGGGCATACAATGCGATTAGAGGAGAAGCGTTTTAACCTCAGGCAACGTGGGGGGTTCTTTACTGTTAGGGCTACAAGATTGTGGAATTCTCTACCACAAGAGGTGGTTTCTGCGGGAAGTATGGTGGCTTTCAAAAGACTCTTAGACGTACATCTCAAGGAGAAGAACATTCAGGGGTATGAGAGATGATTACGGCCACACACACCTACACAGGTTGAACTGGATGGACTATTGTCTTTATTCAACTTCACCTACTATGTAACTATGTAAGAGACAATTCTGCAAAAAACAAACAAAAAAAAAAAAAAAACAGCATTTTCTGCTATATAACTTTCCCCCCCAAAAAATGTTAAAAATCTATTTTTTTCTTTATTTTAGGCCAATTTTTATTCTGCCTCATATTTTTGGTAAAAAAAAAAATTCTTATAAACATATTTTGATTGGTTTGCGCAAAAGTTATCGCATCAACAAACTAGGGGAAAGATTTATGTCATTTTTATTTATTTATTTATTTTTTACTAGTAATGGCGGTGATTTGCGATTTTTAGCAGGACTGCAACATTGCAGCGGACAGATCGAACCCCTAACTGACATTTTTGACACTTTTGTGGGGAACAGCGACATTACTACAGTAAAAATATGCACTGTTACTGTAATAATGACACTAGCAGGGAAGGAGTTAACCCAGGGGTGATCAAAGGTTTAACTGTGAGCCTAGGGGGTGCTTTTTAACTGTGGGGGGGGGGGGGACTTGTGAAATCAATACAGAGACCGGTGTTCCTAAATAGGAGGATCACAGGAGCTCTTCATTGATTGCTGAGAGAACAACGGTCTGCTGTGTTTATAACGGCAGACCGCCATTCTCTCTTCATGGGGAGCGGTCGCGGGTTTCCGGCGGCAATCGCGGCCCCCTGGCCCCGTAGATCAGCTTGCTCGCTGCCGAGAAGGTGGGCGTGCGCGCGCCCCCCACGGACTGTCGTACAGGTACAGGGCCGGCCTTACGTGTTCAGGCGCCCTGTGCGAGCTAATCCTGTGGCTCCCCCCGGACGCTACTGGCTTTGCATTTAAAAATGGCGCCTCCCGAGTCCAGGCGCTTAGACGCCACTGCGCATGCGCCTGCGCCGTCTGCCCGAGAATACCCAAGCATGTTCCGAGCGTGTTCGGGGACCCGAGCAGCGGCGCCTGCGCAGTGTGCCTTTCGGGAGCTGGCAGCAGCCATTTTTTTTTTCAGGTGCCGATCCGATGGTCTTAGCTCTTCACCCAGTCCCAGGGCAGGGGGACCTGGCAGCGCCTGCTGCTACTACTCGTTCGGACTCCACTGATCATGTGAGTAAGCTGTCTGCAACTCACAGTCTGCGAGCTGTGATGGCTGCACGGCGCCCCTGTTGCCCATGGCGCCCCGTGCGGCTGCACAGCTCGCACACCCCAAAGGCCGGCCCTGTACAGGTACTTACAGGTACGACGATTTGAATATAACTGTGGCAGCTGGTCAGCAAAAGGTTAAAGGAATTTTTCATTCCTATTGTTTGACTTTAACCTCCTTGGCAGTAATCCCGAGCGTGACTCGGGGTTGATTTTTTCTATCAGGAGCGGTAACCCCGAGTCACGCTCGGGGTAGATGTGCAGAGAGCGCAGCTGTGTTCTCTTACCTTCTCCTGGCGATCCAGCGATGATCTCCCATTGCTGTGACCGCCAGCCGAGATCCCCGCCGCTCATCCGTCCTCCGTCGGTGTGATGACTTCCTAGTTCCGTTCCCTGCAGCAGCAATGCTGCATGGGAGCGGAACTAGGGAGGGAAATTAAAAAAAAAAAAAAGTTGCACAAAACACAAACACATTACACATTTTATAATATATATATATATACATATATATATGCATATATATATATATATATATATATATATATATATATATATATATATATATATATATATATGTATATATGTGTATATATATGTATATATGTGTATATATGTATATATATATATATATATATATATATATATATATATATATATATATATATACACACACACACATATATATATATATATATATAAAAAAAATTATATTATTGATTCAATTATAATTCATGCGTTATATATTACATATATATATATTTATGTGTGTGTATATATATATATATATATATATATATATATATATATATATATATATATATATATATATGTATACACACACACACATATATATATATATATATATATATATATATATAATATATAATGCATGAATTATAATCTAATCAATAATATAATTTTATTATATATATTATATATTAAATAATAAAATTATATTATTGATTTGATTATAATTCATGCGTTTGTGTTTCAAATTTATCACATCTGGGATGTCTTGTTTTGGTCAGGTTTAAGTCAGTAATTACTAAGAATTGTAGGCCTATAATACATAACGCCAAATTTCCATGAAAACAATTGTACCGCTTTTGGTATGTAATTCCTGACAGAATCATACCGCCAGGGAGGTTAAGCATTGCTTCTGTAAAAATTATCTTTTTAAAAAATAAAATGTTGCACTTTTTATGGCCAATTACTTGCATATAAGCCTTCAAAATGGGGACTTTTGATTTTTCAGGTTTGGGTGCTATAGACTTTAATAGAGTTTGAGGCTCGGGTTTGAACGAACCGGGGGCTGTCCAACTCTACTTACAATGATCAGAAAAAAATGCTTTTTGTAACTTCTTATAAAGCGTACACCTAACGCTCCCCTTCCCCCAGACTGACAAATCTGCAGTGAGGCCTGTAGGAGAGAATAGATGAAAGGCCGGCATGACTGGGGGAGGAACAGGGGAACAGGGTCAAGGAAGGGTCGCTAGGTCAGTGTAGTGTGAAGGGGAGTAGGCCTTACCTGATTGGAGGTAGAGGTTGGTGGGCAGGGTTCAGATGTGTAGGAGTCTGCGTAGGTAGGTCCATCCAGTCAATCTGAAGAATTTCAGGAGAAGAGGTAACTTCGCTCCCTCCCGCCCGTGGGTTAGCGGTTATTGAAGTACATGGGTGGTGGTAATGTTTATTCTTTTGTTTGGTGTCCGGGACCTTGGATGTAGTTTAAAATAAATAAATAAAATTGGAAAAGATGACGTACAGTAAACCCCCCTCCATTGCGGGGGTTACGTTCCGGACCCAGCCGTGAAAAGTGAAAATCCGCAAAATAGAAAAACCCTATTAAAATACACTGTAGGCATGTTTTTTTTTTCTGTCACTGTACTTTTAAAAGAATTTTAAAGTCTTTAACCACTTTACCACCGGAGGATTTTGCTGTCTTAGGTCCAGGCCACTTTTTGCGATTCGGCACTGTGCGACTTTAACTGATAATTGCGCGGTCGTGCGACGCTGTACCCAAACAAAATTTACGTCCTTTTTTTCTCACAAACAGAGCTTTCCTTTGATGGTATTTGATCACCTCTGCGCTTTTTATTTTTTGCGCTATAAACAAAAAAAGAGCGTACATTTTGAAAAAATAACAATATTTTTCACATTTTTTTATATGAAATTCCCCCCAAAAAAATTTAAAAATCAAATTTTTTAAATTTTTGGCCAATTTGTTTTCTGCTACCTATGTTTGGTAAAAAAAATCGCAATAAGCGTATTTTGATTGGTTTGCGCAAAAGTTATTGCGTTTACTAACTAAGGGAAAGATTTGTAATTTTTGGTGTTTTTTTTAACGAGTAATGGCGGCGATCTGCGTTTTTTTTTGCGGGACTGCGACATTGTGGCGGACAGCTTGGACTCTTGACTGACATTTTTGACACTTTTGGGGGTATCAGTGACATTACTGCAGTAATCAGTGCTATATATATGCACTGTTACTGTAAAAATGACACTGGCAGGGAAGGGGTTAATTTTATTGGAGAGGGAGGGGTTAATGTATGCCTGGTGCTTACTAACGGGTGTGGGGGGAGGTGACTGAGTGACACAGGGACAGATCGCATGTTCAGCTATGCTGAACCCTGCAATCTGACCCTGCCTGTCACTTAGGAGATCCGCCCGCAAGCGGGCGGATCTCCACACTCGATTCCCAGACGATCGGGGAAGAGCAGCGGCGATCGCCGCCGCTCCTCCCCTGGCCCGACTCCCGCTGTGAATGAATACAGCAGGAGCGAGCCTCCGGCGGCGCGTGCGCGCCGGCGAGAAAGGGGAATGTCTGGTGACGTAGTACTACGTCGCTAGACGTTATCGAGCCACTTTGCCGCAGTTGTGCTCTAGTGAGCAGACGGCAAGTGATTAAACACACTTTTAAAATAATAGAAACTCATTTAAACACATAAAAGATACTGAGAGACATAGCAAGAGCTATGGAAAACACAAAAATATTTAATTTTTAATGATTTATATAGTAAAATAACATTACAGAAAAAAACGCAATGTACCGGGACCGCAAAAACTGAACCGCGATGGAGCGGGGGTTTACTGTAAATCCATTACTAAATCAAAAAATAAAAAATAAAATAATACAATAGATAAACAAAGGAATAAATAAAATACATGAAATAAGATTAACCTCCTTAGCGGTATTCCCGAGTGTGGCTCGGGGGTTAAATTTCAGTGCAATTAGCGGTAACCCTGAGCCACACTCGGGGTACCGCCAGGAGCAGCGCTGGGTCCTGAAAGAGGGGTTACTTTCATTATCCCCGGGATCCTGCGATGTATCCCGGCGGTGTGCGGCGGCCGGATCTTCTGCCCGATGCTTGTGGGCCACGGCTTCCGTCTCCTGCGACGTGACGCTCGCAGGGGGGTGGAACCGGCAGCAAATTCAAAAAGTTATACACACAAACACACTGATACATTGCAAAATAATATAAATTGACATTAGTTTGCCCCCAAGTGCCCTTTCCTGCAGTTTTACTGTACTTTATATATATACACGTATATCTATATATATGTATACAGACAGATATATATATATAAAATATATATATACAGTACATGCATACATACTTTAGCTTATTTATAGTTATTTATTATATTGAAAAATTGAAACCTGCGCCTTTATAGCAGCGAACTCTAAACACCTGGAATGCTGGAACAAATAATATAAAACAAGAGTCGCGCTAAATGTGCAGAACTGTGAACTCGTATAGAGAACTAAAGTGCATAAACCATGCGTAACACCAAAGGCTAAGACAGAGGGATAAGACCATCAATACAGTTCCAAAGAGATAACAAGTAGATGAAATGAAGTTCATATGGTCGTCCACCCAGGTGTATGTATATAAACACAAACAATCAGTGAAACCTCCACCACATGAAGCCTCTTACCAGAGGAAGGAAGGGTTAAAGCAGTAAGTAGTTATGGGACTACTACCACCCATATCCTGCAAGGCAGCTCCTAGAAAGTCCACCCGAACTTGTTCAAAAGAAGCGAACCATCTGGGATGAATTCCAAATCCACTGGAATGGGCGGGATCCACTTTTAGCAAAGTATGCATATAATACAAAACGGAAACAAGCCCATAGCGTGATAACGTTTAAAACATTTAATGAAAGATAAAAGACATGCACTCACCCTGAGGTGAACGTAATACAGCAAAAGTGTAAATAGATGTCAAGGGGGACGAAAAGCTTGACAACGTCGGTGGACGAAAAGCTTCGGGAGGTGCTGAGTCTACACTCCTTATCACACCCGAATACCGGAGTTGCCCGCCCTGTGCCTTGGTGTCATCTATTTACACTTTTGCTGTATTACGTTCACCTCAGGGTGAGTGCATGTCTTTTATCTTTCATTAAATGTTTTAAACGTTATCACGCTATGGGCTTGTTTCCGTTTTGTATTATATGCATACTTTGCTAAAAGTGGATCCCGCCCATTCCAGTGGATTTGGAATTCATCCCAGATGGTTCGCTTCTTTTGAACAAGTTCGGGTGGACTTTCTAGGAGCTGCCTTGCAGGATATGGGTGGTAGTAGTCCCATAACTACTTACTGCTTTAACCCTTCCTTCCTCTGGTAAGAGGCTTCATGTGGTGGAGGTTTCACTGATTGTTTGTGTTTATATACATACACCTGGGTGGACGACCATATGAACTTCATTTCATCTACTTGTTATCTCTTTGGAACTGTATTGATGGTCTTATCCCTCTGTCTTAGCCTATAGTTATTTATTATATTATAATTTATGATTTTGTGTTTCAAACTTTATCATACCCGAGATGTTATAAAGAAGAACGCACAGTAAAAAAAAAATCATAAGTAAATAGTTGGTTTGGGCTGCTCATCATTAAGAATTACATGCAAAATAATTGTACCGTTTTCAGCACCTAAAATCCGAAAGAATCATACCGCCAGGGAGGTTAAGGCCCCTTTCACACATACGGTCCGTTTGTCCGTTTTTCATCCATCCTTTGACGGATGAAGAACGGACATCAATGCATCTCTATGTAAAAACGGATGACAGCGGATGATCATCCGTTAACATCCGTTTTCATCCGTTCATTCCAATGTCCATTTTTTGGAATGGATGAATGCTCTATTTTTCATCTGTCAAAAAAACGGATTGGACGAAAAACGGATGTAAACAGACAAACGATCCATTTTTCATCCATTTTTGCATTGGTAGTGGATGTAAGCCCTGGCTTATGGGCCCCAACTATAGCTGACAGAAGAACACAATAAAGAACTGCCCCCCTACAAAGCCATTCTACCAACCCCTATCCTTTATTCATTTAACTACTTGCCTTCTGTGCACTTAAACACCCTTCCCATCCAGGCCAATTTTTAGCTTTCAGCGCTCTCACACTTTGACTGACAATTGCTACACTGTACCCATATGACATTTTTATCATTTTTTTCACACAAATAGAGCTTTCTTTTGGTGGTATGTAATCACCTCTGCGATTTTTATTTTTTACAAAAAAAAAAGAATAAAGACAGAAAATTTTGAAAAAAAAAAAAAGTTTTTCGTATTTTCTGCGAGTAAATTTTGAAAATAAATGTTTCTCCTTCACTGATGTGTGCTGATGAGGCGGCACTGATGGGCACTGATAGGCTGCACTGATGGGCACTGATGAGGTGGCACTTATGGGCACTGATGAGGTGGCACTTATGGGCACTGATGAGGTGGCACTTATGGGCACTGATGAGGAGGTACTAATATGCCGCACTGATGAGCACTGATAGGCGGCACTGATAGGCGGCACTGATGAGCACTGATAGGCGGCACTGATGAGCACTGAGAGGTGGCACTGCTGGGCACTGAGAGGTGGCACTGCTGGGCACTGAGAGGCGGCACTGAGAGGCGGCACTGACGGGCGGCACTGATGGGCACTGATAGGCGGCACTGATGGGCACTGGCGGATGGCACTGGACACTGACGGGTGGCACTGATGAGCGGCACTGATGGGCAGCACCCTCAGTGCCCACACTCAGTGCCCATAGTGCTGCCAGTCAGTGCTCATCAGTGCCTAGATGAGCAGGCACTGATGGGCACTGACTAGCAGCACTATGGGCACTGATTGTGGGCATTGATGGGGGGCACTGATGGCGGGCACTGGGGGCACTGATGGGGGGGCACTGTGTGTGTATTTTTACCTTTAGTAATCAGGGCACTGGTGATCGGTGCCCTGATTACATTCTCCTGTGTCCCCGGCGCTGTGAGGCTCCCCCTCCTTCCTCACACTGCAGGCTCCGTGTGAGGAAGGAGCGCCGGCGATGAGAGATGATCTCATATGTTTACATATGAGATCATCGCTCATTGGACGGCCCGATCATGTGGTGAATGGCCGCTGTGATTGGCCATTCACCACGATCTGTGATCGGCCGTGTCCAAGGGACACGGCCGACACAGATTTTCCCCGCAGCGCGCTCGCGGGAGCGCGCTGGGGGCGTGTCACTGGGAGGCCGTTTAAAAACGGCCTCCCGAAAATTCAAGTCCGCGCTGCAGCCGTATATAGGCTGTAGCGCGGATGGGGGGTGGTTAAAGGGTATCTCCATCCAGTGGGTCTAGATCTATCATAGTCATTGTTAAAGTCTAACTAAAGGCCAAACTTTTTTTTTTTGTTTTAGATAGAGTGGAGATGAATTAGAACACCTGTCAGTTTTTAGTGCTATCTGTGCCCCTGTTAGGGAGATCCCCCCTCTCTATTTGTCCTGTTTACCATTATCATTGAAAGTGAAATTAAAAGAAAATCCCAAATTTTGGGTTGTCCCCAGAAAAGTAATAGAGGGGAAATCTCCCTGTGGGGACACTAATTCTGTCTCCAAGGAATTCCCCTAATTTGCAGGAATTTATTTTCACTTCCTGTTTGGCTATGGGACAGGAAGTAAAGGGAAATCTCCCCAACGTGACACAGATGGGGGGAAAAAATGTGATATGGGTTATAACAGGGCTCAAAATTTCAAGCCATGAGCTACTAGCCAGGCCTTAAGATTTACTCGCCACTTGTTGCCCCACCCAAACCCCACCCTGCTCCGCCCCTAAACACGCCCTCTACATTGCAGAGCGCCCACAGCATGTCCCCTTAAATTGCAGAGCGCCCACAGCATGTCCCCTTAAATTGCAGAGCGCCCGCAGCATGTCCCCTTAAATTGCAGAGCGCTCACAGCATGTCCCCTTACATTGCAGAGCGCCCACAGCATGTCCCCTTACATTGCAGAGCGCCCACAGCATGTCCCCTTTCATTGCAGAGCGATCATCACAGCATGTCCCCTTTCATTGCAGAGCGCCCACAGCATGTCCCCTTTCATTGCAGAGCGCCCACAGCATGTCCCCTTTCATTGCAGAGCGCCCACAGCATGTCCCCTTAAATTGCAGAGCGCCCACAGCATGTCCCCTTTCATTGCAGAGCGCCCACAGCATGTCCCCTTTCATTGCAGAGCGCCCACAGCATGTCCCCTTAAATTGCAGAGCGCTCACAGCATGTCCCCTTACATTGCAGAGCGCCCACAGCATGTCCCCTTACATTGCAGAGCGCCCACAGCATGTCCCCTTTCATTGCAGAGCGCCCATAGCATGTCCCCTTAAATTGCAGAGCGCCCACAGCATGTCCCCTTTCATTGCAGAGCGCCCACAGCATGTCCCCTTAAATTGCAGAGCGCCCACAGCATGTCCCCTTAAATTGCAGAGCGCCCGCAGCATGTCCCCTTTCATTGCAGAGCGATCATCACAGCATGTCCCCTTTACATAGTTACATAGTTACATAGTTACATAGTAGGTGAGGTTGAATAAAGACAATAGTCCATCCAGTTCAACCTGTGTAGGTGTGTGTGGTTGTAATCATCTCACATACCCCTGAATGTTCTGATCCTTGAGATGTAAGTCTAAGAGTCTTTTGAAAGCCACCATACTACCCGCAGAAACCACCTCTTGTGGTAGAGAATTCCACAATCTTGTAGCCCTAACAGTAAAGAACCCCCCACGTTGCCTGAGGTTAAAACGCTTCTCCTCTAATCGCATTGTATGCCCTCGAGTCCTCATGCAATCCCTTCGAATGAACAGCTTTTTTTCTAAGCTGGGATCCCCATTAAGATATTTATAAATTGCTATCATGTCCCCCCTCAGACGTCTCTTCTCCAGGACGAATAAATCGAGCGATTGTAGACGCTCTTCATAGTCAAGGTCCTCCAATCCCCTAATTAGTTTAGTTGCCCTTCTCTGGACTCTCTCCAGCTCCAACACATCCCTCCTGAGGACTGGCGACCAGAACTGGACAGAATACTCCAGATGCGGTCGGACCAGAGTTTTATAAAGTGGAAGGATTATAGTCTTATCTCTGGAATACATCCCTTTCTTTATGCATGCCAATATTCTGCTGGCTTTGGCAGCTGCCGCTTGACATTGCATGCTGTTGCCTAATCTATCATCAACCAAGACTCCCAGATCCTTCTCCATTTTTGATTCCCCCAAGGGTTCCCCTCCTAACGTGTATTGTGCTTTTATGTTTTTAGTCCCCAAGTGCAAAACCTTACACTTCTCCACGTTAAACCTCATTTGCCATGTCATTGCCCACTCCGTAATTTTGTCCAGGTCATTCTGTAGGATATCTGCTTCATGCTGTGCAGTTATTGCTCTGGCCAATTTTGTGTCATCTGCAAAAACTGATATCGAACTACTGATCCCGACCTCAATGTTGTTTATGAATAAATTGAACAAGGTTGGTCCCAGGACTGAGCCCTGGGGCACCCCGCTTACTACCTCAGACCAGTCTGAGTATGCGCTGTTTATTACCACTCTTTGGACACGCCCTTTAAGCCAATTCCGTATCCAAGAGCAAACCCTGCTGTCGATACCTGCAGATCTTATTTTATAAATTAAGCGCTTGTGGGGAACTGTATCAAACGCCTTAGCGAAATCCAAGTACACCACATCCACTGGTCTCCCCCTATCTAGCTCACAGCTCACCTCCTCGTAAAATGTTAATAGATTGGTTTGACAAGAACGCCCATTTGTAAACCCGTGCTGATTACTGCTAATGATGTTGTTGTCTTTAGCAAACTCTACGATATAGTCCCTTATCATCCCCTCCAGAAGTTTACATACTATTGATGTCAAACTGACAGGCCTATAATTTCCCGGGATATGCCTCTGGCCCTTTTTGAATATCGGAATCACGTTAGCTTTCTTCCAATCCCCTGGTACATCTCCTGTCCTAATACTGTCAGCAAAGATCAGGAACAGTGGTCTGGATATAACCTTACTGAGTTCCTTGAGTACTCTCGGATGTACGCCATCCGGGCCTGGTGATTTGTTTGTGTTGAGTTTATCCAGCCTTTCCCTGATTTCACCCTCTGTTAGCCATAGTGGCAAGTCCTGTGTATTACTACTAACCAAACAGTCATGGTCAGTGTACCCCTCCGTTTCCTGTGTAAAGACTGACGAGAAAAAAGCATTCAGCACGGTTGCTTTTTCAGTGTCCTCTGTAACCATCCTCCCATCATTGTTAATTATGTGTGCAATATGCTCTGCCCTAGTTTTTTTGCTGTTGATATATTTAAAGAATTTCTTTGGGTTTTTTTTACTATCCTCCGCTATTTGTCTCTCAAAGTTGATTTTAGCCATCTTGATTTCTTGTTTACTTTTCTTATTTGCCTCCTTGTATTGCTCGAAAGCCGATACTGTGCCCTCTGATTTATACTTCTTGAAGGCCAATTTTTTTCCCCTAATAAGTTTTTTGACGCTACGGTTTAGCCAGCCAGGTTTGGCTTTGTCTCTTCTAAATTTATTTCCCATAGGAATGCACTGCAAGATGCCTTTGCCTAATATGTTCCTAAAGCATTCCCATTTTTCCTCTGTGGTCAGGGATCCCAGGGTTTGGTCCCAGTTTACCCTTTCCATCAATGAGTACAATTTTGGAAAGTTTGCCCTTCTGAAGTTTAGGGTTCTTATGTTCCCCACTTGCCTTGTTATATTGTTATTTATACTAAATGTGATCATCCTGTGATCGCTAGAGCCCAGATTGTCCTGGACTCCTACCTGCGAGATTAGGTCTGGGTCATTAGTGATCAATAGATCCAGGACTGCATTTTCTCTAGTCGGAGAATCCACTAACTGTGACATGTAATTATCCTGTAAGGTTTCCGTGAATAGACGGGCCTTCTGTGAGTGTGCAGTCCCCTCGTCCCAGTCAATGTCGGGATAATTGAAGTCCCCCAATATGACGACTGATCCCAATTTTGCCACTTTACTCATTAGTGCTAAGAATTCCAGCTCTACCTCCTCCCCTTGGTTAGGTGGCCTATAGCAAACCCCCACAATTACTTTCCCCTTTTCTCCTTCCCTATGGAGTTCAACCCACACAGATTCTAAATCCATGCTCATCCCATCCGTAATGTCACTCCTTTCTATCACCTTTATATTGTTCTTGACATAGAGACATACCCCTCCCCCTCTTTTTCCTACCCTGTCCTTCCGGTACACCGAATACCCTTGGATATTGGCCAGCCAGTCATGTGAGGGGTCGAACCAAGTCTCTGTTATTCCCACAAGGTCTATGTCCTCCTCATGTACCAATATTTCCAACTCATCCATTTTATTAGCTAGGCTCCTGGCATTAGCATATACCCCTCTTAGTTTTACGGAAGTTAAGCGCAATTGGCGGTTATGTTTATTCCTGTTTGGTCTGAGATTTTCCCGCACAGACCTGCCAATTGACATTGTGGACCTACTGTCGCTGCTGACCCTACAACTGCCTTCAGTCCTCTGCTCCCTCCTGACTGACTCTACTTCTGAGCCCTCCCCCCGTCTCCTAGTTTAAAAGCTCCTCCAACTTGGTGGCCATCTTTCTCCCCAAAAGAGCTGTACCGTCCCCATTAAGGTGCAGCCCATCCTTACATTGCAGAGCGCCCACAGCATGTCCCCTTTCATTTCAGAGCGCCCACAGCATGTCCCCTTAAATTGCAGAGCGCTCACAGCATGTCCCCTTAAATTGCAGAGCGCTCACAGCATGACCCCTTAAATTGCAGAGCGCTCACAGCATGACCCCTTAAATTGCAGAGCGCCCACAGCATGTCCCGTTACATTGCAGAGTGCCCACAGCATGACCCCTTTCATTGCAGAGCGCCCACAGCATGTCCCCTTACATTGCAGAGCGCCCACAGCATGTCCCCTTTCATTGCAGAGCGATCATCACAGCATGTCCCCTTTCATTGCAGAGCGCCCACAGCATGTCCCCTTTCATTGCAGAGCGCCCACAGCATGTCCCCTTTCATTGCAGAGCGCCCACAGCATGTTCCCTTTCATTGCAGAGCACCCACAGCATGTCCCCTTTCATTGCAGAGCGCCCACAGCATGTCCTCTTTCATTGCAGAGCGCCCACAGCATGTCCCCTTTCATTGCAGAGCGATCACAGCATGTCCCCTTAAATTGCAGAGCGCCCACAGCATGTCCCCTTAAATTGCAGAGCGATCACAGCATGTCCCCTTAAATTGCAGAGCGATCACAGCATGTCCCCTTTCATTGCAGAGCGATCGCAGCATGTCCCCTCAAATTGCAGAGCGATCACAGCATGTCCCCTTTCATTGCAGAGCGATCGCAGCATGTCCCCTTTCATTGCAGAGCGATCGCAGCATGTCCCCTTAAATTGCAGAGCGCCCACAGCATGTCCTCTTTCATTGCAGAGCGATCACAACATGTCCCCTTAAATTGCAGAGCGATCACAGCATGTCCCCTTAAATTGCAGAGCGATCACAGCATGTCCCCTTAAATTGCAGAGCGATCACAGCATGTCCCCTTTCATTGCAGAGCGATCGCAGCATGTCCCCTAAATTGCAGAGCGCTCACAGCATGTCCCCTTAAATTGCAGAGCGCTCACAGCATGACCCCTTAAATTGCAGAGCGCTCACAGCATGACCCCTTAAATTGCAGAGCGCCCACAGCATGTCCCGTTACATTGCAGAGTGCCCACAGCATGACCCCTTTCATTGCAGAGCGCCCACAGCATGTCCCCTTACATTGCACAGTGCCCACAGCATGTCCCCTTTCATTGCAGAGCGCCCACAGCATGTCCCCTTTCATTGCACAGTGCCCACAGCATGACCCCTTTCATTGCACAGTGCCCACAGCATGTCCCCTTTCATTGTACAGTGCCCACAGCATGTCCCCTTTCATTGTACAGTGCCCACAGCATGTCTCCTTAATTGCAGAGCGCCCACAGCATGTCCCCTTTCATTGCACAGTGCCCACAGCATGTCCCCTTTCATTGCACAGTGCCCACAGCATGACCCCTTTCATTGCACAGTGCCCACAGCATGACCCCTTTCATTGCACAGTGCCCACAGCATGTCTCCTTAATTGCAGAGCGCCCACAGCATGTCTCCTTAATTGCAGAGCGATCACAGCGTGCACTTACCTGCAGCAGGCGGCTTCCTCCTCCTCCTCCTCCTCCTCCTCCTCGGCCAGTTACAATCGTTCGCCTTTTGGCCAATCAGGAAACACCTGCCTCCTGATTGGCCAGTAGGAGGATCAGGAGGAGGATCCCTGTGACAATAGCGAATACTCATTCGCTATTGTCACACAATGGGTGGGCTCAGGACGCAGTGCTCTGCTCCTAGAGCCCATCCTTTTCTAAAAAAGAAAGTAAAAGTAATCACCGGCTGCTGTTAATGGCGGCGGCGGCGGCATGCACAGCTCGCCATCCTCAAAATTCCACTCGCAAAATGCTAGTAGGCGAGTGGAATTTTTGAGGGCTGGGTTATAACCCTCCCTTACTCTATCCAAAATGAAAAAAAAAAAAACTCCTATGGTTACACTTTAATGCACTTTGGCAGTAAAATCTCCTGAATGCGGTTACAGTAATTCGACCAGATTATTGTCAATTGCTGTTTTAACAGTGGTCTTGCTACTGTTTATGCTGATCCTGGGGCATCGTGTGCTCCTATTCCTCTTGCTGATTAATGATCATATTGTATGTTGAGTTGCACTGCTACCATTGCTAATCCGCTTTCATTATTGGCATTTAAAAATTGCCTTTACTAATTGGTTTGATTTCCTTAAACAGCATCAATATTGTGTAACTGGTATTGCCTTCAGTGATTTCTGTGATATTGCAAACTGTGTTCACTTATCCTAGTGTGTCAGAGGGGAGGAAGTCATTCAAGTGGTCAAATCAAATAACAGGGAACTCATAGTAGCCAGCGGCTATCTTTAATGACTTCCTGCCCACGCTATAGCCAAAAGACGGCTACGGCATGAGCTTATTTTTTCGGGAGGGCGTACATGGACGTGATCGCACTACCCGCACACCCCCTGATGCACATGGGCGATGCCCATTCAGCTGATCACAGATCGGGGTAAAGGGCCAATCACAGCGGTTCTTTACCATAGGATTGTTGCAGAGTGTGATCACTGGGTGCAGCAGAGTCCATTCAGATCAGACATTGTGGAGTAACAGGAACTGGCTTCTTTATTAGAACATAACACAGATATCAAAGATGTCACCTCATGGTAATAAAAACAACAGACAGGAAGAGATAACCAACAAGTTCAGTACAGTGTACAGGATATTACAACACATCATAGAAATGCATAGCATATCACTGAGCATTAGCGACATCTAGTGTCCTATTTGTGAACTGCAGTTAATCTGTAATAGGCTAAGCTTAAAGTTGTTGTATCTCCAACAATGATCAGCTGTCAGTCAATGACAGCTCATCATAGGATGTAAACACAAGCCAGTTATCGGCTTTTCTTTCTTCACACAGACTGATAACTGGCATCTGTTAAAGGGAGATCGGTCCTACCAGTGCTGCTAACCAGTGCCAATCAGTGCCCATCAGTGCCTCATCATCACTGTCACCTACCAGTGCAATCTACCAGTGCCTATCAGTACCCTTCAGTGCCCATCAGTGCCACTCATTAGTGCTACCTCTCAGTGCCCTTCAGTGCCACCTATCAGTGCCCATCAGTGCCACCTATCAGTGCCCATCAATGCCACCTATCGGTGCGGCCTCATTAGGGCCTCCTTATCAGTGCCCACCAGTGCCACCTCATCAGTGCCCATCAGTGCCCATCAGTACCACATATCAGTGCCTATTAGTGCCATCATATATGTTCTGCCTCATCAGTGCCTATCAGTGCAGCCTATCAGTGCCCATTGGTGAAGCCTCATCAGCGCACATCAGTGAAGGAGAAAAACTACCTGTTTGCAAAACGTTTAAACAAACTATACATTTTTTTTTGATCTTTTAAATTTTAGCAAAAAATAAAAAACCCAGTGATTAAATACCACAAAAGGAAAGCTCTATTTGTGTGAGAAAAATGATAAATAATGTCTTATGGGTGTTGCATGACTGAGCAATTGTCATTAAGTGACAGTTCACACATATGCGATGTCAGACATGGCATGTGATTCGCGCTGCAATGCTGTGCAAATCACATGCGATGCCTGTGCAATGCGAATTCAGCCATGCAGATTGCATGGCTTCATTTGCATCGCATTTGGACCAAAGTCGCACAGGACCTTTTTTTTGGTCTGCACCAGAATCGGATCGCATGAGTATTCACACCTATGCAATCCAATACCTGTCCGAACTGACAGTTCACACTGCGATATGCGAACTAATCTGGGGGTGTCGATAACTTTGTATTGACACTCCCAGCAGTGCACATTTGCCTGCGAGTCGGTTGTGATAGCGCTGAAAGCTGAAAATTGACCTGGGCAAGAAGGGGGTAAAAGTGCTGGTAGGGCAAGTGGTTACAGAAAAACAGAACTAGATGAAATGGTGTTTTTTATATGTAGTCAGGAAATTGCTACCAGCTAAGTTAAAGCGGAGTTCCACCCAAAAGTTGAACTTCCGCTTTAAATAGTCCTAACCCCCTCATTTTTTTTTTGGGGGGGGGAGAGCGGGTACCTAGTTTTGACAGGTACCCGCTCCCACTTCCGCTCGGAGCGCCGCGGCACCCTGAGCGGAAGTTCTCCTCTCCTCGTCCCTCCCTGCAATCTTCTGGGACATGTCAGAGGTCCCAGAAGATTGCAGGCCAATCAAGACGCGCATCGCAAATCGGGCGGCCGCATTGCTGGACCGGGGGACAGATGAGTGTGTGTTTATTAAAAGTCAGCAGATACACTTATTGTAGCTGCTGACTTTTAACCTCCCTGGCGGTATGATTCTTTTGGATTTTAGGTGCTGAAAGCGGTACCATTATTTTGCATGTAATTCTTGTGAATGAGCAGTCCAAACCAACTGTATACATTATATATATATATATATATATATGTATACATATTTTATGTATACATATATTATATATATATATTATATATATATATATATATATATATATAATGTATACAGTTGGTTTGGGCTGCTCATTCACAAGAATTACGTATATATATATATATATATATATATATATATATATATATATATATATATATATATATATATATATATATATATGTATATATAATGTGTGTGTGTGTATATATATATATATATATATATATATATATATATATATATATGTGTATATATATATATATATATATGTGTATATATATATATATATATATATATATACATATATTTACATAAAAATTACAGTGAAAGGGCACTGGGGGGGAATGTAATGTGATTTTATTTTATTTTGAATGATATCAGTGTGTTTGGTGCATTTTACATTTGAATTTGCCACCGGGTCCACCCCCCGGCGGACGTCACGTCGCCGGAGACGGAAGCCGGGGCTCGCAGACGATCGGGAGGAAGCTCCCCCGCCGCACACCGCCCGCAGTCTTCGCTGGATCCCGGAGAAAAGGTAAGTAAAACCTCCTCCAGCATCCAGCGATCTTCTTAGCGCTACCCCGAGTGTGACTCGGGGTTACCGCTTTTGGCACTAAAATCTTACCCCGAGTCACACTCGGGAATACCGCTAGGAAGGTTAATAAACACAGAAAAGGCTGGAACTCCACTTTAAGGCTGATGTACTATTCCTTTAAGTTTGCTGTTTGTTCTGAGGTTCTCCTGGAGAGTGGATTATGGGATATATGGCCGGTGGAGTATAAAGACTGTGAGAGATGGCCGGATGGAACTATACACCCAGGGAGCCGGGGCACAGCAGCTCATGGGCACAGAGAGAGGGCCTGTGATGCAGTATAATTACAGTGAGAACTAGGAGTTAGCGGAGTGGTTGCCATGGGGCTGAGTCTGCCTAGTGCGTGGTGAACCGAGAGACCGCCTTTACATACATACAGCGGATCATACTGTTTATTATGGTCAGAACTAGGATACAAGTACCCCTTTTGCCCTTTGGATTACAAATATCATTCTTGGAATGATTTGAGCTCCTACTGCCGGCGAAGACCAGCAAGGCCTTGCTCAGGAAGAGACTCAATTAATTCAGGGACAAAGGGGGCCCCCTATAGGTGATAGAGTGCACTTTGCCCGGTCACATTTGTTATTGAAGTATATATATTCCATTGAGAGATATTAATGCAGCTGAACTAGTTAGATCTGACTGTCTTATTTATAGTCAATATAGAGTCAGATATCTGATTTGTCACTCTCACACCTTTATAAGCAGAATTGCATTATTCTTGCAATCATATTCGTGTGTTTTACCAGATAGATATCATTATATATCTATTTGTTTCTAATATTATTGAAATATAGGATCCTGAGTCTTGGGTCACTTTCTACTCTTTGGGACTTCAAGACTCAGAATCTCACTCTGGTTCTAGACTATCATAATTCCTGTTGTGTTGAAACTGCATTTGTTCCTTTTCCATTTAACCGCTTGCCGACTGCCACATGACTATTTACGGCGGCAGTCAGCCCCTCACAGGCAAAGTGACGTAGGGCTACGTCGCTAGCCTGTGAGCCTCTAGGGGGTGAGCGCGCGCCGCCGGAGGCGCGCTCCCGCCTCCGCTCGCTCCCTAACATGTCCGTGCGTGTGACCGGTAGACCCAATGTCCGCCGGTCACTCGCGATCGTCCGGTACAGAGGGAGAAAGGCAGACGGCTAATGTAAACACAGCCGCCTGTCATTCTCCCCTGTGTAAGTGCAGAGATCATACGGTCCTGCTATGTAGGATCGTATATCTCTGTAGTTACACAAACAGCCACATCCCTTTACAGTTAGAATCATAGAATCATGACCCTAGGGACACACTTAACCCCTCCTTCTCCAATAAAGTTAACCCCTTCCCTGCCAGTGTCATTTTTCCAGTAACAGTGCATATGTATAGCACTGATTACTGTAGTAATGTCACTGGTACCCCCAAAAGTGTCAAAAATGTCAGTCAGGGGTCCGATCTGTTCGCCGCAATGTCGCAGTCCCGCAAAAAAAAAAATCGCAGATCGCCGCCATTACTCGTTAAAAAAAAAACAATAAAAATGACAAAAATCTTTCCCTTAGTTAGTAAACGCAATACCTTTTGCGCAAACCAATCAAAATACGCTTATTGCGATTTTTTTACCAAAAATATGTAGCAGAAAACAAATTGGCCTAAAATGTTAAAAAATTTTGATTTTTACATTTTTTTGGGGGGAATTTCATATAACAAAATGTGAAAAATATTGTTATGTTTGCAAAATTGTCGCTCTTTTTTTGTTTATAGCGCATGATCAAAAAATCGCACAGGTGATCAAATACCACCAAAAGAAAGCTCTGTTTGTGGGAAAAAAAGTACGTCAATTTAATTTGGGTAAAGCATCGCACGACCGCGCACGCGCAATTGTCTGTTAAAGTCACGCAGTGCCGAATCGCAAAATAGGCCCTGGTCAGGAAGGGGGTAAAATCTTCCGGGGCTTAAGTGGTTAAAGTCAGTAAAACTGATATACCTATATCTAGGTGTCATTGTTGTTTTTCTGAACTATCTTTTCAGAACCCATAGTGTCAAGCGGGTTGGAGGTGCCTCAGGGTCAAGGAAGTGTGGAGGAAACAAGCATACTTAGCAGCCCCTGTGGGGGGCATGCTACATATATCTCCTAGAAGTTTAGCTTTAAAGACATATAACTGGTTCTCTTTGAGTTTCCGAATGTTCATAGTCACTGCCGAACAGTCATAAATATAGTATCAACAACAATCAGAGCAACAAGGAGAGGTTACCAAAGACTGTAACATGAGTGACAAGAGAGGACCACTTGTTACCCTCCAAATTTACTATCTAGAGGAAATCCAATATTGGAGCCTGTTTCACAACGTTTTGTTCTGGCATTCATCAGACAATTGGCGGCTCGTCTTTTGATGGTATTTAAAAGGAAAAAAAATCAAAGCCAGAGCCAGCTCATTTCTTTGTTGCTGCTCAATAGCTGTGCAGGCAAGCCACGCTTCCAGCCTGAATAGATCTGACCCCACCAGACGTATAACAAGCCGCAGTGTCATCCCACTACGTTCCCAATTCCAATTCACTCAAAGTGAAAAACAAACTTTACTGAACACTACATCAGACAGCACCGGGGCAACACCCCGGCTTGTGCGAGGACGGCTTCCTTGTAAGACATATTGTAATTGCTCTAAGAAGACAATGATTTTCACCATGCCTTTGCTTCTCCAATTTGCAGGCGGGATCGGAGGTTGTGTTAGTTCACAATGAATGCGTACGACTACCCTAACTTTTTAAAGGCTGTAAGCTGACATTTGAAAATAATTTGTTACTTAACCACTTTAAGACTGGGCCTATTTTTGACACTTGTGTTTACAAGCTAAAATCCTGTTTTTTTTTTTTTTTGCTAGAACCTACTTAGAACTCCCAAACATTATATATATATTTTTTTTTTTTCAGAGACCCTAGAGCAGGGGTGGGGAACCTACCGCCTGCGGGCCGTATGCGGCCCGCAAAGTCATCTGATCCAGCCCCCTGTGCTATGGTGACCAGACGTCCCCGGACTGAGGACACTGTCCCCGCTTTGCATGGCGGGGGCGCCCAGGGCCGGCCCTACCATTGGGCTGCCTCCGGAGGGGAAGGGGAGGGCAAGCGCCTCCTGATTACACAAAGAGCAGGGTTCTTCTGCTTACCCGGCACGGCCGCTGTCATACAAAGTCACGCCTCCTACCTATGAAAGACACCACAGTGGTGACGTCTATCATAGGAGTCGGTGCAGGAGGCATGACTTCGTATGAGAGCGCCCGCGCCGGGTAAGCTGAAGAACCCTGCTCTTTGTAATCAGGAGGCGCTCTAATTCCTGAGCACTAATCACTCTGCATTAAGGGGGGCACTAATCACTCTGCATTAAGGGGGCACTAATCACTCTGCATTAAGGGGGGCACTAATCACTCTGCATTAAGGGGGCACTAATCACTCTGCATTGATGGGGGCACTAATCACTCTGCATTAAGGGGGTACTAATCACTCTGCATTGATGGGGACACTAATTGCTGTGCATTAACCACTTTACCACCGGAGGATTTTGCTGTCTTACGTCCAGGCCACTTTTTGCGATTCGGCGATGTGCGACTTTAACTGACAATTGCACGGTCGTGCGACGCCGTACCCAAGCGAAATTTACGTCCTTTTTTTCCCACAAACAGAGCTTTCTTTTGGTGGTATTTGATAACCTGTGCGATTTTTACTTTTTGCGCTATAAACAAAAAAAGAGCGTTTATTTTGAAAAAATAACAATATTTTTAACTTTTTTTTATATGAAATTCCCCCCAAAAAAGATGTAAAAAACAATTTTTTTTTACATTTTTGGCCAATTTGTTTTCTGCTACCCATGTTTGGTAAAAAAAAATCACAATAAGCGTATTTTGATTGGTTTGCGCAAAAGTTATTGCGTTTACTAACAAAGGGAAAGATTTCTGTCATTTTTGGTGTTTTTTTTTTAACGCTTAATGGCGGCGATCTGCGATTTTTTTGCGGTACTGCGACATTGCGGCGGACAAATCGGACCCTTGACTGACATTTTTGACACTTTTGGAGGTACCAGTGACATTACTGCAGTAATCAGTGCTATAAATATGCACTGTTACTGTAAAAATGACACTGGCAGGGAAGGGGTTAATTTTATTGGAGAGGGAGGGGTTAATGTATGCCTGGTGCTTACTGACGTGTGGAGGGGGAGGTGACTGAGTGAGCCAGGAACAGATCGGATGTCCAGCTATGCTGAACACTCCGATCTGTCACTCCCTGTCACTTGGGAGATCCGCCCGCTTGTGTTTACACAGGCGGGCGGATCTCCACACTAGATCCCCGACGATCGGGGATGAGCGGCCGCCCAGAAGGGGGAGTGTCTGACGACGTAGTACTACGTCGTCAGACGATAACGAGCAACTCTGCCGCAGTAATATTACTGTGGGCGGAGGTAAAGTGGTTAAGGGGGCACTAATAACTCTGCATTTATGGGGGCACTAATCACTCTGCATTAAGGGGGGCACTACTCACTCTACATTGATGGGGGCACTAATCACTCTGCATTAAGGGGGCACTTATCACTCTGCATTAAGGGGGCACTAATCACTCTGCATTGATGGGGGCAATAATTACTCTGCATTAAGGGGGTACTAATCACTCTGCATTGATGGGGGCACTAATCGCTGTGCATTAAGGGGGCACTAATCACTCTGCATTGATGGGGGCACTAATCACTCTGCATTAAGGGGGGCACTAATCACTCTACATTGATGGGGGCACTAATCACTCTGCATTGATGGGGCACTAATCACTCTGCATTGATGGGGGCACTAATCACTCTGCATTAAGGGGGCGCTAATCACTCTGCCTTGAGGGGGGCACTAATCACTCTGCATTGATGGGGGCATTAATCACTCTGCATTAAGTGGGCACTAAGATCCAGCAGTACCAGCCAGAGCCAGCAATACCCACAGCAGAACCAGCAGTACCCACAGCAGTACCAGCCAGAGCCAGCAGTACCCACAATAGAACCAGCAGTACCCACATCAGTACCAGCCAGAGTCAGCAGCACCCACAACAGTACCAGCCAGCAGTACCCACAGCAGTACCAGCCAGCAGTACATAGAGCACAGTACCAGCCAGCAGTACCAGCCTGAGCCAGCAGTACCCACAGGAATATTAGCCAGCAGTACCCACAGCAGTACCAGCCAGCAGTACCAGCCTGAACCAGCAGTACCTGCCAGCAGTACCAGCCTGAGCCAGCAGTACCCACAGCAGTACCAGCCAGCAGTACCTACAGCACAGTGCCAGCCTGAGTCAGCAGTACCCACAGCAGTACCAGCCTGAGCCAGCAGTACCAGTCAGCAGTACCCACAGCACAGTACCAGCCTGAGCCAGCAGTACCCACAGCATTACCAGCCAGCAGTACCAGCCAGCTGTACCCACCAGCAGTACCAGCCAGCTGTACCCACCAGCAGTTCTTTTCAAAACTTACCACCACAAAGAGTCGACTGTGCTCCAGACTGACCGATGCAAACATGGAAAACCAGTTGCCAGTAGCAACATCATCAATACCAGCTAACATCACACACCTCACCAAAGAGAAGCAGTTGCAGCCATCACACGAGGGGTGAGCAGGGCCGGTGCAAGGATTTTTAACACCCTAGGCGAAACCTAATTTTGCCGCCCCCTTGGCTCCACCTCAATTGCACTGCCCATGTATTCCCCTACCCTTTTATTCACTGTTACCAGGGGGGGGGGGGGAGAAGGAGAAGGTGGGGGGAGAAGGAGGGGGGGAAGGGGGGAGTAGAGGGAGCAGGAGGAGGGGGGAGAAAAGGGAGGAGGAGGAGGGGGGGAGAAGAGGGAGGGGGAGGGGAGAAGAGAGAGGAGGAGGGGGGAGAAGAGGGAGTGGGTGGGGAGAAGAGGGAGGAGGAGGGGGGGAGAAGAGGGAGGAGGGGGGAGAAGAGGGAGGGGGGAGAGGGAGGAGGGGGGAGGAGAAGAGGGGGGGAGAAGAAGTAGGATGGGGAGGAGAAGAGGGGGGGGAAGAGGGAGGAGGGGGAGGAGAAGAGGGAGGAGGGGGGAGAAGGGGGAGGGGAGGAGGAGAAGAGGGAGGAGGGGGGGAGAAGGGGGGAAGATGGGGGGGGGGAAGAGGGAGGAGGGGGAGAAGAGGGAGGAGGGGGGATAAGTGGGAGGAGGGGGGAGGAGGAGGGGGGAGAAGAGGGAGGAGGGGGGGAGAAGAGGGAGGAGGGGGGGAGAAGGGGGAGGAGGAGGAGGGGGGAGAAGGGGGGGGGTAGGAGGAGGAGGGGGGGAGAAGGGGGAGGAGGAGGAAGGGGGGGAAGAGGGAGGAGGGGGGAGAAGGGGGAGAAGGGGGAGAAGAGCGAGGAGGGGGGAGAAGAGCGAGGAGGGGGGGAGAAGAGGGAGGAGGGGGAGAAGAGGGAGGAGGGGGGAAGAAGAGCGAGGAGGGGGGGAGAAGAGGAAGGAGGGGGGGAGAAGAGGGAGGAGGGAGGAGGGGGGAGAAGAGGGAGGAGGAGGGAGAAGAGGGAGGGGGGAGAAGAGGGAGAGGGAGGGAAGTTGAGAGAGGGGGGCTTAAAAAATGGGGGTGTAGATGAGAGAGAGGGAACTGAGAGAGGGAGGTGAGTGGAAGGGCTGAGAGAGAGAGAGAGAGAGAGAGAGAGAGAGAGAGGGGGGCCTGAGAGGGGGAGGGGGGGGTTAGGGGGGAGATGAGAGAGACCCCCTTGCCCTGTCTCTATCTGCATTATCCTAGTCTCTGTCTGTCTGCAGATCGGCATGTGTATGATGAACTGTACCATCTTGCCATGCTGCCAGTCTGTCTCTTTGATTTGCTTTCAACTTTCCAGTTCCAGCGACTCCCACAGCAGCCTGCGCGGCGCACCTCCCACTCGTCTTCTGTCACAGCTCGGTCCACCCAGTCAGCCTGTCCTCCAGCTCTTCGGCTCTTCACGTTAGGCTGCATTCACACTTGAGCGTAGCGTTTTCGCGTGTTTTTTTACCGCGATTTTACCGTGATTTTTACCGCGATTTCCAGGCGTTTTTTTCAGGCGTTTTTGGAGGCAGGCATTGACATCTATCAAAAACGCTGGTAATCAGCACAAAAAGAAGCTCATGTACTTTTTTCAGCTACAGGCGTTTTGCAAAACGCTCAGATGTGAACAGGGGCCATTTAAATGAATGGGATTTTACTTGTTGGGCGTTTTAGAACGTTTTTTTTGGAGCGTTTTTGGAGCTGAAAAACACTCAAAAACGCCCAGGTGTGAATGGAGCGTAAGGCTCCGTTCACATGTCAGCGTATGGATCTCGGGCAGAACCGCCGCGGTTCCTCCCGCGATCTGGAGATTATTGCAAATCGCGGGACGCCTGTGCGTTGCCCGTTGATTTGCAATAGACCCCCAAACGCTGAGCGATGTTGCCGCGATTTCCGCCTGCCGAATCGCGGTAACATCGTGCAAAAAAAAATCGCGGGACGCATTACAACCAAAAAAGTACAAGAGCTTCTTTGGATCGTATTGCGTCCCGCGATTTTTTTTGCGCGATGTTACCGCGATTCGGCAGGCGGAAATCGCGGCAACATCGCTCAGCGTTTGGGGGTCTATTGCAAATCAACGGGCAACGCACAGGCGTCCCGCGATTTGCAATAATCTCCGGATCGCGGGCGGAACCGCGGCGGTTCTGCCCGTGATCCATACGCTAACATGTGAACGGAGCCTTAGAGTAAAGATGAAGTTGGAGCAGTCCATGCTCTGGAAGCATGGGGTGCACTGCGCCCGCTGCTTCTCGTCTTTTCGGGGGGCGGGTCAGGGGGGCGAGGTAAAGGAGGAGGTGGTGCTGCTGCAATTGGAGCTCTTCTCCCGATTCTGCCCTCAGCCGGCACCTCACTGATCACGGCCGTGTGGCAATGGATGTTTAGCTGCCTGCAGCCCAAAGGTGCTGCTGATTGCTGCTGCGCCGCCACAGACAGGGCCGGTGTTAGACAGCGGGGTAGAGGACGAGGCGCACTGACAAACTCCAGGCGCCCTCTCCTCCCAGTGGAAATTAGGTAACCCAGCGGCCGTAGCTGCGCCCTAGCCAGCAGTGCGCTCTAGGCGGCTGCCTAATTTGCCTAGCACTAGCACCGGCCCTGGGGGTGAGTTAATTAAATGTTTGACCAAATATAATAGGCAAATTTTTAAGTTGATCATTTTGTACGGCCCCCGAATGATTTTATAAATACCCAAATGGCCCTTGGCATAAAAAACGTTCCCCACCCCTGCCCTAGAGAATAAAATGGAGATTGTTGCAATATTTTTTTATCACATCCTATTTGTGCAGCGGTCTTCCAAATACAATTGTTTTAGAAAAAATTCACTTTTTTTAATTGAAAAATAAGAAAACATTAAATTTAGCCACATTTTTTTCCATAAAGTGAAAGATAAAGTTACGCCGAGTAAATAGATACCCAACATGTCATGCTTCAAAATTGTACATGCTCGCGGAATGGCGACAAACATTGGTACTTAAAAATCCCCCTAGGCAACATTTCTACAGGTTACCAGCTTAGAGTTACAGAGGAGGTCTAGGGGTCAAATTATTGCTCTTGTTCTAACGATCGCGGCGATACCTCACATGTGTGGTTTGAACACCGTTTACATATGTGGCCAGGACTTGCGTATGCACTTACTTCTGTGCGCAAGCTAACGGGGACAGGACGCTTTAATTTTTTTTTCCTATTTATTTTATTTATTATTTTTTATTTTTACACTTTAAAAAAAAAAAAAAAAATCTTTGATCATTTTTTTCATCATGTAAACATCCCTTGTAATAGAAATAGGCATGACAGGTCCTCTTATTGTAAGATCTGGGGTCAAAAAGACCTCAGACCTCACAACTACTAGAAATTAAGAAATTGTTGGAAAAAAAAAACGGTCCTTTAAACCGGTTGCTCGGCAACGCCGTTTGACGTCGCTCCGGTCCTCCAAGACCATAGGGTCGAGTGGGGGCCATCTTGCCCTCACACGACTTCCTGTTTCTGAGGATCTGGGACCGGATCGTTTTCCCCGCTGCCGGCGGGTCCGGTAAGCTGGGAAAATGGCCGGGGGGGCACCTCTTCCGTAAGGATGATCCCGCAGCGAATCCACCGCTGGGACCACCCTTATCAGAAAGCTGACCGCCCGCCGTTTAAAAAATACTGTGGTTATGGCAGCTATATGCTGCCATAACCCCAGTATTTAGCGTGAAACGAGCGACGTAAATAGTCGCTGGGTGGTCGGTAAATGGTGAAAATAACAGAAAACAGATCATCCAAAAGCATCAAAACACAAAAAAGTATACATATAAGCCCCCATTCACATTAGGTCGCTCCGACTTCGGGGGCGACCTGTGAAGTCGCGTGCAGCGCGACTTCGGCGTGACTTGCACGGACTTCATAACATGAATGACTATGCAAGTCGCCTCCAGGTCACCCCGAAGTAGTACGGGACCCTTTTTCTAAGTGGGAGCAACATGTGTCGCTCCTATTAGAACGGCTCCTGTACTACACTATGGGAGCGATGGTGCACGACTTGTCAGGCTGACCAAGTCACCTGACAAGTCGTACCAGTGTGAATGGACACTAAGGGTCTTATCATACATTTTACTTATTTACTCTGAGGGGGATATAGGAATTCTTAAACAGTCTGCCTACAGGAGGTTGTAACACAAAATGTTAAGCTAGCCCCCTGTATATCCCCACCTCTAACTGTCATGCTTTAATTTTTGATAGTGTTCTAGACGTTGTGCGGAAATAGCCAAGTTATTCATTACACATTTATTTTTTCTCTGGTGACTAGTACAATCAAGACCTCTGAGCTAGTCTCTACACACAACAGCTACCTGGATCAGCATATCCTTAGCAACAACTTTGAAAGCTATACCTAGACCCTGCTGGACCAAAAGATTGAGGGGCTATCCTAAAACGTGACTTTTGGGCACTGGGCTCTGCATTGCAGTACTTTCCAGATCTTTCTGTACTGTGTTAACCGCAGAGTGCTCTCGGGGTCCATTGTGCAACAGTCACTAAAGATGTAGTCAGGCTAAAGCAGGGGAGGGCTGGCAGCCTTAGGCCTGGGGGGCAAGTCCAGTCAAGTGGCCCATTGAACCATGGAGTCAGCTCACTATCCATGCCCACCTGGTTTTGGACTGACAGCTGTATACAGTGTCTGGCCCCTACATTAATCCAGCCCTGAGTGCAGCCTTTTTACTAGTTTTTACCACTTTTCAGAGTGGCCCGGGGGGCAATTGCCACCCTGCCCCCCTTGCCAGTCCTCCCCTGGGCTAAAGTACTGGGAGCTACCCCACAGTTGGGCACCATTTTAAAATTCCCACCACTGCTATCTTTCTATGGTAATGGGAACTGAATGGAATGAACACTGGTGTCTTCCTCTGGGTGGATTGTTGCATTTGCTGTTTGGCGAAGGAAGCAAAGGAAAGGAAGCACTATCATACTGTTGCTCCTGCTTCTGCCGCACCTTGTGAATCATCAGGTCTCTGGTATTGTTACACTGCCTGTCTACAGCAACTTAGTAACCTTCAGCTGCCTGCGGCTTTAAGTGCTTGGTTTTATGAGTACTTGAGGCCTTGCCTCAGTTTGGACCAAGTTGTTTTTTGCTACACGGTAAAACATGTCTTTTCAAAGAAGCACAGATGAAAGTTTTGAAACTGTGAGTGACCACAGCTCATAGGTCCTTGCTGCTTAAGGGACTGTTTGGTATCTCCCAATAAGCATGGCCCCCCTATCAAAGAAGCACAGATGAAAGTTTTGAAATTGTGAGTGACCACAATCTCCCAATAAGCATGGCCCCCCTTTTTGTGAAGTCTCTCAGCCCCATCCTTTGCCCTTATCTTGGGAGGACTCCCCTAATGCAGTGGTCCTCAACTCCGGTCCTCAGGGCCCACTAACAGGCCAGATTTTAAGTATTACCTTGGGGAGATGCAGACTAGAGTACTGCAATCCAGTGGCGGCCCGTGCATAGGGGGCGCCGGAGCGCCGCCCCCCCTAAAAAAAAAGAAGAAAAAAAAATAGAAAAAAAAAAATGACAAAAAAAATAAAGTTTTGAAAAAAAAAAAATGACAAAAAAAAAATAAAGTTTTGAAAATAAAAAAAAATTGGGTTCGCAGGCCTATGCGCTCAGCCTGGTGGATATGGAGGGGGGTGGGGTTTACGACCCAGAAGAGGCGCCGATTGGCTGCCTTCTGGGGGCGTAACCTGGGCGCAGCCAAAAGCGCAGCGCCACCCCCACCTTCATGATATCCTGGCTGTGATTGGTCCAGTCTCCAGCCTGGACCAATCATCATCCAGGACATCGCTGACTCGCAATGGGGGCGGTGCCGGTGCGTGCGTCAGTCACGCACCGTCACCGCCCATCTCCTTCCCGCCGCCCGGACCGGTGTAACGTTAAAAAACCATACCCCGTGAAGAAACCATACCCTCGTCACTTCCTGTGTGAAACAGCTGAGCAGCGCAGCAGTGCGCATGCTCAGAGCCCCGGAGACGTAACTGAACAGCAAAGAAGATCACAAGTGCGCATGCTCAGAGGGTAGGAAAAACTCACGGCACTGTGTGAAATGTCATACTTGCGGCGGTATAATTAAAACAGTTCGGCTGCAACATTAAACATCTCCTCTTCTATCGCTGTGACTTCCCTGATAAATATAAAAGCGGTGGCGGGTGTATGAGATGAAAATGACGCCGATCTCGGCTCCGTGATCCGCTTTTATATTTATTAGGCGAGATGAGGGAAGTGACAGGGGAAGGAGCGGAGATGAGCCATGTTGCAGAGGAGCTGTTTTAATGTAACGGCGGCAAGTGTAAGTAGCGTGAGAAATCCATACCCTCCGTAGCAGCACCGGAAGTGACGAGGGTATGGTTTTCTCACGGGTATGGTTTTTTCACGGAACACCGGAACTGAAGACAGAAGACTGAAGAGGAGGACGTCCGCGCTGCTCGTCTCGGTTCCCGGAATCCCGCCATCCCGCCGCTGTCAGAAGGTACCATCACCTGTGCCATGCCTGTACCATCACCTGTACCATCACCTGTACCATGCCTGTACCATCACCTGTGCCATGCCTGTACCATCACCTGTACCATCACCTGTGCCATGCCTGTACCATCACCTGTGCCATCACCTGTGCCATGCCTATGCCATCACCTGTGCCATCCCTATGCCATCACCTGTGCCATGCCTATGCCATCACCTGTGCCATCCCTATGCCATCACCTTTGCCATCACCTTTGCCATGCCTATGCCATCACCTGTGCCATGCCTATACCATCACCTGTGCCATGCCTATGCCATCACCTGTGCCATGCCTATGCCATCACCTGTGCCATTACCTGTGCCATGCCTATGCCATCACATGTGCCATGCCTATGCCATCACCTGTGCCATCACCTGTGCCATGTCTATGCCATCACCTGTGCCATGCCTATGCCATCACCTGTGCCATCACCTGTGCCATGCATATGCCATCACCTGTGCCATGCCTATGCCATCACCTGTGCCATCACCTGTGCCATGCCTATGCCATCACCTGTGCCATGCCTATGCCATCACCTATGCCATCACCTGTGCCATGCCTATGCCATCACCTGTGCCATGCCTATGCCATCACCTGTGCCATCACCTGTGCCATGCCTATGCCATCACCTGTGCCATGTCTATGCCATCACCTGTGCCATGCCTATGCCATGCCTATGCCATCACCTGTGCCATGCCTATGCCATCACCTGTGCCATCACCTGTGCCATGCCTATGCCATCACCTGTGCCATGCCTATGCCATCACCTGTGCCATCACCTGTGCCATGCCTATGCCATCACCTGTGCCATGCCTGTGCCATCACCTGTGCCATGCCTATGCCATCACCTGTGCCATCACCTGTGCCATGCCTATGCCATCACCTGTGCCATGCCTATGCCATCACCTATGCCATCACCTGTGCCATGCCTATGCCATCACCTGTGCCATGCCTATGCCATCACCTGTGCCATCACCTGTGCCATGCCTATGCCATCACCTGTGCCATGTCTATGCCATCACCTGTGCCATGCCTATGCCATGCCTATGCCATCACCTGTGCCATGCCTATGCCATCACCTGTGCCATCACCTGTGCCATGCCTATGCCATCACCTGTGCCATCACCTGTGCCATGCCTGTGCCATCACCTGTGCCATGCCTGTGCCATCACCTGTGCCATGCCTATGCCATCACCTGTGCCATCACCTGTGCCATGCCTATGCCATCACCTGTGCCATGCCTATGCCATCACCTATGCCATGCCTATGCCATCACCTGTGCCATCACCTGTGCCATGCCTATACCATCACATGTGCCATGCCTATGCCATCACCTGTGCCATGCCTGTACCATGACCTCAAAGTCATGCAATTTTTTTACCGCATTTTTTGCCGCGAAGCAATACCTATTACATTTTTCTTTTTGAGCACCAGCCGCCACTGCTGCAATCACTGAGCAGCAAATGATATCACCTGGGATGTATTTCAGTTATCTTGCAAACCTGGCCTGTTAATGGGCCCTGTAGGCCAGGGTTGAGGACCACTGCCCTAATGGACTTAAGTTACAGTATAAACCTCTTTTTTTTTTTTAAGCTGTGCCTGCACTCACATCTATGTGGTTAGTTATCCAATCAGGAAACATCCTTCCTTATCATGAACCTCCATTTCTCTGAAGTCAAGTCTTACAAGTGTTCAGCTTAAAGCAGAACTTCACCCATTAGAGGAAGTTCCTCTCTTCCTCCTCCTCCCTCACATTTGGCACACACTTGTTGGGGGGGGGGGGGGTACCTGATTTTGACAGGTACCCGCTCCCCCACTCTCGTTCAGATCGCCACCCTCCTCCTTCCACCTGATGCCTTCTGGGACATGTTGCAGGTGCCAGTAAACTGTGGGACCAATCAGATGGCGTAGCGAAAGCAATCACAGCCGGTTGCGTATACCTACCATGCCAGTGGCTGAAGCCCGTGAAGAGACCAGCCGGGTGAGGACACCGCTGGATCCTGGGACAGGTGTTTTTGTCACATTCATTTGTTCATGTTTTATTGGATTTAGCGCACCACCCACATTCACACATTTTATATTTTCTTCTGGTAGCAGCTTAATCACAGACCAGCGCACCTTTTTTTACATATATACATGGTATTTGTTGCCCAGGATTTTTAACCAGACAGGTTGAGGGGCTTCAGGGTGATGTGGAGGAATCTGTTTTATCAGTCTCCTCTAAGGTTTGTAATCTAGTTGGGGACCTGGAGTCTGGAGACCAGGTTTTTGGAACAGCCAGGTAATTGATCGTGCAGGTGGGTCCTGGGATAATAGTAAAGTCAGGACCAGGGTTCTGGGCTCCACCCTTCTGAGGAGTCCTGGTGTGCAAGAGAGAAGCGTGTATGTCTGCACAATACAGCCTGACAGCAGACAGAGGGCCCAATCCTCTGTGCTGGAGCAGCAAGGAAGCTTTGAAAGAGACTGACAATAAAGGTACAAAGTGTGTACAGAACAGGGTCAAGAGAACCGAGGCCAAAGCCTGAACAGCGGTGCTGACCAGAGAGCCAGGTAGCTTGGTATTTTTCAGTTAACATTATTGCTGTGTTGAAACCCCTGCGTGGAAATACTGGATGAACTGTTCTGTTATTGGACTTGTTTTCTTTTCCTTTACTAAAATGGGCCAACAAGCCCTTAAAGGGCACAACTGGAATGGACTAAGCTCACTAGTAGGCTCTACACTTAAGCTAAATAACCCCCAAATATCACAGTAGTGTTAGTTAGGCAGGGAGAGTGTGTTCAGTCTAAGCAGGCTTGACGGTGGCGTAGGTGGTAGAATACCAGGCTTGCAATTGAGAGGCTGTGGGTTTGATTCATGACACAGATTTTTTGATTGGCCAAAGCATGGAGGGCAGAGTCCATTCTTTGGTTAATCACATAATGCACTGCTAGTGTGCAGTGCATTATGGATGCGAGAACTCGAAGTTCCCGCAAAGAAGCCCATTTGTTCACTATTTGGCGAACGGGCTGTGTTTGAGTCAAACTTAGGTTAGACTCGAACACAAAGCCCATCCCCACCAGCCAGCAGTACCCGCTACCAGTACCAGCCAGCAGTACTCACCAGCAGTAACAGCCAGCAGCACCCACCAGCAGAACCTGCCAGCAGTACCCACCAGCACCAGCCAGTGGAACCCACCAGCAATTCCAGACAGCTGTACCCATCAGCAGTACCAGCTAGCAGTACCCACCAGCACTAGCAAGCAGAACCCACCAGCAGTACCCGCCAGCAGTACCTGCCAGCAGTACCAGCCCTGTAGCACAGCCAGCAGCAGCCAGCAATAACTGCAGGAATCCTGAGGAAGAAATGAAGATTGAGGTCAGTTGAGGTGCAGGTAAATGGCAGTGCATCCGTGTTAAAGCAGCCTTAGACCTCTTTCACACAATCGGTCTAATCACTCTAATAGGGTCCACCTGTCTGTTTTTCGGGTGGACCCAATTGGACCTTCCATTCACCTTTATAGAGTGGCCTATCTCCAATCCGATCCACATCCACTTAAAAAAACAGAAGGGGATCTGTCCCCTTCTGTCTGGGCAGATCAGATCAGGGGCCCATAGAGTAGATAGGACTGTTTTCATGTCTGCTCTGCATATGCTGAGTGGACACGCAGATGTCATCCGCCCAATCCACTCATTGTGGCCCGCGACTGATAACCAAGGGGCTAAAGTGGCCCTCTCTCCTCAAAAGGTTACCCCTGCTGTAGGGGCATGAGTCCCGGATAGAGAGTTGTGCTGTAGCAGCCTTCCCCCTTCGTTTTGCCATGGTGTGTGGAGGAGGGAAGGAGTCCCGGATGGAGAGGTGCGCTGTACTGTAGAGCATCAGGAGACCCGCGGGGAAATCATAAAGATCACCTGTGAAGTTGATAAAAGTGTTAAGACCGCCGTCACTGTCATTGCTGGCCTTAACATTTTTATTACTATGGTTGGCAAGTCTCACTATTCTTCCCTACCTCCTCTGCGCTGGGAGGAAGTGGCATCATTTTAAATGTGTCACTGTTAGTGTCATGAACTTGCAATAGCGTTTGGAAGCTTACCTGTTCCTTCATGTCTGCATTAGAGGCCAGATTCCCTTTCTGGTTCCTTTTTATCATCTCTCCTTCCTGTTCGGCCCCACCCCAGGCCATCACAGGAAGTCTATATTAACCAGTGCACTGCAGGTCTGCTTTGCTGTTCAACAGTGCTTGTTAGTTGTCTTCCTGTCTGCCGTGTGCTTGATCTATCTTTCTGTGTACCGACTTTGGCTTGTCTCTGACTATTCCTGTTTTCCTGTTGCCCCAACCTCGGCTTACCCATCACCATTCCGTGTGTCCTGAGTGGCTGCTTCCCCTCTCTCCCTACGGAGCGTGACCCGGGGGACCCCAGGGGCCGCGACCTGGGCCCAGCTGCAGCCAAGTCCATCCTCACCACTAGAGGCTCTGGTGAACACCTGCTGGGTCTTAGACTCCCCGCCCTGGGGAATCTTGGGCTCACGTTCCGGTCCATCCGCAGCAGTCAGCTATCGGGTTCACTACCTTGCGCTGCACCCCTGCCTCCAACAGGGTGCAGTTGTCACCTGGCCACAGGTGACCTGACAGTTAGGACCAGTGCCGGGAAAAGGTCATCCAGCGCTCAGGGCAAGGATGTCAAACTGCGCCCCCTTCCCTTAGGTTTAGGGTCAAGGTGCCCCCCCTGCAATAAACCATTGCACCCAGGGCAACTAACCCTCTTGCCCACCCCTTGTCCTGGCCCTGGTTAGGACTGTATGATACATTAAAAACAGTTCTGTAAGCAACATCCTATTTTCTGGCAGTGCCCCTCCCAAGACTAGACTCTGGATCCGCCCCTGTCAGGGTGGAAGAGGAAAGGGCAGCTTTGTAGGCCAATCAGGAGTCACTACACTGCACAGTACACATGGAGCTGTTGGAATAAAGAATTCCCTACTACTGCAATTCCCTTCTCATTGGCTTACCTCTACACAGGCTATCCCCCCCTTCAATCCATCATGAATGCTGCTGCCAGACTCATCAACCTTACCAATCGCTCAGTGTCCGCTACTCCTCTCTGTCAAGCCCTCCACTGGCTTCCGCTCACCCAACAAATTAAATTCAAAATACTAACAACATCTTACGAAGCCATCCACAGTTTAGCCCCCAGCTACATCACTAGTCTAGTCTCAAAATACCAACCCAATCGCTCTCTTCGTTCCTCTCAAAACCTCCTGCTCTCTAGCTCCCTCGTCACCTCCTCCCATGCTCACCTCCAGGACTTTTCCAGAGCCTCTCCAATCCCATGGAACTCCTTACCCCAAGCTGTCTGATTATCTCCTACTCTACTAGCTTTTAGACGATCCCTGAAAACCCACACCTAACAACTATACTTCCATTTTCTCCATCAGCCCATCCCCCACAGTTATTGCCTTTTGTTTCACTTGACCCCCCCCCCCCTTCTAGATTGTAAGCTCTAAGGAGCAGGGCGCTGTAATTCCTCCTGTATTGAATTGTATTGTAACTGTATTGTCTTCCCTCATATTGTAAAGCACTGCGCAAACTGTTGGCGCTACATAAATCCTGTATAATAATAATAAATATAGGGTTGACCCTATCACAAGCTGGGTGGTCCTTGACCAAGCTGTATTTTTTTGCTATCTGTAGAGAAAAGTGAGGTCAGATCTTTGTAGAGCTCTCAGGGATGTCAGGATTTGATAACTAGATTACCAAAATCACAGTTTTTTATTTGTTTTTGGCAGATCAGACAGATCGGTTTCCGATTTCCGCTGTGAATGTTGCTGGTTGTTTCCCCTCCACTTTAACTGACAAATAAAACTATTTTTACAGTAAATAATGCAGTTAGTGGGAGTCTCAGGCTTCCTATACTCTGACTGTCATTTACTCTTAACTTTCCATCAGACAGACACAGATCTCATAAAAGTCAGTGCTCAGCCCTTAACTCTATTCTGACATTTATCATGCAGGGTTTAAGAAATTCAAATACCTCAAAGGAATAGATTCTTGTGTAAAATCACCTGATTAAGCTCAGTCTCCTGGAAAGGCAGAGCGGCTATATCTGGAACAATATTTTTGCCTTTAAAGAGCATTCGGCGTGATTCATTTTTTAAAGGAAATGTAACGGATGTTAAATGTTTGGCGGAAGATAAGTTATCAGAATCTGTTTATTTTACTTTACTTTAGTGATAACGGGAAATATAAATAGCACACATTACACAATAATGTATCGCTGCATATATATTTTTTTGTTCTTTATTTTTCTTCAAATACAATTTCAATTCAGTTTTACTTTGATTGCATGATTTTATTATCTAATCTGGGAATAGACAAGGTTGCACTGTGAACAGTTGGCAGGATTTTCTTTAACGCATCACTACACCCCACATTGGGATCAGCTGACAGATGAATGAAGTGCAAGACATGGTACCACTACTCATCTCAGAGACACCCATTCTCATTCTACATTTACATTCCTCTATCCTCCCAACTCTTCTTCTGTCCTCTTCTTCTCCTCTTCCTCTCCTGTTGTCAGGAATCAGCGAAGGCAAGAGAAAGGCAACAGTAACTCAAATAACCACTTGTTACAACCAAGTTGTGCAGAATACCATCTCTGCACCCAACATATCGAACCTTGAAGCAGAAGACCACAACGGGTGCCACTCCTATCTAAGGATAGGAAACTGAGGTTACAATTCACACAGGCTCACCAAAATTGGACAATAGAAGATTGAAAAAACGTTGCCTGGTCTGATGAGTCTTGATTTCAGCTGTGACATTCAGATGGTAGGGTCAGAATTTGGCATAAGCAACATGAGAGCATGGATCCATTCTGACTTGTATCAACGGTTCAGGCTGGTGGTGGTGTAATGCTGTGGGGGATACTTTCTTGGCACACTTTGGGCCCCTTAGTACCAATTGAGCGTCATTTAAATGCCACAACCTACCTGAGTATTGTTGATGACCATGTCCATCCCTTTATGATGACAGTGTACCCAAGGTCCATGAAGGCATGGATGAGTGAGTTTGGGGTGGAGGAACTTGACTGGCCTACAGCTGCAAAGGGTGGGCCAACTGAGTATTGAACCCATACGAACTAAGACTGGGATGCCATTAAAGTTCATGTGCTTGTAAAGGCAGGTGTCCCAATACTTTTAGTAATATAGTGGGTGTGTATATATACAGTATCTCACAAAAGTGAGTACACCCCTAACATGTTTGTAAATATTTTATTATATATTTTCATGTGACAACACTGAAGAAATGACACTTTGCAGTGTCAGTGTAAATTTGCTGTCCCCTCAAAATAACTCAACACACAGCCATTATTGTCTAAACCGCTGGCAAAAAAAGTGAGTACACCCCTAAGTGAACATGTCCAAATTGGGCCCAAAGTGTCAATATTTTTGTTTGACCACCATTATTTCCAGCACTGCCTTAACCTTCTCGGGCATGGAGTTCACCAGAGCTTTACAGGTTGCCACTGGAGTCCTCCTTCACTTCTCCATGATGACATCACGGAGCTGGTCGATGTTAGAGACCTTGCGCTCCTCCACCCTCTGTTTGAGGATGCCCCACAGATGCTCAATAGGGTTTTAAGGTCTGGAGACATGCTTGGTCAGTCCATCACCTTTACGCTCAGCTTCTTTAGTAAGGCAGTGGTCGTGTTGGATTATTTCCCTGCGGCCCAGTCTCCAAAGGGAGGGGATCATGCTCTGCTTCAGTATGTCACAGTAAATGTTGAAATTCATTTTCCCCTCAATGAACTGTAGCTCCGCAGTGCCGGCAGCACTCATGCAGCCCCTGACCATGACACTCCCACCACCATGCTTGACTGTAGGCAAGACACGCTTGTCTTTGTACTCCTCACCTGGTTGCCGCCACACACACTTGACACCATCTGAACCAAATACGTTTATCTTGGTCTCATTGGACCACAGGACATGGTTCCAGTAAGTAATCCATGTCCTTAGTCTGCTTGTCTTCAGCAAACTGTTTGCGGGCTTTCTTGTGCATCATCTTTAGAAGAGGCTTCCTTCTGGGGCGACAGCCATGCAGACCAATTTAATGCAGTGTGCGGCATATGGTCTGAACACTGACCGGCTTACCCCCTCAACCCTTCAACCTCTGCAGCAATGCTGGCAGCACTCATTCGTCTATTTCCCAAAGACAATCTCTGTATATGATGCCAAGCAAGTGCACTCAACTTCTTTGGTCAACCATGGCAAGGCCTGTTCTGAGTGGAACCTGTCCTGTTAAACCCCCGTATGGTCTTGGCCACTGTGCTGCAGCTCAGGTTCAGGGTCTTGGCAATCTTCTTATAGCCTAGGCCATCTTTATGTAGAGCAACAATTATTTTTTTCAGATCCTCAGAGAGTTCTTTGCCATGAGGTGCCATGTTGAACCTCCAGTAACCAATATGAGAGAGTGAGAGTGATAACACCAAATTTTAACACACCTGCTCCCCATTCACACCTGAGACCTTGTAACACTAATGAGTCACATGACACCGGGGAGAGAAAATGGCTAATTGGGTCCAATTTGCACATTTTTACTTAGGGGTGTACTCACTTTTGTTGCCAGTGGTTTAGACATTAATGGCTGTGTGTGGAGTTATTTTGAGGGGACAGCAAATTTACACTGTTATACAAGCTGTACACTCACTACTTTACATTGTAGCAAAGTGTCATTTCTTCAGTGTTGTCACATGAAAAGATATAATAAAATATTTACAAAAATGTGAGGGGTGTACTCACTTTTGTGAGATATTGCATATATATATATATATATATATATATATATATATATATATATAATATTATTTTTTTTTTATTTTAACGTAAGCTGTATTTTAACAACTTCAGCTCCTTAAGGTTTTCCTCCAGGGCATTTTTTGCGATTCGGCACTGTGTTGCTTTAAATGACAATTGTGCGGTGATGCGACATTGTAAACCAAATACAATTGATGTCCTTTTTTCCCCACAAATAGAGCTTTCTTTTGGTGGTATTTGATCACTTCTGCGGTTTTTATATTTTGCAGTATAAGCAAAAAAAGAGCGACAATTTCGAAAAAAAAAAAAAAAAACAACAATATTTTTTACTTTCTGCTATAAAACATTCCCAATTGAAAATATTTTAAAAATACAATTTTTTTTATCAGTTTAGGCCAATTTGTATTCTGCTACATATTTTTGGTAAAAAAAAATCCCAAAAAGCGTATATTAGTTGGTTAGCGCAAAAGTTATAGCGTTTACAAACAATGGGATAGATTTATAGACTTTTTATAGACTTTTTTTATTTTTTACATTTTCTTATTAGTAATGGCAATGATCAGCGATTTTTATTGGGACTGCGACATTGCAGCGGACAGATCAGATCCCTAACTGACATTTCTGACATTTTTTAGGGACCAGTGACATCAATACAGTAACCAGTGCTAAATAATATGCACTGTTACTGTATAAATGACACTGGCAGGGAAGAGGTTAACACTGGGGGTGATCAAGGGGTTAAATGTGTTCCCTATTGTGCTTACTAACTGTGTGGGGGGGATGGGTTGGACAGAGGCAGAGCGAGATTGGTGATTCAGCTTAGCTGAATCACACAATCTTTCTCTCCCTCTCTGACAGAAAAGCTGCCTGCTTTGTTTACATAGGTAGACGGCTCTTCTGTCATTCTAGCCGAATATTGCGGGAGGCCGGTGGTAATCGCGCCCGCTCCTCCAGCTGTGTGCCTCCAGCGTGTCGCGCCGCCAAAACTGTTTGCACATAATCATGTGATTATGCGCAGCCGAGCCGTCCCCTGCCACAGTTAATCTGCCTAGGGCGGTCGGCAAGTGGTTAAACAATGCCTGCAGTAGCCAATAGCACTGCACATGTCATCAGCTATGATCCCAGCCGTTTGATGGCTTGACAGTTCAGTTGAGAGCCAGTGCTGCTGATAGGGGGTGACCACCAGTCCTCCTGTAGGGGGCCCAGGCACATAGGGGGGCCCCAACAACAGAGGGAACCAGTGCAGTCGGATGGAGGGGCAATTACAGGATGCCATGTGCAGCTCTTTGCAGCAGCTGAAAACTGGTTTCACTCCCTCCCGCCAGCTTTCGCCAGGGAGAAACACAGACTCAGGGCCCCCTGCGGAAGCTGCCAGCTTCCCTGTCCCATAAAAAAATAACAAATTGTAAAAAAAAAAATAATTAAACAAAAAATAATTTTAAAACCTTTAAACATTTTTTTTTTGAAAATTATATCAAAAATGTAAAAAACTATTTAAAAAATGACTAGTTCACACGGCTTCTCTGTTATCTTTACATCCTCTAAGAACAATTTTAGTAAATTTATAGTGAAAATGTTGTTTTTATATATTCGAGGGGGCCCTGCCAGGAAGGTTGTACAGGGCCCTATGATTTCTAACAGCAGCCCCGTTGTGAGCTAACATAAGCACATTAGTAACTTTAACAGGTAATTGTATGCCTTGAAGGTGACTATTTTGGGTAATTATTAAAATAGTGGGTTTAGTTCTAATGTAGCACCCCCCTCGGTAGGTGCCAGGTAAAAGCATCTATTTTGCTCCTTCTGCTTATCAGGGGAGCTGATCTGTTAGTTTTGCCTGTCACATGTTTCCAGGTGTGATTCACCGGGTCTGAGGGAGTGTCCCCATTGTATCCAATGAGGGACATTGTTGGACAGTGGAGGAAACCCACCCAGTGACACATCCGTTTTTATGGCAGTCCCAGTGGGAGGGCATGGGGCAATGCATTCTGGGATAGGCCATAAATAGGGCAAGAGCATGTGACAGGGCGTCTTTTGGCGGGAGCAAAGTCCCAGGAGGAGGTGGACGGCTGTCTCTCCTCCTGCAGAGTGAGGACGGTGGTCCGGGCGGTCGGCCTAGTGACCAGGAGTGGAGCTGGGCTGCAGAGGATCCAGTGTGCTGACCAGTGGAGCTGCTTGACAGAGGACTTTGGGAAAAACAGTATCGTGAGTACCAAGGGATCTGTCTAGGGGTCTGGCTAAGAGCGGGGACCGCTCCAGAGAAGTCAGGGGATCAAGGATCCAGCTCACTCAGAGTGTTACAGTAAAGGTGGTGGCGTGTAGTGAACCCTGAAGATTAGGAACAAAGGAATGCAAAAGAAAAAGTGCCAGTCGATCCTGCCAGAAATTGAGTAAGCTTGTGACTTCCTATGGACTCTACCTTTGCTTTACTGAAATCCCAAGCAGTGTTGACAGTCCTGCCCAGGTCACTTCTGGGAATTACAGAACACCTCCCCTTTGTTATGAAGATGTGGATGGGAATGTTCTGCAGTCCAAAAAAAAAGGAAAGCAACCTAGGGTGACAACAATACTCCTCCCTTGATACATATAGTTACATAGTTACATATAGTTACATAGTCAGTGAGGTTGAAAAAAGACATCAGTCCATCCAGTTCAACCTATGATGTGTGTGTGTTTGCTGTTAACCGTACATTGTATACCCCTGTATGTTGTACATTGTATACCCCTGTACGTTGTGGTATTTAGGGTGCCCATCGAGTCGTTTTTTGAAACTATCGATGCTCCCTGCTGATACAACGGTTTGCTGAAGAGAATTCCACATCCTTACTGCTCTGACAGTGAAGAACCCCTTACGTACTTTAAGGTTAAACCGCCTTTCCTCTAGTTTTAGTGAGTGGCCACGTGTCTTATTGTATTCCCTTTCTCTGAATAGTCTGTTCCCTATGCTAGGGTCGCCAGTACAGTATTTGTACATTGATATCATATCCCCCCTCAATCGTCTCTTCTCCAGAGAGAATAAGTTCAGTGCTTGTAGTCTTTCCTCATAGCCGATGCCTTCCATTCCCCTAATTATTTTTATTTTGCCCTTCTCTGGACTCTCTCCAGTTCCAGCACATCCTTCCTGAGGACCGGTGCCCAGAACTGGACAGCATACTCCAGATGTGGCCGGACCAGAGTCTTGTAGAGAGGGAGAATAATCTCTTTATTTCTGGAGTGAATCCCCTTTTGCAGAGGCGTAACTAGAACCTTCAGGGCCCTGGTGCAAGAAACCAAGAAGGGCCCCCCGACCTCCAGCCTCGGTCTATCCCTCCAAGCCCAGAGCCCTTCCCACTTGTCCCCACCATGGTGGTGGAAAGCCAGGGCCTAGTCGCAAGTGTGACCTTTGCAACCCTGGTAGTTCCGCCAGTGGTGTCAATGTCAATTTTGAATAGTGTCAGTCGGTAGAGCAGCGGACGTAGTCAGTAGAGCAGTGGACGTGGTCAGTAGAGCAGTGGACATGGTCAGTAGAGCAGTGGACATGGTCAGTATGGCAGTGGACATGGTCAGTATGGCATTGGACATGGTCAGTATGGCAGTAGATGTTGTCAATATGGCAGTAAATGTGGTCAGTAGGGCAGTAGACATGGTCAATATGGCAGTGGACATGGTCCATATGGCATTGGACATGGTCAGTATGGCAGTAGATGTTGTCAATATGGCAGTAAATGTGGTCAGTAGGGCAGTAGACATGGTCAATATGGCAGTGGACATGGTCAGTAGGCCAGTGGACATGGTCAGTTGGGCAGTAGACATGGTCAGTAGGGCAGTAGACATGGTCAGTATGGCAGTGGAAAGGTCAGTATGGTAGTAGACATGGTCAGTATGGCAGTAGAAAGGTCAGTATGGTAGTAGACATGGTCAGTAGGGCAGTAGACATAGTCAGTAGGGCAGTAGACATGGTCATTAGAGCAGTGGACATGGTCAGTATGCCAGTGGACATGGTTAGTATGGCAGTGGAAAGGTCAGTATGGCAGTAGACATGGTCAGTAGGGCAGTAGATATGGTCAGTATGGCAGTGGAAAGGTCACTATGGCAGAAGACATGGTCAGTAGGGTAGTAGACATGGTCAGTTTGGCAGTGGAAAGGTCAGTAGGGCAGTAGACATGGTCATTAGAGCAGTGGACATGGTCAGTATGGCAGTGGTCGGGGCCAGAAGTTTTTAATTTTTGTTATTTTGTTTTTTTAAATAATTTTTTACCATTTTTTTTGTTTTTACAATTTTATTTTTTATTGTTTTTACAATTTTTTAGGAGCTCCATTTTTGGAGCTTTACTGAGGGGGAGAGGGGATGCCGGTAGCGCTGCGGGGGAGCAGGGCATTTTGCAGCTCCTCGTTCTCCACCAACATCCTCCCACTAAACTTGTCACACACAGTTACACCTTTTGAATTAGGGTGCCTCAATCTGGGTGAGGGAGCACAGGGGGCACCTTCAGAAGGGGGGGGCAGTGTGACAGGGGGGGCGTGGAGGACAGTACGAGGGGGCAGTGTGATTTGAGGGGGTCAGTGTGTTGGGAGGGGCCAGTGCGGCTGGAGGGTGGGGCAGTGTGACCGGAGAGGAGCAATGTGATGGGAAGGGGGCAGTGTGATGGGAGGGGGGGCAGTGGAGGGCAGTATGGGGGGGCAGTGTGACAGGAAGGGGCAGTAGGGGGACATCATGAAGGAGGGGGGCAGTGGAGTGCAGTATGGAGGACAGCATGATGGGAGGGGGGCAGTGGAGGGCAGTATAGGGACAGTGTGCCAGGGAGGCATCATGATGGGAGGGGGACAGCATGGTGGGAGGGGGGAATGGAGGGACGTATAGGGGGACAGTGTGCCAGGAGGGGGCAGTGGAGGGCAGTATAGGGGGACAGTGGGGGACAGTGTGCCAGGAGGGGCAGTGGAAGGCAGTATAGGGGGACAGTGTGCAAGGAGGGGGCAGTGAAAGGCAGTATAGGGGGACAGTGTGCAAGGAGGGGGCAGTGGAAGGCAGTATAGGGGGGCAGTGTGCCAGGAGGGGGCAGTGGAGGGCAGTATAGGGGGACAGTGTGCCAGGAGGGGGCAGTGTAGGGCAGTATAGGGAGACAGTGTGCCAGGTGGGGGCGATATAGGGGGACAGTGTGCCAAGAGGGGGCAGTGGAGGGCAGTATAGGGGGACAGTGTGCCAGGTGGGGGCAGTATAGGGGGACAGTGTGCCAGGAGGGGGCAGTAGAGGGCAGTATAGGGGAACAGTGTGCCAGGAGGGGGCAGTGGAGGGAAGTATAGGGGGACAGTGTGCCAGGAGGGGGCAGTGGAGGGCAGTATAGGGACAGTGTGCCAGGGAGGCAGCATGATGAGAGGGGGACAGCATGGTGGGAGGGGGGGAATGGAGGGACGTATAGGGGGACAGTGTGCCAGGAGGGGGCAGTGGAGGGCAGTATAGGGGGACAGTGGGGGACAGTGTGCCAGGAGGGGCAGTGGAAGGCAGTATAGGGGGACAGTGTGCAAGGAGGGGGCAGTGAAAGGCAGTATAGGGGGACAGTGTGCAAGGAGGGGGCAGTGGAAGGCAGTATAGGGGGACAGTGTGCCAGGAGGGGGCAGTGGAGGGCAGTATAGGGGGACAGTGTGCTAGGAGGGGGCAGTATAGGGGGACAGTGTGCCAGGTGGGGGCGGTATAGGGGGACAGTGTGCCAGGAGGGGGCAGTGGAGGGCAGTATAGGGGGACAGTGTGCCAGGTGGGGGCAGTATAGGGGGACAGTGTGCCAGGAGGGGGCAGTGGAGGGCAGTATAGGGGGACAGTGGGCCAGGAGGGGGCAGTGGAGGGCAGTATAGGGGGACAGTGGGCCAGGAGGGGGCAGTGGAGGGCAGTATAGGGGGACAGTGTGCCAGGTGTGGGCAGTATGGGGGGAGCAGCATGATGGGAGGGGGGCAGTATGGGGCCGGGGGGCGAGCAAAGTGATAGTAGGACTGGACACCTGGAACTCGCTGGGCAGTGTATTTCCTTTCACTTTGCTGTGGCAGAGATTGTGTTGTATCTACCGAGGTGTGAGGGGCCTCGGGACAGGGAGAATTTCTCCTACCTTGCCCAGTGGTAGGAACAGCCGAGAGACAAGAAGCGGGAGCCGCAGCTGGAGTCGGGGGGCGGAGCCGGGAGGCGGTCCCAGGTACGGATGACTGCTTGTCACTTGTTAACATCGTGAGTACAGCTAGCACCAGGCTGGATAGGAGGTCCGGTGGGGCGGCATATAGTAAAACTGATCCCGCCCCTGCAGCCACTGAAAGCCTTGCAGGAACCAGGAGGAGAATGGAGGAGATCGGTTCTCCTATATGTCGCCCCTCCTGCCCGCCTATACACCCTAGTGCCAGCTGTTTCCACAGCGTGAACAAGTGGCAAGCAGTTATCCGTACCTAGGACCGCCCCCCCGTCTCCGACTCAGGCACAGGTTGTAGGCGAACGTGACAGGAGACCTGCACGGGCCCCCTGCAGCACGGGGCCCGGTCGCAATCGCGACCCTTGCGACTGCTATTGTTACGCCACTGCCCTTTTTTATACATCCCAGTATTCTGTTGGCTTTGCTTGCAGCGGCTTGGCATTGCATGCCACTGCCAAGCCTGTTGTCTTCCAGTATCCCCAGTTCCTTTTCCTTACTGGACTCACCCAGAGGTTCCCCCCCTAGTGAGTAGCTTGCTTTCTGGTTTCTGGCACCCAAGTGCATTACTTTTCATTTTTCAACATTAAACCTCATCTGCCATGTAGTTGCCCACCCCATTATTTTGTTCAGGTCCGCTTGTAAAGTTTCCACATCCTGCATAGAAGATATTGGCCTGCTTAGTTTAGTATCATCTGCAAATACTGAGATTGTACTCGATATCCCCCTCCTCTAGATCATTTATGAATAAATTAAACAGTACAGTACAGTGAGTGAGCATTGTCACCCAACGACGGGAAGATGTGTTCTCGGAAGCATCATCAGGTGAACATAACATGACATGAAACCTGAAAAAAGAAAAGGAATTCAGCCACCACGCCTTAGTAATTGTAAGCTGCAATATACAGTATATTACATTTTGAATCTTGGGTTTTGATACAAGGGAAGCTGCAGACTTTTAAGTTTTTCAACACATCTGGAGCAGCATACAAAAACTGCCAATGCTGGACTCCTTTTGCAAAAAACAAATGCATTGGAAGGGTTGACATATCAGTTTTGAGTGGAGTTACACTAAGTCATTTTGCCTGATCTTCATTTTATCATATATACTGCGGCAGGCTGGCTCGGCTGCGCGAATCGCTATACCTGTACGGCGATTCACGGGAACGATCCTGGGGGCGCGCTCCCATTTGCCAGCAGGGAAGCTGATTGCCGCCAGACACCCATGATCGCTCTCCATGGAGAGAGATCGGCGGTCTGCTGTTGTAAACACAGCAGACCGTTGTTCTCTCAAGAATCAATACAGAGCGCCTGTGTTCCTCCTATTTAGGATCACAGGTCTCTGTGTTGATTCCACAAGAACACCCCCCCCCCCCTACTGTTAGGAAACACCCCTTAGGCACACATTTATCCCTTTGATCGCCTCCAGGTTATCCCCTTCCCTGCCTGTAGTAATGTCACTGGTCCCCCCAAAAATGTCAGTTAGGGGTCCGATCTGTCCGCTGAAATGTTGCAGTCCTGCCAAAAATCGCTGATCGTCGCCATTACTAGTAAAAAAAAAAAAAATGACATATATCTTTTCCCTAGTTTGTAGACGCGATAACTTTTCTGCAAACCAATCAAAAAATGGTTATTGGGATTTTTTTTTACCAAAAATATGTATCAGAATACAAATTGGCCTAAAAGGATGACAACATTTGATTTTTTTGTAGCACCCTCCTAGTAGGTGCTAGAGAGAGAGTATAGTTTGTGGCTCTGTCTGCCTGAATTTCAGGGTCTGGCTAGGCCCTTCACCATTTGTACAATGTAAATATTGTATTTAGTTAGTCAGACAGGATGCTATTCTTTACCTGTCCAGGCAGATTTTTGTTTGGCGGGGGGTGCATTAGTTTAAATGCACCTACTGTTGTAGATAATCTTGTAAATATTTGTACAGCAGATATATATATATATATATATATATATATATATATATATATATATATATATATATTTTTTTTTTTGAGTGTGAGTGTAGCACCCTCCTAGGTAGGTGCTAGAGAGAGAGTAGAGTTTTTGGCTCTGTCTGCCTATTAGAGGAGCAGCAGGAAAATTCTATATTGCTTTCTGCTTAACCACTTGCCGACCGCCGCACGACTATTTACTGCGGCGGTCAGCCCCTCACAGGCAGAGCAACGTAGTACTACGTCGCTAGCCTGTGAGGGTCTAGGGAGCGAGCGCACGCCCCCGGAGGCGCGCTCCCGCTCCCGAGTTGTCACGGACCCCCCCGCGCGTGTAACCGGTGGACCCGATCGTCTGCCGATCACTCGCGATCGTCGGTAGAGAGGGAGAAAGTCAGGCGGCTAATGTAAACAAGCCGCCTGTCACAGGGCCGGCCTTTGGAGTGTGCGAGCTGTGCGGCCGCACAGGGTGCCATGGGCAAAAGGGGCGCCGTGTGGCCATTGAAGCTCGTACATGATCAGGCCGCACAGTGGGAGGTAAGCGGCGACCGCGGCATGGAGAGGGTTAACACAGGCCACGGCCGCCGCTTACCTCCCGCTGTGCGGCTGTGCCTGTGTCTTCTATAGCTGCAGGGCTGAGCTGTGTATCACACACAACTCAGCCTCAGATCCGCCGCCAGTGCCCGCCACTGACAGATCCCCTCCTCTCCAGGCCAGGGACGCCAGAGGAGAGATCGTCGGTTCCCCCTCCTCCCGCCCCTTCTCCTCCTCCTCCCGCCCTTTCTTCTCGTGGTAAGCCTCCATACTAAGGTAAGTAAGCTCTCTCCTGCATCAAATGTAAGGGGGGGGGGCTCTGTGTGGGGGGTCTCTGATGTAAAGGGGGCTTTGTTTGGGGGGGTCTTTGGTGTGGGGGGTCTCTGATGTAAGGGGGCTCTGTGTGGGGGTGTCTGATGTAAGTGGGGCCTCTGTGCGGGGTTTCTGTTGTAAGGGGGCTCTGTTGGGGGTTTTCTGTTGTAAGGGGGGCTCCGTTGGGGGTCTCTGATGTAAGGGGGGTCTCTAATGTAAGGGGGGCTAAGTTTGTAGTGATCATAAAAAAGAAAAGTCAAATGAAGTGCAAAAAAAGTGCAAGAAAAAATGTGCCGGGCACTGGTGGGGGGCTGGGGGCGCAACAGGATCAGCTCGCACAGGGCGCTTGAACACCTAAGGCCGGCCCTGGCCTGTCATTCTCCCCGGTGTATGAATGATGATCATACGGTTCTACTAAGTAGAACCGTTGATCACTGTTCATACATCTCAAGCCACAGCCAATCACAGTAAGAAGCACGCCCCTAGGGACACACATAGCCCCTCCCTCTCAAAAAAGTTAACCCCTTCACTGCCAGTGCAATTTTACAGTAACAGTGCATATGTATAGCACTGATTACTGTAGAAATGTCACTGGTAACCCCAAAAGTGTCAAAAATGTCAGTCAAGGGTCCGATCTGTCCGCCGCAATGTTGCAGTACCGCAAAAAAAATCGCAGATCGCCGCCTTTACGCGTTAAAAAAAAAACAACAAAAATGACAAAAATCTTTCCCTTTGTTAGTAAACGCGATAGCTTTTGCGCAAACCAATCAAAATACGCTTTTTGCGATTTTTTTTACCAAACATATGTAGCATAAAACAAATTGGCCGAAAATGTTAAAAAATGTTGATTTTTACATTTTTTTGGGGGGGAATTTCAAATAAAAAAATGTGAAAAATATTGTTATTTTTGCAAAATTGACGCTCTTTTTTTGTTTATAGCGCATGATCAAATACCACCAAAAGAAAGCTCTGTTTGTGGTAAAAAAAAAGGACGTCAAATTAGTTTGGGTACAGCGTCGCACGACCGCGCAATTGTCCGTTAAAGTCACGCAGTGCCGAATCGCAAAATAGGCCCTGGTCAGGAAGGGGGTAAAATCTTTCGGGGCTTAAGTGGTTAACAGAGAGCAGCATCTGTGAGTTAGGTCTGCTCATGGTGCTCGGTGTGTGATTCATCTGGTCTAGGGAGTGTTTTACACTGGTCCAATAGGGAGGCATTTCGGACAGTGGAGGAAATCAGGCCAATAGGTACACAGGTTTTGATACAGCCTCAGTGATTGGCACAGAATGGTTGTCTCGGTTTATTCTGGGGTGTGGTATAAAAGCCAGGAGCACATGTGCTCAGGGTCTTTGGCTGGTGAGCAGAGTCCTGGAAGGAGGGTGGCGACTGCCTTCTCATCTGTAGCTGTTGGTGTGTGGTTGCAGGCAGTCGGCCTGGTGGACCAGAAGGAAGGAGCTGAACCCAGAGGTCCTGGAAAACTGACTGGAGGGGTTGAGACACTGGAGACCCAGAAAAAACAGTATCATGAGTACAGGGGATTGTGTCTAAGGACCTGACCTAAGAGGGGGCCACCTCAGAGTAGAATAGTCAGAGGACGGGTGTCAGTTGGTGGAGTGAAAGGGGGTGCTAGGCGAGTACCCTGAAGATAAAAAGAAGGGGTTTTGGGAATTTAAATGAAGTGCCAGTACCCCTGCAACTCCATCCCTGTATTCAGAACAATAACAAGGGGGGAATTTGGGATTTTAAGTGAGGCAACTGAAAAAAGTCTGACTATAAAATATGTATCGAATATTTAATGGCATGTAATGGCACGTTACATTATATTCATGTCAATGGTCAATAACAACATGTATAAATACATAAATAATTAAAATTCATATATAATACACAATATTCAAAGTAGCAGCATATAACATAAAACAATATGTGAACCATCACTGGTTGTACTCCATATGTTGGGAAGTTGCAATGGATGAAGATTAGATAATATAAAATTGATGGATAGGATCGATGTGTGTAGTTACATCATGATGATAGAGAGTGGCTGCATCATGTACAGCTCAACGCGTTTCGTGATCTGAATCACTTCTTCAAGAGCTGATGCTGCTCTGTATCTACAGAGAGATGAACATGTTAATGAATCTAATTATAAGAAAGGTATCAAAAGACAGAGTAAATAGGAAAGGAGAAAATTAAGTCCAATCCTACTAACTTACATAGGGCTAATGTACCTCCAATATGCGGTCATGCTGAACTATGGTAGCTGATAACGTCTAGTACCCTGAAGATAGTTACTCAATCAAGTCTTACTCTTAAAGTTCATCTAGTGGCAAGGTGAACCAGCAGCCTGGCTGCATCTACAGACAGGAGTCCTCATCTTTTGTGAATAGTTCAATTCTGGAGTATCCCACTCTTCAACTTCTCCTATCCATCTTTAAAATAAAACCACACAAAAAAAAACTACAACCCCTAGACTGTTTATTGCCTGAGCCAGAAGAATAGAGTTAAATTGTGCATGCTGCAGTTGCTAACAGTAACCCAGGGAAACCCGAAAGTGTAATATCCAGCAGTCCTCAAGGGGGCAGTGCTACATTTACATTTTTTTTATTGGGAATATTATATAGCAGAACGTGAAAAATATATATATATTATTTTTCAGAATTGTGGCGCTTTTTTTGTTTATAGCACAAAAAATAAAAATCGGACAGGTGATCAAATACCACCAAAAGAAAGCTCTATTTAACCACTTAAGCGCCGGAAGATTTTACCCCCTTCCTGACCAGGACCTATTTTGCGATTCGGCACTGCGTGACTTTAACAGACAATTGCGCGGTCGTGCGACACTGTACCTAAACGAATTTGACGTCCTTTTTTTCCCACAAACAGAGCTTTCTTTTGGTGGTATTTGATCACCTGTGCAAATTTTTGATCATCAACAAAAAAAGAGCGTAAATTTTGCAAAAACAACAATATTTTTCACATTTTTTTTTTATATGAAATTCCCCCAAATAAATGTAAAAATCTAAATTTTTTAACATTTTTGGCCAATTTGTTTTATTCTACATATGTTTGGTAAAAAAAAATCACAAAAAGTGTATTTTGATTGGTTTGCGCAAAAGTTATCGCGTTTACTAACAAAGGGAAAGATTTTTGTTGTTTTTTTTTAACGAGTAATGGCGGCGATCTGTGATTTTTTTTTTTGCGGTACTGCGACATTGCGGCGGACAGATCGGACCCTTGACTGACATTGTTGACACTTTTGGGGTTACCAGTGACATTTCTACAGTAATCAGTGCTATATATATGCACTGTTACTGTAAAAATGAAACTGGCAGTGAAGGAGTTAACTGTATTGGAGAGGAAGGGGTTAAGTGTGTCCCTAGGGGCGTGTTTCTAACTGTGATTGGCTGTGGCTACTAGTGTAAGAACAGAGATCAACGGTCCTACATAGTAGAACCGTCTGATCTCCATTCTTACACAGGGGAGAATGACAGGCGGCTTTGTTTACATTAGCCGCCTGCTTTTCTTCCGGTGTAACAGACAATCGCGAGTGCCCGGCGGACATCAGGTCCGCCGGGCACACGCGCGGGGGGGGGGGGGGGGTCCGTGACCGCTAGAGCCTCACAGGCTAGCGACGTACCCTACGTCGCTTTGCCTGTGAGGGGCTGACTGCCGACGTAAATAGTCGTGTGGCGGTCGGCAAGCGGTTAAGGGGAAAAAAGGACATCAATTTTATTTGGGTACAGCGTCGCATGTCCGCGCAATTGTCCGTTAAAATAACCAAATCGCTAAAAATGGCCTGGTCATTAAGGGGGAAAATCTTCCGGTCCAGAAGTGGTTAAAACAATATCCAGAGTTTCCAAGAACTTCAGTTCTTTAAAAAAAAAAACTTGTGAAGTTTAGGTTCTCTTCACCGACAACTGCCACTTTGCTGAAGAAAGTGCTGATCTTTCCCCCACATTAGTCTGAAGAGTTTGATAAATAATCACTGTGACATGACACTGATCTAACGATCATTGATTTCCTCTAATTACTGATATTACTCTCCTGTACTCCAGCTATCTGTCTCTTCTCCGGCCTTCTTGTGCACTGAACACAGATTAATATTCTTCCTTCCTTGCTATGAATACATTACTTTATGGGCAAATCTCTTCTAAACGTGCTGCAGGGAATTGTGGGTAAAACATAATTAGCTTTTAAAGGACATCTAAGTGATACGTAAACCATTTTGTAATTTTAAAATAACTCTGCATCAGTAATCTTTATATAATTGCATTCCTCAGATCAGAAAAAAAAGTCAGTTTTCACTCTGATTACTCATGCAGAAGTTGTATGGAGATGTGTGGGGGGGATCTTCTATTTTGTTTTTCTCAGAAGTGCATTTGTTTTTAAAGTGAAACTTTTCTTCCCTTTTTTTAATGTTTAACTTTTGAAACTAAAGTTTTATATATTTCTTTGCTCAGTGTATACAATCTTTGTCTTACAAATAAGTGATGAATACAGGAAAAAGAATCCCCAAAGCACTATTGGTAATCTGAAAGCACCACAATCCTAAACTAAAGCTAGTCCTCAGTTCTTAGGCTTTTATGGTCCTAGCAGATCTTCTTACTCAGTGGTCCTCAACCCTGGCCTACAGGGCCCACTAACAGGCCAGGTTTGCAAGATAACTGAAATACATCACAGGTGATCTCATTTGCTGCTCAGTGATTGCAGTACTCTAGTCTGCATCTCCCCAAGGTAATACTTAAAATCTGGCCTGTTAGTGGGCCCTGAGGACCGGAGTTGAGGACCACTGTTCTTACTGACTTCTATTCATAGTTCTATATTGAGGCTCTCCAGAATAATCCACCTGCAAATTATCCTTTCATACTCTGCGCTGGCGACAAGCTCCGTTCTCTTCTCAGCCCCCCCGCTGAGCCGGCGGATGACAGCGATATCTCCGCTCTGTGTGCGGAGACGCAGCTGTCAGAGCCCCGCTGCTCTCTATTGGGGAATCGGATGAGAACGGACCGCCTGTCCGTTCTCATCCGATTCCATCCGATCCACTGCACGGATGGAAAATAGGGTTTCCATCTGTCCGGATTTCACAAACAGGATCAGAATCGGATAGCAACGGGTGTCAGCGGACATGTCTCCGCTGACATCCACTGCCCCATAGGGATGCATGGAGGATCCGATCTGGTCCGCCTAAAAAAACTTACAGGCGGATCTGATCGGATCGTTCTGGACCCTTAAACATACATAAAACAGTGTAATAACATCTCTGCTTTCCTGATTCATCATCCTCCCATATGTTACTATCAGGGCTTTTTTTCTCATACAATAGGTGCAGGAACTCAGCCACGGCCCTCCATAACCCCCCTCCCAAACACACACACCCCAAACTGCATCAAATAATATGTGTGTTTGAATTTCCCTAACAGTGGCGGGGTCTTAATTGGGCATTAAATAGCAGGAGTGCATAGTACAGTCCAAAAAGAAAAATGCGATGCTTAGCACCTTCTCCTGCGCTCAGAACCTGGTTCTCAGACTGCCTCTGTCCCGGGACTCGAACTTGGCATCCACAAATGGCTAAACCTTGCTGCCCTCTACGACCGGGGTGGTCGACAAAACACTGTAGACAAGACAAGATATTGGACTTCAACATCATGGACGCTGTTAGTCGGAGTTGATATGCTGGTTTACATCACTTGTTTGTGAGTAGACATTTTAATAATTTATTAATAAAAGCCTACTGAGGATAATGCGCTAGGCTGGTGCGCCCTTCTTTTGTGTTTATGTCTACAGTGCGTAGTACAGTACATAGTACAGAGTGCAGAGTTTGAGGGGGTTACACACAAAGTGCAGAGTTCAGAGTTGCCTTACATGCAGAGTTTGGGGGTGTGTTACATACATAGTGCAGAGTTCAGGGGTGCACTGCACACAGAATGCAGGGATCAGCCTTCTTCCATAGCTGCTTACCTCTGCACCCCCCATCCACATCTCACTTTCACCCCTCTTCTTCTCTAGTACCTCCCTATGCACTGTAGGTGGCTCTGCCTCTCTCACTTGCACAGAGATCTTCCAGTGGGGGTGTCGTGTCAGTATCCGCACTGCACTCCTGGCACCTGCATCTGCCTTGTCCCAATTCTGTTCTCAGTGGGAGCCGCTCAGGAGACAAGCGATCATTTGTGGACACAGAAGTCGGACTTCTGTGTTTGCAAGTTATAGTGGTGAGCAGGGAGCAGAGAGCCTGAGCCAAATGTGGTAGAACTGAGTTCCACCAAGTTCCAGCAGAAATAAAGCCCTGGTTACTATCATGTATAAAAAAGGTAACAACAGTACAACAAGTATCATATATGGATCAAGAAGGGAGGGTACTAGTTTACTCAATACGTTTCACAGTTGTAGCTTTGTCAGGGGTTTGGAAACTCCTTGGCTTGCACTGGGTAGAAACATATAAGAAGAAAATGGTTGCACACCACCTGGGGTCCAATAAAGAAAATGCTTGTTCAAGTAGCAGTCATGTGAAACGCGTCTACTGTCCTAGACTGCTGTACCTTGTACCATTCAAGTGAATAAAGGACTTTTCTTCATTTGATCCCATGGTGGCGTGCGACCATTTTCTTCTTATACATTTCTCTCTGTGGCAGGCCGAGGTTTAGCACCCACTCTTGGATTGTGGACATTGACCGGCCTGATCGGTGTTATTTCTTTTCATCATATTTCACCGGCTAGAGACGGAGACGCCGTGCCCTCAGGACACCTGCTGGATGATTCAGCAAACCTCATGGCTAGTTATAGCTGCTGGACTTCTCTGGCTTGCTGCAACCTGGCCTTAGAAGCCTTGCGACCTCCTGGTTGAGAGTGTGGGCACTGTACTAATTTTACATTCACTGCTACACCTTACTTGATGCCAGGTCTTGTGGGGATTCTCATTAGCTCTGTTAACCTTTCTCATTGTGAAGTCCTATCACTGTGCTCTATTTGTGGGGAAAAAAGGACATAAATTTAATTTGGGTACAGCATCGCACGACCGCGCAATTGTCCGTTAAAGTAACACAGTGCCGAATCGCAAAATATGGCCTGGTCAGGAATGGGGTAAAATCTTCCGGTCTTAAAGCGGTTAAAAATACGCTCATTGAGAATTTTTTTGTCAAAGACATGTATCTAAATACATTTTGGCCTAAATATATGACATAAATTGAATATATTGGATAAAGTAGTCAAAGTCAAAGTAGAAAAATATTGTTATTTGTTCAAAATTGTCGCATTTTTCAATTAATATCGCAAAAAATGAAAATCGCACAGGTGATCAAATACCACCAAAAGAAAGCTCTGTTTGTGGTAAAAAAAGGACGTAAATTTTGTTTGGGTATACGGCATTGCATGACTGCGCAATTGTCAGATAAAGTCGCACAGTGCCGAATCGCAAAAAGTGGCTTGGACGTAGGACAGCAAAATCCTCCGGTGGTAAAGCGGTTAAATGTATAAATAGTTGGCTGTTTTTAGAGAGGGAGTCATCATCAATATATCCAAGAAGGCACCTTATGTTTGTTATTTTTACCAAAGAAAAAAGGAACTTTATTATGACTTTAAATCTGCTTCCATTCCCAATCTAAGCCCCATACTAACTACTAAGGAGAAGAAAGATGTGTATACTTACCTATTCCATGGGAGCTCTGGTCCGGTCATGTGATCGCCCCAGTTGCCGGCTTCCATAAAGAGGAGAGACCTCCGACAACGACTGAAATACTTGAGCAGTGACATCACCTATAGACTTACTATGGGGCATCCATTGCCGGCTGTCCCTCCATACTCTGAATCTGGCACTGATCACATGACTGGACTGGAATGATTGAGAATAGGTAAGTATCAAAGCCGTGCGCACAGGGTGTGCCGGGTGTGCCTGGGCACACCCTAATCACCTAGGGCACATTAGCATTATTGTTCTGTTTGCCAGTGAGGAGATGGGAAAGATCTCCCTCTGACCTGCTCTGCCATAAGAGAAGTGCCACACACTTCTATTTCACTTTGCCAGCAGGGAGAGTAATGTACCGGGGCCATATACATGTAGGCAAACACATGCATGTGTATTTAAACTTTGGGGTGCACACCCTAATGCAATAGGCTGCGCACACCTATGGTAAGTATACACATCTTTCTTTCACAGGATGATTAGCTTAGAATGGGGATGGGAGCAGCTTTAAGTTCAGATGACTTTGTCTTGACTTTTACTTTAACCGCTTGCCGACTGCCAGCAGTACATATACTGTTGCAAGTCGGCTCTGTCCCACGAAATGACGTAACTGTACATCGTTTAGTGGAACCGCTAGTGCATGTACCAACTGGCTACAGGGGCATCCAATCAGCTGGTCCTGAGGCAGCGATTGCTGCCGGGCACCCGCGATCTCCCCCCATGGAGACAGAACGGCGGTCTGCCATTGTAATCACGGCAGACCGCTGTTCTATCAGTAATGAACACAGGGATCCTATGATCCTCCAATTTAGGAACACGGGTCTCTGTGTTCATTCAGCAAGCCCATCCCGCACACAGTTAGAAAGCACCCCCTAGGGACACATTTAACCCTTTGATCGCCCCTGGTGTTAACCCCTTCCCTGCCAGTGTCATTATTACAGTGACAGTGAATATTTTTAGCACTGATTACTGTAGTAATGTCACTGGTCCCCCCAAAAGTGTCAAAGATGCCAGTTTGGGATCCAATCTGTCCTGCAGCAATGTCGCTGATCGCCGCCATTACTAGTAAAAAAAAAAATGAATACATAAAAATGACTTAAATCTTTCCCCTAGTTTGTAGACACGATAACGTTTGCGCAAACCAATCAATATACACTTATTAGGATTTTTTTTTTCAAAAAATATGTAGCACAATACAAATTAACCTAAAGTGATAAATATATATATATAACATTTTTTTTTTTTTTTTAATTGGGAATGTTTTATAGCAGAAAGTAAAACAATATATTATTTTTTTTTTCAGAATTGTGGCACTTTTTTTGTTTCTAGCGCAAAAAAAATCAAAAATCGCAAAGGTGATCAAATATCACTAAAATAAAGCTCTATTTGTGGGAAAAAAAGGACATCAATTTTATTTGGGTACATCGTCCCATGACCGGGCAATTGTCAGTTAAATTAGCGCAGTGCCGTATTGCAGAAAATGACCTGGTCAATGGTCATTAACCTTCCTAGCGGTATTCCCGAGTGTGGCTCGGGGTTACATTTCACTGCGAAAAGCGGTAACCCCGAGCCACACTCGGGGTACCGCCAGAAGCATCGCTGGATCCTGGTAGAGGGGTTACTTACCTTGTCACCGGGATCCAGCGATGTATCGGGGCGGTGTGCGGCGGCGGATCTTCCTCCTGATGCTCTCCATGCCCCGCCTTCCGTTTCCTGCGATGTGACACTCGCAGGGGGGGGGTGGAACCAGCGGCAAATTCAAAAGTAAAACACACCAAACACACTGATATATTGCAAAATAAAATAAATTCACATTAGTTTGCCCCCCAGTGCCCTTTCCTGCAGTTTTACTGTACTTTTTATATATGTATATATATATATATATATATATATATATATACATATATACATACATACATACTTTAACTTATTTATAGTCATTTATTATATTATAATTCATGATTTTGTGTTTCAAACTTTATCATACTCGACATGTTGTAAAGAAGAACGCACAGTAAAAAATAAATCATATGTAAAATAGTTGGTTTGGGCTGCTCATTCTTAAGAATTACATGCAAAATAATTGTACCGCTTTCAGCACCTAAAATCGGAAAGAATCATACCGCCAGGGAGGTTAAGTGAGAAAACCTTCCAGTCCAGAAGTGGTTAGGGTAGGTGTCGATCATTTACAAGAAATATGAATATTGGATGAATTCAGAAGCATAGTTTAATGAAACATTTCCTCTACGGAGTCATTTTTTTTTTTTTTAATGTATCAAACATGTTAAAAATCAGCATTTTTGGATGAAATCTTTTTTTTATCTTATGATATGTGCGCAATTGTTTATCAAATGTATACTATATTCTGGAAAAAAATGCACTAAACTTAATTCAGTGCATTGAAACACAATTATTTCCCAATCGTTTTGTACAAAATAAAAGATGTAGCATAAAATAAACAGATACCGCATGTGTCAGGATTTAAAACTGCACGTGAAATGGTGAAAAATGATCAAGATGTGATGTTTTAAATGCCTTTACAGCTCATTATTTCAGAGTTAGAGACATAGAAATCATTGATATGTGGTATAATCATTTACACACACATGTGCGCTCTGTGTGCTTTATTAATTTTTTTATTTTGTTACTGTTTCATTATTTTTAACACTTTTGTTTGTATGCTTTTGCACTTATCTTTATTGCTATCACAAGGGGGCTAAGAAGCACACTATATGATAGCATTGGGCAGGTGACAGGTTCTCTTTATAGAGAAGACAATTGGAAAAAAAAAAGTTTTGGAGACAAGTTGAATAAAAAACAAAGCAGAATGCTCTAGGCATGCTCTTTGTAATTGAGTATTCTGAACAGTGTGGCTTTCTGCTCAGGGGCACAGAATGCCCACAGAGACTTTACAAATAAGACGAAGACTGCAAAGTTTCAGAAAGTTATGTTTGATAAACAATGGAAGTGTCCAAGACAGGTCACCGGTAACTCTGAGATAAAGAAATATTGTCTAAATATAAGAGTCATGTGTATTCTTCCCCTCCAGATCTGTGCAGTAATCAAGTGTGAGACTTTCCCCCTGTGCAGGATCTTCTTGTAATAAAGACCTCTCATTGCTGTTCTCTCTCCTTGTTCCGGGGGGAAACGGTCTTGTCTCCGCCCCCTCCTGTAGTTTTCTCCAGGCAGCCTGTAGCGGGTGGAGCCTGCTGGGTCCCTCCCACAGCTCTGCTACTTGGATAAGTTTGAGCAGCACAGTGCTAATTCAACTACTACATTTATATGCTAATATCTGGGTTTTTAATAGTGTTTGTGATGGTACTCACCATCACTGGAAGTGGAAGACAGATACTTAATGGTTTGGATTGCTTAGATTGGGTTCTGTGTTTACACTCATGATAATGTGTATTGAACTTCAATGTCAGAGACAGGCTCTCCCTATTATTTGTGTATTGAGGTGGGATGTGGATTCTGTTAAGCTTGTCTGCCCCATTGTTAATTGTTAATGAACTCACATATTGTTTCTGTCCAGATGGCTAGATAATTAGTTCAGGTTAATTCTATTTCTGGATCATTTCTGTATTCAGGCCACTCCTGACCTGTGTGTGGTAATCTTATCAGAAGGGGGATGTCCATGCTGTATATAAACTGTGTACATTATTCAATAAAGTAGAAGGTTCCAGTACAAGCTAAGATGTCGGCTAGCTTTGTATGGGGGCAGCTGGAAAATCTGATATTTATGTTCACGACTGGGAGGAAGCCATATACTGATTGAAGTCCACAAGTACAGTGTGGGTTGTGGTTCCGTTAGAGTGTTTAATGCAGACAAAGTCGATTTTCCCCCAGTAGCTATTAAGGAATGTTTCAATTTAAATTTTTGTTCCTGGAGTTTGGCTTTAATACATGTGCTAATGCAATCTTAAGAGGCCCCCAAAGTGTTGCTAAAGCTGAAAACTACCTTTCTTGTTATTTTTTAGCTGTTGCTTTTAGTACATTTCCTTATTAATCAGTGAGATTTGCTCTTTTATTTTACCTGATCATTGTCAATGTTTGCATCTAACAAATAGGGATGGGCAAATAAAGTGGTTGTAAACTGATGAAATGGAAAATGAACAAAGCGTACCCTTCTATTGTGCGTACTTGCATCAAACTAAAGCACTTAGTGTGATATCTGTCTGCTTTCTCGTTCCTTTGACACTTGCATGAGTCACTTCTAACAGGTTATGCTGATTCCAAGGGATCCAGGGGTTGGGGGAGAGAAGGTGGGTCTCCAAACTATGGCCCTTCAGTAGTTTAGGAACTAAAATTCCCATAAGACCTAGTCATGTCTGCGAATGTCAGAGTTTTACAATGCCCCATGGGACGTGTAGTTTAGAAATCCCTGGTGTAGAGGATGGGGGGTGTCCTTTTCCCTCCACTCAGGTCTCAGCTTACACTCAGCTCTGCTCCATATGCTGCGCAGTGTGTGACATCAGATTCCCGCCCCCCACCTTCTGGAACTGAAAAATGCTGTGCAAATTCTGGACTTTGAATAGCTGTAGAGAAGAGAGGGCTGCCGATAAACAGGTACATCTTATTTAGGAGGATTTGTTTGGAGAGCTTGCATAAATCTGGCAAACCAGTCAGAATCTAGGTAGTTTGCCTTGAGAAGAGGTTTCCTGCGAAGCAGCAATGTACATCCACAGTAATAAAACCTGTTTATTCAGGTGGTCAAAGGGACTGCTTATCAATTATTTTTGGACTCCCCTAGACAGGTAGCAGCATTAGTTCCCCATCCCTGGGGATCCCACGTTTATCCCTGCACAGGGTTATCCCTGTCCTTTGTTATATAACTGACTTTAATAGGAATAATTTTCCTTGGGAGGTGCATGTGATTAGCACAGGGCCAATCAGTACCATCCTGACATAGGGTAAGGGGTCCTGCAGCCTCATAAGACAGTCAGAGCAGAATGAAAACTCCTCCTACAATCTTTAATGAGACACTAATAGTCCTCTTGCACATGATACTCCTGTTTGAGCATCTACTTTTTCAACTGTTTTTTTTTTTAAATGTATTTGCACGTATTTTTGCGTAATGTCATACGCATGCGCAAATTTTTACGCAAATGCGTGGAAACGTATTCTCATGTTCTTGTTTTGTGCATTCTGTAAATGGCCATTTGCGCACATGAGGCGTAAATTACTGCCCAAAAATGCATATTTTTCTATTTTGTTCTTACTGAAGAATGCATGGCGCTCATATACGCGCCTGTGTGCATAGACACTTTACAATGAATGGGCTGTATTTTAGCTCTGTACAAAAAAAAGCTGTACTGAGCTTTTTTAACCACTTGCCGCCCGCCCGCTGTCAATTGACGGCGGAACGGTGCGGCCATTGTTCTGGGAAGATGTCATATGACGTGATCCCATTCAGCAGGGCAGGCGCGCGATCGTGTGCGCGCCGCCCTGCACTGCCGGTGTTGGCGTGTCCCCGGGACACCCCCCGTCACCTGCAGGGGGGAAACAGCCAATGGGCATGGCTGTTTCCCACGTGATCGGCTGTGTTTCAATGACACAGCCGATCACAATAGCAAAGCCCGGAATCAGACCGCGCATGCGCGATCGGGAGCGCGCAGCGCGGTCATGTCGGTGGCTCTGTGTTCCCTAGGACCCGCCGGCAGCGGGGAAAACTATCCGGTCCCAGATCCTCAGAGACAGGAAGTCGAGTGAGGGCAAGATGGCCCTCACTCAACTCTATGGTCTTGGAGGACCGGAGCTACGTCAAAAGTCGTTGCCTAGCAACCGGTTTAAAGGGCCCCTTTTTTTTTTTCCTTTTTCAACAATTTTTTTTTTCTTTTTTAGTGTAGTTGTGAGGTGTGAGGTCTTTTTGACCCCAGATCTCACAATAAAGAGGACCTGTCATGCCTATTTCTATTACAAGGGATGTTTACATTTCTTGTAATAGGAATAAAAATGATCAAAACATTTTTTTTTTAAACTGTGTAAAAATAAAAAAATAATAAATAAAATAAATAGGAAAAAAAATAAAAAATTAAAGCGCCCTGTCCCCGTTAGCTCGCGCGCAGAAGCAAACGCATACGCAAGTCCCGCCCACATATGTAAACGGTGTTCAAATCATACATGTGAGGTATCTCCGCGATCGTTAGAGCGAGAGCAATAATTTGAGCCTCTGTAACTCTAAGCTAGTAACCTGCAGACATTTTTAAAATGTTGCCTATGGGGATTTTTAAGTACCAATGTTTGGCGCCATTCTGTGAGCATGCACAATTTTGAAGCATGACATGTTGGGTATCTAATTACTCGGCGTAACATTATCTTTCACATTATGGAAAAAAATTGGGCTAAATTTACTGTTTTCTTATTTTTTAGTTAAAAAAAGTGAATTTTTTAAAAAAATTGCATTTGGAAGACTGCTGCGCAAATATGGTGTGATAAAAAATATTGCAACGATCTCCATTTTATTCTCTAGGGTCTCTGCTTAAAAAAAAATATATAATGTTTGGGGGTTCTAAGTAGTTTTCTAGCAAAAAAAATGATTTTAGCTTGTAAACACCAAGTGTCAAAAATAGTCCCAGTCTTAAAGTGGATAAATGGACAACTTTGTGAAAAGTGCTACTTGGATGTTAGGCCTCTGTATGTGGCTAGGCTGTGTAAAAGTGTTACACATGTGGTATCGCCATACTCAGGAGGAATAGCAGAATGTATTTTGGGGTGCAATTTTTGCTATGTACATGCTATGTGTTAGAAATATTGCATAAATGGACAGCTTTGTGTAAAAAAAATGCGTTTTCATTTTCTTTCCACGTTTTCCAAAAACTTGTGGAAAAAAATGACATATTCAAAGGACTCATTATGCCTCAAAAATTATACGTTGGGCTGTTTTCTTTCCAAAATGGGGTCATTTTATGGGGGGTTTCCATTGTCCTGGTGCTCCAGGGCCTTCAGAAGTGCGATAGGTTGTCAGGAAATTATATGTGTAATTTGTGCTCCTAGAATGCCGAACGGTGCTACTTGGATGTTAGGCCTCTGTATGTGGCCAGGCTGTGAAAAAGTCTCACACATGTGGTATCGCCATACTCAGGAGGAGTAGTAGAATGTGTTTTGGGGTGTAGTTGCAAGTATACATATGCTCTGTGAGAGAAATAACCTGTTAATACGTCAATTTGTAAAAAAAAAAAAAAAAAAAATATTCATTTTGCAAAGAGTTGTGGGAAAAAATTACAACTTCAAAAAACTCACCATGCCCCTTATTAAATACCTTGGAATGTCTACTTTCCAAAAAGGGGTCATTTGGGGGGTATTTGTACTTTCCTGACTTTTTAGTGTCTCAAGAAATGAGATAAGCCTTCAGTACATCAGGTGTGGTCAAGTGTGATCAATTTTCAATGATTAGCACCATAACTTGTGGACTCTATAACTTTCACAAAGACCAAATAATATACACTTATTTGGGTTATTTTTACCAAAGATAAGTAGCAGTATAAATTTTGGCCAAAATTTGTGAAGAAAAATTACTCATTTGCTAAATTTTATGACAGAAACAAAGAAAAATGCGTTTTTTCACAATATTTTCAGTCTTTTTTTTTATTTATAGCACAAAAAATAAAAAACCCAGTAGTGATTAAATACCATCAAAAGAAAGCTCTATTTGTGTGAAAAAAGGACACACATTTTTTATGGGTACAGTGTTGCATGACTGAGTAATTGTCATTCATGGGTACAGTGTTGCATGACTGAGTAATTGTCATTCAAAGTGTGAGAGCGCTGAAAGCTGAAAATCAGTCTGGGCAGGAAGGGGGTGAAAGTGCACTGTAGGCAAGTGGTTAAGCTGCATTGTGCAAGAGGCCTAAGAATTCACAAGACTGCTCTAAATGATAATGAAATGATATTTCCTAAAATAATTGTATTTCCATGTTCTGTGTACTGTGGTACAGTGTTTCTCAACCTTTTTGTCAAGTCACCCTTTAAAATTAAAGACAATCTCAAGGCATCCTTTCTAAAATGTAAAAAAAATATTCTAATAGCTAATACATAATGCAGCAACGTCCACACATGTAGAACACCAAACGTTAGAGGTGATTTATTCTACCAAAGCAAATACACTTTTGCACACTGGTACTGATTAGTATTCTAATGTTTCTCTTTTCCCTCAATTTCTCTCCATCAATCAGCTAATTTCACCCCAGTGCTGAGGGAGGGGGTTTATAATGAAAAACTGTGGCTTTGTGTAACTGTAAGGCAGGCTTGATCCACCTGCTGTCTTGCCGAGGGGAGGAATTGCCCCCCCAGGCTCCTCTGATGCCCCATAAAAAGGCTGCACCGCTTCTGCCATAGACATGCCTAAAGTATTCCTGAGAAAGGGAAATAAAAAGTCTCCGCCGTTGACCTACTGAGTGTGGGATGAAGACAAGGGCAGAGCGCAGGCCTCCTCCTCCCCCCCTCAGCATGGATGGTGTAAACTGTGTCTGAGCAGAAGTGGGTTCCGTGCCCCACTGGAGACTATCCTTCCCCAGTCAGCCCTGACCGAGCTGTCCCAGGCCCAGCTCCCCCCAACCAGCCTCCGCTGGCCAGGTCGGGAGTAGAGAGTACCTGGAGCAGAGCTTCAGCATGGAATGGGGGTCAGGAGGAGGATGAGAAGAGGGAGATTGGGAGGGGGGGCCAAGCCGCTGTACCATGGGCCTCTGGTTTGTACTTGTCCCCTGGGCCGGAAGTTGCCAGTCTGCCCCTGGGCTGGAATACAATTTTTGATCAACTTTTAGGCATTTTGCCAAGGCACTCCTGATGAAGGCTTCTTGATCACTTTAGGGGAAGAGAGCTTTGACTGATGGGGGCATGGCCAAGAGCTTGGATTAAGCAGGAGGCTATATGGCAAAAGAAGATTGGACGGAGGCTTGGATATGGGGTTGGGCCTGAGCTCATTTAGGAATACCTTCCCCAGGGAATTCTGGGTCTTTTGAAGAAAAATGGATGAAGAGCTAACCCACCCCCCCGCCCCTTTTTTAGATTGGTCTGTCCCAGCTTTAGTGGCGGTTTTGACCTTGCCATCAGTTAAAGTTGGGGTTATGCCCCTGTTTGTAAATTGGGGGTAGGCTGTCTGTCCAGCACTTATGGTAAGGACAGACCCCCCCCCCCCTTCTACTTTATTGAAATTCAATTTGTTAATGACTTGGTACCGGTTCACATATACAGTCAGGTCCATAAATATTGGGACATCAACACAATTCTAATCTTTTTGGCTCTATACACCACCACAATGGACTTGAAATGAAACAAATAAGATGTGCTTTAACTGCAGACTTTCAGCTTTAATTTGAGGGTATTTACATCCAAATCAGGTGAACGGTGTAGGAATTACAACAGTTTGTATATGTGCCTCCCACTTTTTAAGAGACCAAAAGTAATGGGACAGATTAACAATCATAAATCAAACTTTCACTTTTTAATACTTGGTGGCAAATCCTTTGCAGTCAATTACAACCTGAAGTCTGGAACGCATAGACATCACCAGACGCTGGGTTTCATCCCTGGTGATGCTCTGCCAGGCCTCTACTGCAACTGTCTTCAGTTCCTGCTTGTCAAGAAACCTTAAGGCACCCTGGTTGAAAATGGCTGCTGTGGGAGACCAGATATAGTAAATGCAGAGTCCTGGGTTTAGTAATGACTAAATAAATTACACTTTAATAATCTCACCATCAGCAAAATTTGCATTGAAGGGATGCCATTTTAGTTGAGTTGCTCAGTGAATTTTGCTTGAAAAAAATCAAAGATTCACTAACGTTTTTTTTTTTTTTTTAAATTAACCACTTCAGCTCCGGAAGGTTTTACCCCTTTAATGACCAGGCCATTTTTTGCGATACGGCACTGCGTTACTTTAACTAACAGTTGCGCGGTCGTGTGATGCTGTACCCAAATACAATTGATGTCCTTTTTTTCCCACAAACAGAGCTTTCTTTTGGTGGAATTTGATCACCTCTGCGGTTTTGAGATTTTGCGCTATAAACAAAAAAAGAGCAACAATTTGGAGAAAAAAACTATTTTTTACTTTCTGCTATAAAACATTCCCAATAAAAAAAAAATTCAATTTTTTTTTTTTTTTTTATCAGTTCAGGCAAATTTGTATTCTGCTACATATTTTTGGTAAAAAAAAAAAAAATCCCAAAAAGCGTATATGATTGGTTTGTGCAACAGTTATAGCGTTTACAAACTACGTGATAGATGTTTGGACTTTTTATTTATTTATTTATTTATTTTTTTAGTAATGGCAGCGATTAGCGATTTTTTTAGCGGGACTGCGACATTGCAGCGGACGGATCGGACCCCTAACTGACATTTTTGACACTTTTTGGGGCCCGGTGACATTACTAAAGTAATCGGTGCTAAATAATATGCACTGTTACTGTATAAATGACACTGGCAGGGAAGGGGTTAACACTGGGGGTGATCAAGGGGATAAGTGTGCTCCTAAATGTGCTTGCTAACTGTGTGTGGGGGGGCTCTGTGACAGGCACACAGAGATCGGTGATTCAGCTTAGCCTGTCTGACAGGAGAGTCGCCTGCTTTGTTTACATGGGCAGACGGCTCTCCTGTCAGTTTCCCCTAAGATTGCGGGAGGCTGGCGGCGATTGAGCCTGCTCCTCCTGTGGTCTGGCTCCCACTGTGTCTAATCACAGCGGGAGTGTGGCCCCGGCAGCGCACTCTGTCGAGACCGTACCGGCTGTCAGTTTCCCCGAAGATCGCCAGAGGCCAGCGGCGATCGAGCCTGCTCCTCCCGCGGACTGGCTCCCGCTGTGTCTAATCACAGCCGTAGTGTGGCTCCGGCAGCGCACTCTGCCGAGACCGTACCGGCTGTCAGTTTCCCCGAAGATCACCAGAGGCCGGCGGCGATCAAGCCTGCTCCTCCCGTGGTCTGTCTAATCACAGCGGGAGTGTGGCTCCGGCAGCGCCCTTTGCCGAGACCGCGTGCACATAATCACATAAATGTACGTGATTATGCCGCAGTAGATCTGCGTGGGGCGGTCGGCAAGTGGTTAAAGTGTGTGTGGGGCCTGAAAAGGGCCCAGAGGCATACAACAGGAAAAAAAAAAAAACATTGTTTACTCATTATAGACATAGAAATCAGTTTGATAAAGTGGTTATACGACCACACTAATTAAAATATGTGGGTTACAAAAAAAAAAAAAATCCCTGCTTTTCCTGTCATATGTTTTTTTTTCCTGTGAATGTAATTATGGTGATATATATAAATATAGTAATTGTATACTAAAGTGATATGATGACTGAGCCAAGTGTGAATACATTCTCGCTGCATATATTGAAATATAAATGTTCTTATGGTATTATTGAGAATATAATGTCATGTGGCATTTTAACCACTTCTGGACCGAGCCCATTTCTGACACATGTTGCTTACAAGTTAAAAATCTATATTTTTAGCTAGAAAATTACTCAGAAACCCCAAAACATTATATATTATATTATATATATATATATATATATATATATATATATAATTTTTTTTTTTTTTTTTTAGCAAAGACTCTGAAAAATAAAATGGCGGTCGTTGCAATATTTTTTGTCACGCAGTATTTGCGCAGCAGTCTTTCAAATGCCATTTTTTGGGGGGAAAAAATACATTTCACTGCATTTAAAAAAAAACTAAACAGTAAAGTTAGCCAATTTTGTTTGTATATTGTAAAAGATGATGTCACACCGAGTAAATAGATACCCAACATGTTACGGTTCAAAATTGCGCACACCCGTTTTGAGAGAACGGCAGATGTGAGGCGGAGCTGGTAGATAAGGGAGCTGCGCACCTCATTTTATGTGCTCATTCGCTTTGCTGTATTAATGCACACAACTGGTTCTACCTCACATGTGGTTATGTTATATTCTCTGTGCTGACCTGCGTGTCATGCGATGTTTTGTCTGTTTATATTCTTGAAATACCAATAAAAATGTATTGAACTTAAAATTGCGCACACCCGCGGAATGGCGACAAACTACGGTACATAAAAATCTCCATAGGCGTCACTTTAAAACATTTTTTTACGGTTGACAGTTTAGAGTTACAGAGTAGCTCATTTTGTTTTAGAATTATTGCTCTCCCTCTGGCGATCACGGCGAGGGAGAGCGATGTGTGGTTTAAACACCGCTTTCATTTGCGGGCACAATTTATGTATGCGTTTTCTTTCGTGCACGAGCTCTTGGCGAAGGCAGAACTTTAAAATGTTTTTTTTTTTTCTATTTAGTTTATTTTATTTTTTTCATTTTAGCACAGTTTAAAAAAATAAATAAATCTGATCACTTTTATTGCTGTCACAAGCAATGTAAACATCACTCGTGACAGTAATAGGCAGTGACAGGTCCTCTTTATGGAGGGATCGGGGGTCTAAAAGACCCCAGACCCCTCCACTGCACTTCAATGTATTCAAAATGCTGAAATCGTTATTTTTGAATACTTACAGTTTTTTAACCATTTAAGCCCCAGGCCTATTTTTGACATTTTTTGTTTAAATCAGTATTTTTTGCTAGAAATTTACTTAGAACCCCCAAACATTATATATATATATTTTTTAGCAAATATTCTGGAGAATAAAATGGCGGTCATTGCAATATTTTTTGTGACGCGGTATTTGCGCAGCGGTCTTTCAAACGCCATTTTTTTGTAAAAATTACAAAAAATCACATTTCACTGCATTTAAAAAAAAAACTAAACAGTAAAGTTAGCCCACTTTTTTTTGTATATTGTGAAAGATGATGTCATGCCGAGTAAATAGATACCCAACATGTTACGGTTTAAAATTGCGCACACCCGTGGAATGGCGACAAACTACGGTTAATAGAAATCTCCATAGGCGACGCTTTAAAAAATTTTATCGGTTACCAGTTTAGAGTTAGAGTGTAGCTCTTTTTTTAAATTATTGCTCACGCTCTGACGATTGTGGCAATACCTCACTTGTGTGATTTGAACAGCGATTTCATTCCCGGCTCGACTACCATATACATTTTCTTTTGTGCGCGAGCTAACGGCTAAATTTTTTTTTTTTTTAATTTTTAATTTTAACACAGGTTTTTTAAAAAAAAAAAATATCTGATCACTCATATTGCTGTCACAAGCAATGTAAACATCCCTTGTGACAGCAATATACAGTGAGAGGTACTCTTTATGGAGAGATCGGGGGTCTAATAGACCCCAAACCCCTCCACTGCACTTTCATCTATTCAAAACGCCGAAAACAGCATTTTTGAATACACTCACTTTTTGAATCTGCTGTCTTTAGCAGCAGAGTAACGTGTATGTGACGTCATGGACGCCGCCTCTGGTTTAAGTCATCGGAGACCCGATCAAAGCCGCATCCAGCTTAGATCGGGACTCCATCCAGCCGGCGGATATGCCGGCTGGTTGCTCGGGTCTCCCGGTGGGATGGGAGACCCGGGCAGAGCCGCGGAAGGCAGCGGGAGGGGGGAGGGACGTCCCCTCCCGCTCGCTGGGGTAACGATCGAGCGGCTCCCGCCGAAAAGCCGACCGCAGGCTCTAAACAACGGTACCGGGATGATGCCTCTAGCTAGAGGCATCATCCCGGTATAACCATGCAAAGTCAGCCGACCTACGGGTACGTCACTTTGCGGTAAGTGGTTAAATTCGGCACCTTGACCCGGCCTTGACGTCATCTCGTCGCTTTCTGGGTTACTACATCGGAGACCCAATCAAAGCCGAATTCGGCTTTGTTTGGGACTCCAACCAGCCGGTGGACATACCGGCTGGTTGCTCGGGTCTCCGCAGAAGGATGCGGGGGGCGTCCCCTCCAGCTCACTGGGATAACGTCTGAGCGGTTATCACCTGAAAGCCATCGGCCGCCTCTAAACAATGGTACCTGGATGATGCCTCTATCTGCAGGCATCACCCCAGTACAACCATTTCTCTGAGCTGCGTCTATTTGCGGGTTAAGAAAAAAAAAAATATATGTTTTGTTTTAATTTGCTTATATTTTAATAAATTGGATGTATTATTGACACTATCATTATTTTTTTACCATGTGTAGCAGAGTGTCCCAGAGAGAGCTGGTAAAAGTCCTGTTCGGTGTTTATACATCCCCTAGGCACCTCTTATATACCTTTAGGGATCGCTGATCCATGATCCTGTTTGGATCTTGGTCCTCTCGCCGAGGCCAATTTAAACTCACCTGAGACAGACAGCCGGGGCTCTCTCTCAGCCTGGGAAAACAGACAACGTTTGTCTATGAGAGCGGAAGGTCAGTAAAATTATCACATTGTGTCTTTGGAAGCTGGCAAGCTGTAGGCTTGTTCAGTCTGGTAGTGAGGGACTGCATTGTGTGTAGTAAGTGCCGGGACACGGCTAGGCTTTTGTTTTGTTATTATTTCTCATGTTTGTTTTACCTTAAAGCACTGTACAGCACTGTATATAGACTTGTATATAGCACCAATAAACACAGCACTGTTTGTCACTACCACACTGGATTTGGTATCTGTGCCTGAAGGACTGCTTATCCCAGGGAGCTTTGTACCCGCTACCTGTTCCCCAGCTTACACATGTATATTAAATGTTTCTTCTTTATTCTAATTTAAATATTAGGGGAATATTGAAAAGCTTTGTATAGCTTATGACACAAATCTGCAGGCTGATTGCAAGAGGAATTCATAGTGTTATTTTATCTTCTTTACTTATACATTTTTTTTAGTATATTACAAATCTAGCACTACCCCTTAAGGGGCCACCGGAAGTTGCTTGTCCCCAGTTGTTTCCCTGACCTTGTAAGCCCCCCCCCCCCCCGCCGACACCTCTGACACTCTGGGTTCCGACATACTGTACTTCAAGCAGAAGATATAAATGCAAAGACACCAATAATTAGTAGGATTTGTAAGTCAACAAGACTATATAAGCTACAGGTATGACCCAACCTTTATAACAGTGTTTCTCAAACTTTCTTCAGTCAAGGCACCCTTTAAAAATTATGGCACCCCATTCTAAAATGTAAAAACTATTCTTATAGTTTTACATAATTCAGCAACATACACACCACAAGTCCCAGTAAAACACCCAACATTACAGGTGATTTATTCTTCCAAGGCAAATACACTTTTTGGTACTGACTAGTATTCCAATGTTTCTCTCCTGCCTCATTTTTTTTCTCCATCACTTAGCTAATGTGATCCCAACACTGATTAAAAGAGGGGGGGGAGGAAGGTTGGGACTTTGAATGAGGAAATGACAGGGTAGGGTCATATTCCTCCATCCCTAAGCATAAATAAAACAAAAGGAAGTTGGGACTTTAAATGAAACATATGGCAGCAATCAGGGGAATTATATATAAATGTATCTATGGGCTGGCATATGTATTGTATATGTGTGTATGAAATCCATAACAACATAAATATATATCACATTTTAATAGGATAAATGTATAAGTTAACATTACAGCATAATGATAATGATAATGGTAATCATTACTGGTTGATAACATAGATAAAACCCTATTTATTAATTTATGTATATTATCTATGCTGGTGCTAGTCTTTAATATCCAATTGGACACCATTGACATCATTATGTGCAATCGTATCATGCTTGCTGCAATGGGCTGACTTATATGCATTTCTTAATGTCATCTACCAGTAATGATGTATCTATGTCATTTTGGTTTGATGTGAGATGTATGTACATATTTATTGACTAATATGATGTTATGATTTTTTATGTATTTATCTATGTTATCAACCAGTAATGATTACCATTATCATTATGCTGTAATGTTAACTTATACATTTATCTATTAAAATGTGATATATATTTATGTTGTTATGGATTTCATACACACATATACAATACCTATGCCAGTCCATAGATACATTTATATATAATTCCCCTGATTGCTGCCATATGTTTCATTTAAAGTCCCAACTTCCTTTTGTTTTATCCCAACACTGATGGAAAGAGGCAGGGGAGGGTCAAACAAGGATGCTATGCAGGTGACTGACATCCTCCTTATCAACTGATGATCCCATTGGTCGTTAGGGTGCTGGCAGCTAGAAGGTTGTAATGGTGCACAATAAAAACAAAAGGCAGGCTTCATCCACACGCTGGCTTGTATACAATTTGTGGGCATTTTTTAGACATTTCGCCAAGGCCCCCCTGAAGAAACCTCAAGGCACCCTAGGGTGCCTGAGCACTGTGGTTGAAAAAGGCTGCTTTATAATATTGCAGTAGAACTAAATCACCAAGATACACAGTGAAATAACAACAGCAATAAGTCAAATGGCTATGATAAATAGGCTGGAAACAGATTTATGACCCCAGAAGCAAGAGGGGGAAGAGAAGACTTTTAAGCCTAGTACTCACAGGATGAATATCGGGCAGCATTGATTGGTTTAATAGAAACCAGCCGACATTTGGCCAATGTGTACGGCAGCCGTTCCGATAGAGCCGGTGTCCTGTCAGAATAGCGCTACCCATCAGAAAATGTAACGGAAGTGATGTTCTGAGCACAAATTCCTTAGTGCGCATGCGCCATGCGTTCCAACATGTGGCTGCTATGCGTTCCAATATGTCTCTTAATCGGACACAACACGAAGCAGCGGCGGACATCTTCTTACACCCACGCAAATCTTCAATTTCACACTTATTTTAGCAGTAAAATCACCTTATATACTGAATCACAGTATGAATGTCAGGATCGTCATAGCAGAGCCTGGCATGTAGAGGGATTTCTCACATGATAGAGAGTCCAGAATGCTACGCGAAATCCAGGTACGGGGAGCCTGACAGGACACCATGGCGGAAGACACAGGTTCACCTGAGGTGCTAGCTGGTGTTCACCAGGGCTCCTGATGGTGGAGATGGATTTGGCTGCGTGCTAGCACCAGGTCAGGGTCCTCAGGATTCCCCAGCCAAACGAAGAGCAGGTCCAAGTCCAATAGCGGATAAACAGATCAGGGTAAGGCAAAAGGGTAGTCAAGACGAGCCGGGGTCAGGGCGGGCAGCAGGCAATCAAGGTCAAAGGTAAGCCGGGTCAGATGATCAAGAAACAGCAGGTACTGGCACAGAAGACATAGGGAAGCTGAAGATCAAACAGCAAAGGCTCAGTGTGCCTGTTGCATTTAAATAGGCCGTTTGGTGCCAATGGTAATTTGTACGAGCGTAACCATAAACGTTCGCTTTCGTGAACGTGAGAACTCTACGTGAGAACTCTACATGAGAACGCTACGTGAGAGCGCTACGTGAGCGCGCTACGTGAGAGCGCCTCTGCGTACGCGCAAGTGCATTGGCGTTTGCCAATTTGCGGCAGGAAGATTACCAGTGCGCCTGCACACAGTAGTAAACCCTTTATAATGACATTTGCATTATTAATGTATTATAGTAAAATAGCCAGAAATCTGCAGGCAGAAGGTGGCAACAGCCATCTTGGTACACCCCAGCGAAAAAGTGATTATATCATGAAATAGACTATTTCACTCGGTCGCGGTGAAATAGTCTATTTCAGTATATAAGGTGAGTTATCTGCTAAAATAAGTGTGACATTTAAGACTTGTCTGGGTGTAAGAAGATGTCCGCTGCCGCCTTCTTGTTCTGTCAGATTAGGAAACCTATTGAAACGCATAGCGGCCATGTTGGAACACACGGCGCATGCGCAATAAGCAATTGTGTTCCGAACGTCACTTCCGTTGCATTTTCTGATGGGTAGTGGTGTTCTGATGTCGAAGGGTCATAACTAGTGTTGAGCGAACACGGACTGTATTATTCGTGTTCGTACCGAATAATTGGATTTTTGTTACCCGAACACGGACCCGAAAACTTTACTGTATGTTCGGGTTTAAAATCCGTGTTCGGTCATTTTATTTCTGGGTTTATATGTAATGGCGCGCTTTTAATGGCGGGCTTTCAACAGCCAATCAACAAGCGTTTAACTGGTGTGCCTTAAGCCATCCCAGCCATGCCTACTAATGTATTAGTAGCTGTGATTGGCCATCTGAAGCATGTGACCAAGTTCGAGACCGAGCGCCGCTGCGTCATTCTGCTGTAGTACAGGGACAGAGCACACATCATACTTGCTGGCTGCTGATTAGGGACAGACAGTCAAAAATTATATTGTGTCCGAAAATAATTCAGGGACAGGTCAGAGTGCTGCAGGCAGGGCGAGTTGTTAGGGCATTTTAGGGCGAGGCTGGAGAATAGGCAGGGTCAGTGTTCTACATAGATTTTGCTGTGTGGGGGGTTTGCAGTGCCAGTGACCGATCTTATCGATCATTTTAGGGCAAGGCTGGAGAATAGGCAGGGTCAGTGTTCTACATCGATTTTGCTGTGTGTGGGGTGGTGTGAACACAATCTTTTTGCCCGCTGAGGAGGAGGGAGAAAAAAATCTTTTTTATCAGTCAGTTGTGTGCAGCGTTTTTCCTTCAGTGCTGCCGACTGTGATAATACACTGCTGTGTTCACATGTGCTATTATTGAGTGATTTTAAAATTCATACACTTTTTTCTATTCCACTATTCAATATACACCCTTTTGGGTTAAAAAAATTAAATTGTGGCATAGTCTGTACTAATCTATTTAAAAATTACAAACTTAAAAGGGGAATTTTCTTTTTTTTTCCCCTTCATAGCCTGCAGCAGAGCTGACTTATATAAGACACTGCTGTTCACATGTGCTATTGAAAAATCACCAATTTTATATCATATTTTCTATTCTGCTATTCAATCTACACCCTTGGGGTAAAAACAATTAAATTGCGGGATAGTCTGTATCGGTACGTGTGAGATACACCTTTCCAATTTTTGGGGCGCATCTCATATCGCAGAGGATTGCAGGGTGCTTTAGTGTGCCTCCTGCCTGTTCCGAACTCCTCCTACTCCTCATCCTGCCTTTGGGGGTACAAAAAATAGTAATCGGGGCCTAGTCGGGGTCTGTACGTGTGAGATACATACACCTTTTGATATCATATTTTCTATTCCGCTATTCAATCTACACCTTTGGGGTAAAAACAATTAAATTGCGGGATAGTCTGTATCGGTACTTGTGAGATACACCTTTCCAATTTTTGGGGCGCATCTCATACCGTTGAGGATTGCAGGGTGCTTCAGTGTGCCTCCTGCCTGTTCCAAACTCCTCCTACTCCTCATCCTGCCTTTGGGGGGTACAAAAAATAGTAATCGGGGCCTAGTCTGGGTCTGTACATGTGAGATACATACACCTTTTGATATCATATTTTCTATTCCGCTATTCAATCTACACCCTTGGGGTAAAAACAATTAAATTGCGGTATAGTCTATATCGGTACGTGTGAGATAAACCTTCCAAATTTTGGGGGCGCATCTTCCACCGCTGAGGATTGCAGGGTGCTTCAGTTTGCCTCCTGTTCGGACCACCTCCTACTCCTCATCCTCATCCTGCCTTTAGGGTACAAAAAATTGTAATCGGGGCCTAGTCTCTGTTTGTACGTGTGAGATACACCGTTTTGTAAAATGTTTTCTATTCCGCTATTCAATATACACCCTGTTTGAGTGTAAAAAATTAAATTACGGCATAGTCTGTATCGGTACATGTGAGATACACCTTTTTAAATTTGTTTGGCGCATCTCCTTCCACCGCCGAGGATTGCAGGGTGCTTCAGTTTGCCTCCTGTTCCCAACTCCTCCTACTCCTCTTCCTCATCCTGCCTTTAGGGTACAAAAAATTGTAATCGGGGCCTAGTCTGTGTTTGTACGTGTGAGATACACCGTTTTGTAAAATGTTTTCTATTCCGCTATTCAATATACACCCTGTTTGAGTGTAAAAAATTAAATTACGGCATAGTCTGTATCGGTACATGTGAGATACACCTTTTTAAATCTGTTTGGCGCATCTCCTTCCACCGCCGAGGATTGAAGGGCGCTTCAGTTTACCTCCTGTTCCTAACTCCTCCTACTCCGCTTCCTCATCCTCTACCGCCTCCTCATCCGGTCAGCGTAACACCTTCACCACCAACTTCAGCACAGCCAGGGATAAACGACAGCAGGCAGTTTTAAAACTTGCCTGTTTGGGGGAAAAACCACACACCGCACAGGAGTTGTGGAGGAGCATGGAACATGAGTGGTTGCTGCCAGCGAGCCTCAAGCCCGGCCTGGTGGTGTGCGATAACGGGCGAAATCTCATGGCAGCTCTGGGCCTAGCCGGTTTGACGCATATCCCTTGCCTGGCGCATGTGCTGAATTTGGTGGTGCAGAGGTTCCTTAAAAATTACCCCGATATATCAGAGCTGCTGCAGAAAGTGCGGGCCGTCTGTGCGCACTTTCGGCGTTCTCACCCTGCTGCTGCTCGCCTGTCAGCGCTGCAGCGTAACTTCGGCCTTCCCGCTCACCGCCTCATATGTAACGTGCCCACAAGGTGGAACTCCACCTTGCACATGCTGGAAAGACTGTGCGAGCAGCAGCAGGCCATAGTGGAGTTTCAGCTGCAGCACCCACGTGTGAGTCGCTCTGCGGAACAGCACCACTTCACCACCAATAACTGGGCCTCCATGCAAGACCTGTGTGCCTTGTTGCACTGTTTTGAGTACTCCACCAACATGGCCAGTGCCGATGATGCCGTTGTCAGCTTAACTATCCCACTTCTATGCCTCCTTCAAAAAACGATTCGGGCAATGATGGAAGAGGATGTGGCACAGGATGAGGAGGAGGAGGATGAAGAGGTAACATTTCCAAGGCTTTCAGGGCAGTCATTCGCAAGTGGCTCCGAGGGTGGGTTCCTGCACCCACAAACGCCAGGGACACAATTGTCCAGCAGGGGCACAGTTCTGGAGGATGAGGAGGATGAGGAGATGGAGGAGGAGATGGAACCATGTTCACAGCAGGGTGGCACCCAGGCCAGCTCATGGCCATCACTTATGCGTGGCTGGGGGGATACAGAGGACACGGACGATACACCTCCCACAGAGGACAGCCTTTCGTTGCCTCTGGGCAGCCTGGCACACATGAGCGATTACATGCTGCAGTGTCTCCACAACGACCGCCGAGTTGCCCACATTCTAACTTGTGCTGATTACTGGGTGGCCACACTGCTGGATCCCCATTACAAGGACAACGTACCGTCCTTAATTCACTCACTGGAGCGCGATCGCAAGATGCGCGAGTACAAGAGCACGCTGGTAGACGCGATGCTGCTGGCATTCCCACCTGACAGCGGGGCCACAGTGGAAGCACAAGGCCAAGGCAGAGGAGGAGGAGGAAGAGGTCGCCAACGCAACCAGGGCACCGCCAGCACCTCAGAAGGCAGGGTTAGCATGGCCGAAATGTGGAAAAGCTTTGTCAGCACGCTACAAATAACAGTAGCACCAGCAGCTCATATGGAACATCTTAGCAGGAGGCAGCATTTCACCAACATGGTGGAGCAGTATGTGTGCACACGCCTACATGTAGTGAATGACGGGTCTGCCCCCTTCAACTTCTGGGTCTCCAAATTGGGCACATGGCCTGAGCTTGCCCTTTACGCCTTGGAGGTGCTGGCGTGCCCTGCAGCCAGTGTATTATCTGAATGGGTATTTAGCACGGCTGGGGGCGTTATCACAGACAAGCGCAGCCGCCTGTCCAGAGACAATGTGGACAAGCTCACGTTCATTAAAATGAACCAGGCATGGATCCCACATGATGGATACCGACCTTACCCAGCCATTGTTCTATTTTTGATCTTTCTCACTCTTTTGGGGTGTACCCTCATTTAAAATGACTGAAAAAAAGCAGTGTTGGCTACCTCGTCCTCCTTCACCGCCGCTTCCACCTACACCGCCCATAGGTGTGCGCAGCCTATTGCATTAGGGTGTGCACCCCAAAGTTTAAATACACATGCATGTGTTTGCCTACATGTATATGGCCCCGGTACATTACTCTCCCTGCTGGCAAAGTGAAATAGAAGTGTGTGGCACTTCTCTTATGGCAGAGCAGGTCCGAGGGAGATCTTTCCCATCTCCTCACTGGCAAACAGAGCGATAATGCTAATGTGCCCTAGGTGATTAGGGTGTGCCCAGGCACACCCGGCACACCCTGTGCGCACGCCTATGACACCGCCACATCCACCACCACCTCAACCTCCCTCCTACTTTCAGCTCCCAGTAGTCAATGCGAGGAGGAAGTGACAGCAGCGGCCGTGTCCGCAGAGGGAAGAAGAGGAAGTAAGGTAAGTATATTTTCTTTAAAAACAAGGTAAGTGAATAATAAAAAAAGTAGTAAGGTAAGTATATTTTCTTTAAAAACAAGGTAAGTGAATAATAAAAAAAATAATTATCCAATTGTTTTACAGGTAATTTAGAGCAAGCGGACAGTGAAAAAAAATTTTCACGGTGGAACTCTGCTTTAAGTCAGTCAGATTCCTCTAGGTCCTGATGCCTTATGGAATGTGAAGAAAATCCATACAATTAGGTATGAGTTCCCCTTTAATAAAACTATTGTATATCTATAAAGAGGTTTTAATCCGCCACAGGTTTTACAAGAGTTCTTTGATGAGAAAAGGTCCTTGTAGTATGGGTATCTGCGATCTTCATCTAGCTAGGATGGGGTTCAGTGTTATTATGCAGTAGCAGGCCATGAAAGCTGAATAGAATAGATGTTTCATTTCCCCCAGCAAAGACCCTCCAGCTAGTCAGAGCAAAAATGTGTTTTTAATGTATTTATTAAATGTAATATTTTTATAATATTGATGTCTTTAGTCTCTTCTCTGCCCTTAAAGTCACGATTTGTAGGAGGGATAATTTTCGCTTTGATCCTATGGGATGTTGGCAATTAGACACCAGACTCTTTAATGGTGAATTATCACTATACTCCAGCTTGTCAGGTATAGAGGTGTCTGCATGCAGTGTCTTTAAGTGAAGTGTCAGAGATAAGATTGGCTACATCACTATTACTATTATATATATATATATATATATATATATACTAAAAAGTGCCTAGGGTTCTGGGTCATGCCCCAGGGACTATTAATCACACTAAAAAAGTTCTTAAAAATTGTCCTTTTTGATAGAGAGCCAATTATTGAAAAAAATTATTGAAAAAAAAAAGAGATTTCTTTGGATTTAGTGTCTGAGGGGTCTAAAAAGTGTACCTGTGAAGTTTCAGCTCTGTAGCATGTCCAGAACCAGAAAAAAAAAATTCTTAGAATTTTTAGTAGCGCAGGGATGGGGTTCCGCTCCTTTCACACCTATATGTCTGTATGTGTGTATATATATATATATATATATACATATATATATATATATATATATATATATATATATATGTGTGTGTGTATATATATACCCCTATACAGAAGTTCAGGTGTCATGCCTGCCTCCAAAGACGCCCAAAAAATGCCCAATAAACGCCTGCAACAGAAACGCCCAGGTGTGAAAGGAGTGGAACCCCATCCCTGCGCTACTAAAAATTCTAAGAAAAATTATCTTTTTTTTCTGGTTCTGGACATGCTACAGAGCTGAAACTTCAAAAAAAAAAAAAAAAAAAGAGATTTCTTTGGATTTAGTGTCTGGGGGGTCTAAAAAGTGTGCCTGTGAAGTTCCAGGTCTGTAGGATGTCCAGAACCAGAAAAAAAAGATAATTTTTAGTAGAATTTTTAGTAACGCAGGGATGGGGTTCCGCTCCTTTCACACCTATATGTGTGTATGTGTGTATATATATATATATATATATATATATATGTGTGTGTGTGTGTGTGTGTGTGTGTGTGTGTGTGTGTGTGTGTGTATATATATATACACCTATACAGAAGTTCAGGTGTCATGCCTGCCTCCAAAGACGCCCAAAAAATGCCCAATAAACGCCTGCAACAGAAACGCCAAGGTGTGAAAGGAGTGGAACCCCATCCCTGCGCTACTAAAAATTCTAAGAAAAATTATCTTTTTTTTCTGGTTCTGGACATGCTACAGAGCTGAAACTTCAAAAAAAAAAAAAAAAAAAAAAAGAGATTTCTTTGGATTTAGTGTCTGGGGGGTCTAAAAAGTGTACCTGTGAAGTTCCAGGTCTGTAGGATGTCCAGAACCAGAAAAAAAGATAATTATTCGTAGAATTTTTAGTAGCGCAGGGATGGGGTTCCGCTCCTTTCACACCTGGGCGTTTTTGTTGCAGGCGTTTATTGGGCATTTTTTGAGCGTCTTTGGAGGCAGGCATGACATCTGAACTTCTGTATATACACACACACACACACACACATACATACATACATATATATATTTACATATACACATACACACATATAGGTGTGAAAGGAGCGGAACCCCATCCCTGCGCTACTGAAATTCTAAGAAAAATGATCTTTTTTTTCTGGCGGTTATCCTGACATGGAAGAGTTCGGTCACCCTGGCATAGCAGAGTCAGTTCACCCTAAACTACGGTCACCCTGACACCTAACACTTTCCCTACAGAAACTAGATTATTGAATCTAACTATAGTGGAAAATAGTACCCTAACTACACTGCATATCCCTTTCCTCACACTAATAATTGCAAAATGACACTGGAGCAGCAGGAGTAACAGAAATGCTTCCACTCTATTCCACAGCCCCTGTATTACAGTGCTAGAGTTTTGGCGGGGCTATGTTATATACTGGGGGGCGTATTCACTCCTGATTGGCCTATGGACCCCCTAGTCACTCCAATCGCTTTTACTGATGTTTCTGAGCCAATCACGGGCTTTTAAAGCCCAGTTCCTGTCCCAGTGCATTTTGGGCGGGTCTGGTGGCCGAATTCCGAACTTTTATCACAAAAAGTTCGGAATTTGGCCGATTTTCAAACAGCCAATGTTCGGGTCGACCCGAACCGTTCGATCATCCCTATTACTAAAGGCAAATAGAGTTTTCTAGGGAATATGCACTTTGCAAGGAATTTTGACCTAGAGCATTGTGAATGAGGGGAACGAATGTCATCCAATCCAAATTTCCATTGCAACAGCCTTTTTTTGCCTTTGTAGCACCCCTCTGACACCCCAAAGGCATTGTAGCACCTCCAGAGGCAGGGGTGGGCTAGCATTTTACATAAAATGGGGTAAGGAGAAAGGATATTGGGTGTCAGTCACTTTTGTCCTTTTAAAATTGTATTGCAGAACGGTTAAGGAGTTGAGGGTTAGGGGTCCCAGATACCATAACAGATTACTTACAGACTCTCCAGATAAACTTCTAGCTTTACGGGGTCAAGCTGACCCAGCAAAACTATAAGCACATTCCCAAATTTCAGTGCGTCCTCCAATCGAGTCACCTGGACCTTATGAGAGACCGATATTCTTCCTGGCTCTCTCCAGCAAGGGCAACCCCCCCACCTACCCTAGGTTTCCTCCTTGGCCAAGCTTCCTTCAGACCAGGAAAGGCAGCTTTAGGACCACTTCAGCACGCATTAGGCCCCCAAACTAGGCAATTAGGCAGCAGAGTTACATCCAGCAGCACCTCTCTAGGCCTCAGCCCAAGGAAAGAGAAAGAGAGCACATGACCTGTCCCAAATATTTATATCCTTCTCCAGCACTGTGGCCTAAACCTCCTACTGAATTGGCCAAAGAAAATATAAATATTCATAACCTAGTTTTGTTTATGAATTCCCATACCGTGACCAGTGACATCTACTGGCGATAGTGAGAAATCACAATCCAATTTAGGCTTAGGGAAAAACCAAGCGAAAAACTATACAATCAGTCAGAGCAAACTACAGCCCAGCCAAAAACTAAATTGACACAATAGTCCCTGTTTGAGACAAGGGAGCTACACCTCAACTAAAGCAACCCCGTTATATCTCTTCTAAAACAAAAAGCCTGCCTGGTTGCTGCTTTTTTATTTTTATTTAATGTAAATATCAATCCAATAACCAAAACCTTCTGTAAGCTTTAAAATAAGTAATTTCAACTTGACTGGCCTTCTCAGAGTCCTGACCTCAACCTGATAGAACACCTTTGGGATGAATTAGAACGAAGACTGTGAGCCAGGCCTTCTCATCCAACATCAGTGCCTGACCTCACAAATGCACTTCTGGATGAATCGTCATACCTTCCCATAGACACACTCCTAAACCTTGTGGACAGCCTTCCCAGAAGAGTTGAAGCTGTTATAGCTGCAAAGGGTGGGCCAACTCAATATTGAACCCTACGGACTAAGACTGGGATAACATTAAAGTTCATGTGCGTGTAAAGGCAGGCGTCCCAATACTTTTGACAATATAGTGTATATTGTTACATTAAACAACACCTCTTCATAAGCGCTTCATAAGAAAACCCCTTTAAAATGAGAAAAGTTTTGTAGTTAGTGTCCCTTTAATATTTATAGCCTATATTTCCTAATTTGTCTTACAGGAACAATAAAATAACCGACCATCAGCAGAACGCGAACAATATTTTATAGACGCATAATAAAACCGAGAACAGCTGCAAAATATAATGAAGTTTTCTTTCGTCTCAAATTTGTATGTATATTTAAAGTATATTTTACTTTTATAGTGCCGCTGTGCACGCAGCATTTTAAGAAATCTTTCCGAAAAGTTAAAAGCACCACCTAGGAATAGAAGATGTGTGTAACCGGGCGCTGCTGATACATCCTTCACATTTAGCATTGTTTACAATGATGCCTAGTTTAAGCAAGAGCTTAATTACCCCAAAATTGAGCAGTAAAATAAAGCATAATTGTAATTTCTATTAGTGGGAACATTAAAAAAATCATTCCTAGGGAAAAGTTATCATAGCCTGTTTTTGCTCCATGCTGATACCAGGGTAATGCAGCACCTAAATGTAACTGACCAAGGCAAAGCTAACCTTAAATAATGCCCCCCCCCCCCCCCAGGCAGTAGTGTCCCTAATCTAAAAAATGAGTGCTGGTGGGCAGAGAATCACCATCAGAGGGGACAACTAGGGTTGAGCAAACACGGACTGTATTGTTCAGGATTGTCCTGGACTTTTGGGTGTTCGGTAACCGGACACAGACCCGAACATTTTACTGTATATTCGGGATACAGTCCATTGTTAGGTAATTTTATTTCATGTTTTGGCGTTTTAATGGCACGGTTTCAACAGCTGCAGGGCAGCCAATCAACAAGCGTTTAACTAGTGTGCCCTTAGAAGCCATCACAGCCATGCCTACTAATGGCATGGCTGTGATTGGCCAGTGCAGCATGTGACCCAGCCTCTATATAAGCTGGAGTCATGTAGCGCCGCACGTCACTCTGCTCTAACTATACTAGGGAGAGGTTCCTGCTGCTGCTCAGGGAGATATAGGAGATTACTGTAGGGGCAGGCTGGAGATTGCTTTCAGGGAAAGAATAAGAAGAATCTTTTTTTAATCAGACAGCGATGTACATCGATTTTATTGTGTGGGGGTGCAGTGCACGATCTTCTTGCCCTGACCTGAGCCCAGTGAGGAGGAGGGAGAAAAAACCAAACTTTTATTAGTCTGTTAGGTGGGTGGCGTGCAGCAGCCATGTAATGCAAGCTCAGTGCATATGTGTCTGCTTAATCTGGATTAAAAAAAAAAAAAATGTTTTTCCTTCATATTTTACTGTGACATGCAGTGTCTAGACACTGCTGTTCTAATCTGCTATTCAAAAATCAACAATTTAAGGGGAAAATTTTTTTTTTTCCGGTTTTCATTCAAATGTTTTTTTTTTTTACTCAATAGCAGAATAGAACAACAACAGTATCCAACCTGTTAGGCGTGCGACGTGTAGCAGCCATGTAATGCAAGCTCAGTGCATATGTGTCTGCTTAATATGGATTTAGAAAAAAAAAACTTTTTTCCTTCATATTTTACAGTGACATACAGTGTTTAGACACTGCTGTTCTAATCTGCTATGCAAAAATCAACAATTTAAGGGAAAAATAAAAGTATTTCATTCATACGTTACTGTGAGATACATCCTTTGGATACTGTTGTTCTATTCCGATTTTCAATAAACACCCATTTAGGGAAAAAAATTAAATTGCGGCCTAGTCTGTATATTTTACTGTGAGATGTACCCGTTGGATACTGTTCTATTCCGCTTTTCAATAAAAACCCATTTAGGGAAAAAAAAAGAAAGTGCGGCCTAGTCTGCATATTTTACTGTGAGATGCACCCGTTGGATACTGTTGTTCTATTCCGCTTTTCAATAAAAACCAATTTAGGGGGAAAAAAAATTGCGGCCTAGTCTGCATATTTTACTGTGAGATACACCCGTTGGATACTGTTGTTCTATTCTGCTATTCAATAAACACCCATTTAGGGGAAAAATATTAAATTGCGGCCTAGTCTGTATCTGTACGTGTGAGATACACCCTTTGGATACTGTTGTTCTATTCTGCTATTCAATAAACACCCATTTAGGGGAAAGAAAGATATTAAATTGCGGGCTAGTCTGTGTCTGTACGTGTGAGATACACCCTTTGGATACTGTTGTTCTATTATGCTATTCAGTAAACACCCATTTAGGGGAAAGAAAGATATTAAATTGCGGCCTAGTCTGTATCTGTACGTGTGAGATACACCCTTTGGATACTGTTGTTCTAGTCTGCTATTCAATAAACACCCATTTAGGGGAAAGAAAGATATTCAATTTCGGCCTAGTCTGTGTCTGTACTTGTGAGATACACCCTTTGGATACTGTTGTTCTATTCTGCTATTCAATAAACACCCATTTAGGGAAAATTAATAATTTTGCAGCCTTTGTTGATTATGTTACTGTGAGATACACCTTTAAATTTGTTTTGCGCATCTCCTTCCACCACCAAGGATTGCAGGGCGCTTCAGTTTGACTCCTGTTGCTAACTCCTCCTACTCCGTTTCCTCATCCTCATCCACTACCGCCTCCGCATCTGAAGCAGCGATCATTTCCAAGGCTTTCAGGGCAGTCATTCACAAGTGGCTCCGAGGGTGGGTTCCTGCACCCACAAACGCCAGGTACACATTTGTCCAGCAAGGGCACAGTTCTGGAGGATGACGAGGTTGAGGATGAGGAGGAGAAACCGTGTTCACAGCAGGGTGGCACCCAGATAACTGATAACAACAGATACTACACTTGATCTTAGCCAAAAGGTCAAGAAGCGATGCTGGTGGCATTCGCACCTGACAGTGGAAGCACAAGGCAAAGGCAGAGGAGGAGGTCGCCAACGCAGCCAGGGCACCACCAGCACCTCAGATGGCAGGGTTAGCATGTATGAAATGTGGAAAAGCTTTGTTGGCATGCCACAACAACCAGGACCACCAGCTGTTTGTTTTTTTTAAGCCCGTGGTGTGTGAACACACTCAGACTATCACCCGGTGGGTGCATAAAAAGGTGCACACTAAAAAAGTGAAACACAAAAAGTGCACAGGGTGTACACATGGTCCTTGACCCTGATCCCCCGGGGTGCAAGACTCCTGACAGGGACTGGGGTACTTACACTGGCTAACCTGGCCGAAACCAGGCAGCCCCGTTCTTTAGGAGGTCTGCTGAAACAGACCACCCCAAGTACTTGGTGGGGCTCTCCCGAAGAAAGACCCCATGAGAGAGGGGGCGAACCAAGCCAGAAGGCCATATCCACCCCCTCCCAAGACTTTCAGGGACAGGCCCAAGGACCTACACCCTACTAATCATGCTGTGCAAAATAAAGTGTACCGCCACAATAAAAAACACAAAACGTGAGACACACAACACATAAGAGTGGGGAAAGGGATAGTGAAGAAGAAGTGCAAGGTTAGTGCCACGTTGCAATACTATGGCAGGCCTTTCGGCCAGGAATAACAAATTCCTCTGGTCCTGACTCCTGACCAAAAGGCCCGGCCCTAGAGGCAGGTGTGAAAAACGTGGGTAGGAAGTGCAGTGTCCTTGGTGCCATACTCATAGTGTTGCCATCCACCGTGAATTATGGCACCCCTGGACTGCCACTCCAGAGGCACATACACCACAGACTTTTCAGAATCCCAGTCCCTGGCAAGACCAGTGCAGCCCCGTCCCTACCAGAAGGCCTCAGAACTTAGATAGCTTTGGGAGAGCCCGGCCCACAACCCGGGACCAGTGTTAATTTCGTCGACTAAAACCGACTAAAACGTTTTCGTCGACTAACACAATTCAGATGACTAAAATACGACTAAAACTAAAATGGCATTTTAGTCTTAAGACTAAAATACGACTAAAACTAAAATGGCATTTTAGTCAAAAGACTATAACTAAAACTAAATCGAAATTTGCTGCCAAAAATTAACACTGGTGCATGCTCAAAGCATAAATAATAACATATTAGATTTTTCACTCCAGGACCAGCAGTAGTATATAATGAGTTTGGAAATTGTAGAGAAATGCTTAAATAATGCATTACAAATTACAATTGAACTACACCCATTTGATTATAGATGACTAAAATGCGTTTTAGTCGACTAAAATGTAGGGCGTTTTAGTCGACTAAAATATACTGGAGTTTTAGTCGACTAAATACGACTAAAACTAAAACACTTGCAGAAGACTAAAATAGGACTAAAACTAAAATGCCATTTTAGTCCTAAGACTAAGACTAAAACTAAATTGAAATTTGCTGCCAAAATTAACACTGCCCGGGACACATACCTTTTCCAAGGTCAGACTCAACCCAGAAGGGGGAAAAAAGCCCCCCCGCCGCCATCACCGTTCCTTACCATATACCATATACAGTTCCTTACCGTTCCTTACGTACTATGCACGTACTGAATGATGGGTCTGCCCCCTTCAATTTCTGGGTCTCCAAATCGGGCACGTGGCCTGAGTTTGCCCTTTACGCCTTGGAGGTGCTGGCCTGCCCTGCTGCCAGTGTATTACCTGAACTTGTATTTAGTAAGGCTGGGGGCGTTCTCACAGACAAGCTCAGCCGCCTGTCCAGAGCCAATGTGGACAAGCTCACGTTCATTAAAATGAACCAGGCATGGATCCCACAGGACTTGTCCGTACCTTGTGCAGAATAGACATGTATACCGGCCTTACCAAGCCATTGTTGTATTTTTGATCTTTCTCACTCTTTTGGGGTGTACCCTAATTTAAAAAGAAATTTAAAATTAAAAACAAAAACCAGTGTTGGCTACCTCGTCATCCTCCACCGCCGTTTCCATCTACACTGCCAAATCCACTGCCACCTCAACCTCCTACTCCATATGGGCCTCGTCCTCCTAGATCAAGATGATTAATTTCTATTTTTATGTTTTTTATGTTATTTTAAGTTATTTCCCTATCCACATTTGTTTGCAGAGCACTTGCCATTCTCTTAAGAAGATTTTGCTGCCATTTGCAGCCCTCTAGCCCTTTCCATGTTTTTTTTAGAGCCATTTTAGTGCTCAAAAGTTCGGGTCACCATTGACTTTAATGGGGTTTGGGATCGAGGTAAAGTTCGGGTTAAGTTCGGGTCACGAACCCACACTTTTTTTTCAAGTTCGGTCGAACCCGCTGAACCCGGACATCCAGGTGTTCTCTCAACTCCAGGGACAACCAGTACACATGAGGGGCCTAGGCACTGTCTTTCTCTATGCATTTATTCACAACAGAAGCTGATGCTCTCTGTTATTTTGCTCACATTGGGCACTTTATTGCAACCTGTGGCTGCTCCCTGCATGTGTATGCCTTGTGTGAGTGCTGCTTGTACTGTATTTTGGATTGTGATCGGTTGCAACATTTCTCTGAGCATCTGGGACATGTGTCAGCTTTGTAGATATGATCTGGAACTAGGAAGTCCTCCTTTATAAGTAGGAGCTGTGTGTAAAAGTGAAGGGAGGGTCTGTTTGTGTACAGGGGGGCCAGGGAGGTGTGAGTTTGTGTTGTGGTGGGCTGTAGTCAGCCTGAGCATGGATCCATTTAGTTCTGCTTAAATTGTTTGCTTCTGCATGCTGTTAAGGAGTGTCCCTGGCAATAGTGTGGGAAAATACAATAAATCTGAGTTATGAATATTTATTTCTCCCTGGCCAATCACTAGGAGGTTTTCACCCGTGGTTCACCCGTGGTGCATGCTAAGAAAGAGTATAAATATTAGGGGTGACCTTGGAGAGCTTCCTTGCCTCCTAGGCTGCTGCCAATAGAGAAGACTGTGTGTTCAAAGCCAGTGCTTCCCAAGCCCGCTACTTGGAGATGGCACTTGCCAGAGGAGAGGCCTGAGTTGAAGGCCTAGTAATTTTGGACTACCTGTATTGGAATACTGGGGGTAAAAGCTGCCGAAGAGCATTCTGGAGAACTGGGTATAAACATTTACAGGAGGACTTTGCAGGAACCTCTAGTAGCTCACCCAGAGGATATGGATGCTGACATAAATTAATTTAAACCTCTGAAAAAAACCCCAAAAAAAAAACCAAACAAACATATCCTTCTAAAGTTTGTACTTATCTTAATCCAATAAAACAAAAAAGTGTGAGGATTTAAAATAAAAGTGATTGAGAGAGTTTAGTTCCACTTTAATAGATAATTGTGCTATTATCCTTCAGCTAATGGTGGTTGTTGTCATAATGTAATCTATGTATGCATAATAACAATTGACACTGCAGAATATAGGACATTGATGTTAGTGCTATTGTGGTCACCCCCTAAAGAGAGCATAGGTGTTCCCAGTGCTGAAATAAGGTCAAAGATACCAAATGCCCCCTCCTCCCCCTCCTGCAAAATTTATGAGCATTTTGTGTCAGCAAAAATCCCCTCCCTCCCCTCCAAAAAAAAAAAATGTAAGCGCCAATCTGTATAAATTCCCTTTGCAATTTAAAATTCTCCCCAAACAAAAATTCCGCCTCTTCCAGTACTCCTGCCAGCTTGTAGGTAGGCACTCTCTTTGCACTGCCCACCCCCTTACCTTACATGATATCACTGTACACAGGGCAGCTGCTCTTCCTGCTCGCCCCTTGTCCCGCCGTTGGGTGTATCTATGGAATCTTTTTTTTTTTTGTCTTTGATATATGTTTTTTATTTTGATATATGGTTGGAAATTTGTACAGTTGTGCTCATAAGTTTACATACCCTGGCAGAATTTATGATTTCTTGGCCATATTTCCAAGAATATGAATAATAACACAAAAACTTTTCTTTCACTCATGGTTAGTGTTTGGCTGAAGCCATTTATTATCAATCAACTGTCTTTACTCTTTTTAAATCACAATGACAACAGAAACTACCAAATGACCCTGATCAAAAGTTTACATACCCTGGTGACTTTGGCCTGATAACATGCACACAAGTTGACACAAAGGGGTTTGAATGGCTATTAAAGGTAACCATCCTCAACTGTGATCTGTTTGCTTGTAATTAGTGTGTGTGTATAAAAGGTCAATGAGTTTCTGGACTCCTGACAGACCCTTGCATTGTTTATCCAGTTCTGCAAGGACGTTTCTGGATTCTGAATCATGGGGAAAGCAAAAGAATTGTCAAAGGTTCTGCGGGAAAAGGTAGTTGAACTGTATAAAATAGGAAAGGGATATAAAAAGATATCCAAGGAATTGAGAATGCCAATCAGCAGTGTTCAAACTCTAATCAAGAAGTGGAAAATGAGAGGGTTTCTGTTAAAACCAAACCCCGGTCAGGTAGACCAACTAAAATTTCAGCCACAACTGCCAGGAAAATTGTTCGGGATGCAAAGAAAAACCTACAAATAACTTCAGGTGAAATACAGGACTCTCTGAAAACATGTGATGTGGCTGTTTCAAGATGCACAATAAGGAGGCACCCGAAAAGCATGGTCGAGTCACCAGAAAAAAAGCCATTACTACGCAAATGCCTCAAAGTATCCCGCTTACAATACGCCAAACAGCACAGAGACAAGCCTCAAACCTTCTGGTACAAAGTCATTTGGAGCGATGAGACCAAAACTGAGCTTTTTTGGCCACAACCATGAACTTTGGAGAGGAGTCAACAAGGTCTATGATGAAAGGTACACCATTCCTACTGTGAAGCATGGAGGTGGATTGCTGATGTTTTGGGGATGTGTGAGCTACAAAGGCACAGGAAATGTTGGCAGAATTGATGGCAAGATGAATGCAGTATGTTATCAAAAAATACTGGAGGAAAATTTGCATTCATCAGCCCGGAAGCTGTGCATGGGACGTACTTGGACAATTCAACATGACAATGATCCTAAACACAAGACCATGTTGACCTGACATTGGCTACAAAGTGAAGGTTTGTAGTGGCCATCTCAGTCTCCTGACCTCAATATCATTGAGCCACTCTGGGGAGATCTCAAACGAGCAGTTCATGCAAGACAGCCCAAGAATTTACAGGAACTGGAGGATTTTTGCCAGGAAGAATGGGCAGCTTTACCATCTGAGAAGATAAAGAGCCTAATCCACAAATACCACAAAAGACTTCAAGCTGTCATTGATGTTAAAGGGGGAAATACAAGGTAGTAAGAACTGGGGTATGTAAACTTTTGATCAGGGGCATTTGGGTAATTTCTGTTGTCATTGATTTAAAAAGAGTAAATACAGTTGATTGATAAAAATGGCTTCAGCCAAACACTAACCATGAGTGAAAGAAAAGTTTTTGTGTTATCATTCATATTCTCGGAAAAATGTCCAAGGAATCATAAATTCTGCCAGGGTATGTAAACTTATGAGCACAACTGTATGTACAAATAAAATACTTATTCTAAATATATTTTTGTTTGCTGCTAGAGTAGCACCTTTAAAGTCCCATTTATGTAAGTAGCTTTTGATTATAAATTTCGGGTTGCTGTACCTGGATCACCCATCATTCCGGTAATAACATTCACTTCATTAAGGTTAAGTAAAAACATGTTTATGTTTGCAGTATGAGTAATTTTGTATTTGTGTTGGCCTTTTGAGCTATAATACATTAATAAAATGACACTTCCAAGCTCTATTTACATTGCAAATAGCCAAATTATAATTTCAAAAAATAACAAAGGTTCTTTCAGGAAGAAAAAGCACAGGCTTGTTCAAAAAACAATGCAAGTGGAAATTTTCAAAAGTTGTGTAACACTAAAAGTAGAACTATAGGCAACACTTGTTTTTTTTTTTTTTTATCTTGGATAGAGTAAGGAAGAGTTATATCCCCTGTACATATTTTTTCCGATTGGGGAGATTTTTCTTCACTTCCTGTCTGTTCTGTCTCAGCATCGATTGTACCTGTGACCTTCTTGTAGACCCAGTCTGAAAGTGTGTGCAGCAGGTTGAATGATGGCTTTAACAGATAGTTTACTCAATGAATAAAGACTCCAGAGGTGTTCTCCAATGCTTCTTTATGCTTCAAGTTAGCAAAGGGCATAAACATAGAGGCTTTTCCATAGGTAAATTTCCAATGAAGTTACACAGCTTCCACACTCTGCAGTCTCCTCATAACAACTAAACAAAATGGGAGTTACAGCAGGAAATGGAGATGGGAGCAACCAACTAGCCAGAAACAGCAGGGGTGCTAGGATGATACCAATAACATAGCATAACATAACATGTAATAACAACTGCTAGACAGTTAAAGCTGCGTAGCAGCACACTCCCCGCCTGGTATCGTGAGATACCACTACACAATTATTTTTCATAAACATACAATTAACATAGCATACAGTAGAATGCTATGTAGCCCTCTCCTCTAAGCTAACTATGCTAGAGGTCTAAGTGACTCCTACACATAACACTGAATCAGAATTTTTGGAAGCAGGCATAATTAGGACTGTCTCAGTGACTGGTCTCAGGAAGGTTTTTGGGCTCCCGTCCTTTACAATCCTGACTTCCACACTTCGGACCTTTCCATCAGCAATGGCCTTTGTAATAACTCCAACTGGCCACTGGATCCGATTGGTTTGCTTATCTTTTAGAAGAACCAGGTCCCCTTCCTTTAAGTTAGGCTTCTGGGTTTGCCACTTTTTACGTCCTTGGAGAAGTGTGAGGTATTCCCTCTTCCATCTGTCCCAGAAACAATCTGCAAGGTATTGAGCGTATCTCCATTGACGTTTATATGTGTCCTTTTCATCAAAGATTCTCTTTGGCGCTGGGATCTGTCCAATTTTCCGGCTCAATAATGCAGCTGGAGTTAAAACAGTCGGACATTCTGGGTCTGTGGATACAGCGGTCAACGGTCTTGAGTTGATTATTGCTGCGACCTCAGCAAGGAATGTAGTAAGTACTTCATGGGTAATACGTGAAGAACTCACATCAAGCAACATAGAATCCAGTATGCGCCTTGCCATCTCAATCATACGTTCCCATGCTCCGCCCATGTGTGAAGTGTGTGGTGGGTTGAATTTCCACTGGTTTGCAGTGGCGGAGAAGGTGGCCCTTGGAGGTGGCTCTGTCTGAGAAGCTTGCTACCGCAGGGGTTTGTTAATGCTCTGGGACGCTCTCTTGCTATAATTGAACTGGTTGGTCAGTTTTCTCTCCTTGTTCCTGGATGGTATTTCCTCACCTTCTGTCCATTCTTCACTAGCCTGAGCGTCAGACTTCCCATCTGTATCTTTGTCTCCCGGCTCTGTGGAGTCATTGGTCTGAGTCTCTTCAATGACTCCCAACTTCGCCCCCTGTCGCCGCGCTTCATCAGAGTCTTTTTGTAACATGTTTCCATCCAGGGAGAAGTGTACGGCCAGCTGGTCCATGATGCTAATGGGTTTGTAGGCCCGTTCCTTAAAACTGTACCTCACAATGTTCTGGGGGGCATGAGGGTTGTTTGCAGTCAGGATACGAGTGAATTCCTCCTTAAGTTCAGCCTCGCTGAGTTCCAGCTGGTCCGGAGGCTTAGCCAGAGTCTTGGCCTGCATCCATTCATCAGCTCCATCCCCCATATCTGTGGAGTCATCTTCATCCTCCAAATTTCTTCTTGAGCAGATGTTGGAACTCAATGCTACAACTTCAGGCTGGATTTCAGGATCAGTATCTGGATCCTCCAGGTGGAAATTGATATCTTCTTATGAGTTTGTAGAAGACTGGTCCATTAAAAACTTGGGTCCTGAAAACCAAATGGTTTGTGTGAGGACAACTGCTGGCACTAAAATCTTCTGCATGAATGCTAGAAAGTGCTCTTGCTTCTCAGGTTTGTTACGGAGAGTTTTCTTAAGTGCAGCAAATCTGGTTAAAGCTTGTTCTCGATTGTTAGGGAGAGTAAGCCTTGGTACTCGGAAGAGTAATGGAGCTACCCAACTGTTGGAATTGTCCTTGAAGAACTCTTCATCCATAATCTTGATGAACTCCTTGTCTTCGACTGAAGGGGCAATCTTGTTGTCATCACAAGTAGTCTGGTACACTGAATCACCAAAGTCCTTTTGAGAAGTGAGCTTGCAGTTAACGCTTTGGAGTGCTTGATATGGAACTTCGTTCTTAAAATCAAGTCTTTCCTTCACATAATAGTGCAATGGACATTTCATCAATCGACAGGTAACATTCGTTTTGTAGGAAGCTACATCCAAGAGCTTGTGAGATTGGTCTAAACAGACTTCTCCTATTATCACCCATCCAAGATCAAGTTTCTGGGCCTGAGGAGCATCATCTGGACCGTTACATAACTCTCTTATTTTATGAACTCTAGGAATGTCTCTCCCTAGTAGAATCAAAATCTTAACATCCTTGTTAAGTGGTGGAATGTAGTTAGCAATGTGGCTCAAATGAGGGTGATGACGTGCAACCTCTGGTGTGGGGATTTCTTCTCTGTTGTTTGGTAGCTGATCACATTCGATTAGAGTTGGAAGAGGAAACTCTGTGTCCTCATATTCTGATGCAACTATGAAGCCATGGGCTCTTCTTCCAGAAGTAGTGACCTTTCCTGCACATGTCTGCAAGGTATAAGACCAGGTCTCTCCTTGAATGTTGAATAGGTCAAAGAATTCTGTACTGGCCAATGAGCGATTGCTCTGATCATCGAGTATGGCATACATTTTTATGGAATTTTGTGGACATCCTTCAGGAAAAACCCTTACAAGACATATCTTGCTACAAGACTTGCTATGAAGTCCTTCTCCACATACCTCTGTACACCTTGTGGTTACGGGGATGGCATATTGCTCAGTTCTCTCCCTGCCATCATCTGATGTAGTCTTGGGGTTGCTGCCGGGTGAAGGTTTCCTTTTGAACAGGTCTGAATGAAGAGCGTCCACATGTTTGGCACTGTTGCAGAGAGAACATCTGATGGCGATCTTACAGTCTCTAGCTAAATGATCGGAGGATGCACAACACTTAAAACAGATATTATGCTCTTGCGTTCTTCAATAGGCTTGTCCTTAAATGCACGACATTTGGAGAGAGAGTGTGGCGCATTATGAATAGGACACTGTTGACTAAGATTGCTAGCTTTAATGTCTGTAGCTAAGACGTTGGATGCTATCGCGGTCTTCCTCACGGCAATAGAATGCCTTAAATCCTTGAATTTACTGTTGGTGGCAATACCCCTTGAAGTACTTAAAGGAATGGTGGTTGTATCTGGATAGAAGAAGCTTGGGTCATTCTTGGATCTTGCAACCTTCCGCACGAACTCTGCAAAATAAGAAAAGGGAGGGAAGGAAACATGATGTTCATACTTATACTTTGATCCTACACTAGTCCACTTTCCCTGAAGATGACTAGGCAACTTTGCTACAATAGGATTTACGCCCTGAGCAGTGTCTAAATAGCTAAGACCTGGTAAACTAGGATCTAACTTAGCAATTTCAAGTTCATGAAGGAGGTCACCTAACTCTCTAAGCTTATGATTGTTCTTAACAGAGATTTTAGGAAAGTCGTTTAGTCTCTGGAATAAGGCAGATTCAATTACTTCGGGGCTCCCATAGTCTTGTTCTAGACGTCCCAGGCAGCATCAAGGCCTGCTTTAAAGTTATAAATGTAGACAGATTTAAAGCGGAGTTCCACCCTGGTTATACATTTTTTTACAAAAATACCCCCGGGACAGTCAGGGCTAGCACATTCCACAATGGCTAGCCTCTGATCTGTCCCGGGTTGCACTTACCTTTCAGGAGAAATACTTACCTTGAAATTGTCTTCTCCAGCGCTGCCATCTCAGGTGTGGGCAGCTTGAAGCCATCACGATCCTCTTCCGCGTCCTCTTCGGTCCTCTTCCTCCTCCTTCGGTCCCACGATGCACTGCACCGGCCCCGACGTCACTTCCGGGTCGCGCGCGTCATCCCTCCACAGCTTCTGGGCATGCCCAGAAGCTGTTTAGAAGGGAATGACGCGCGCGCCCCGGAACTGACGTCGGGGCCGGTGCAGGCGCAATGATTCCTGGGAGCGATGACGTTCAGCTCCCAGGAATCATTGCAAAAGCCAGGAAGTGACGAATCGCCGTGGCCGCCGAGGGGAGGAAGAAGGAAGTAAGGTAAGTATATTTTCTCTAAAAGGTAAGTGAAAAAAAAAAAAAAATTGCGATTATCCATTTGTTTTTCAGGTGACCGGGAGCGAGAAGATGGAGGTAAGTATCAATTTCGGGTGGAACTCCGCTTTAAGTCTCTTCACTTGTTCTGAAGATTGACGCCCCAACCACTTTATTAGTAAGTCAAGTTCTGCTTGAGGATCAATGTCCAAGTTCTTGGTTACCGCCTTAAATGTAGATCTCCAACTCCTGTAGTTCTCTGGGCGGTCATCAAATCTAGACAGTCCAGTTGTAATCAACTCTCGTCGAATCATATACTTGCTGAACTCTGCAATGTCAGTGCTTTCAGTTTTTATAGCCACAGGAGGTACTGATGGTGCGCCGTCTTGGACCATGGTTGGTATATGATGTTGGCTGGTAGGTAGAGAGAAAGGTGTTGCAGATGGGTTTAATCTAGGTAAGGGTCTGTCGTCTGAAGGTCTCTGAGCATTTGAAGTTAAAGAGAGCTGTATCAAAGGGGGTATAGAGTTACTTCTGTAGTCTTCTGCTGTGCCCTTGTAATCTCTATGCACATAGGGTTGTGGTGGCACATGAGCTGCGTAGGTTGATTCACTTGATTTTGTGATGTGCGGTAGTTGTGGAGGGTCTCTGTTAGTAGGTGTGTCTAGTTGACCAGCTTGCTTTGGCGACACATTGCCTTCTGATCCACTTGCTGGATGATTATGAGAAGAATCTCCAACTGTAGGTGGGACTGTATTGTCGTGGTTCTGAGTTAAGACAAACTGTAGGGTCCTTTCAACAGGGTCTTGACAAGCAGCCAAGCTGGTACAAGCTGCTCCTTCTTCTTCCAATAGGGCTTGTTCCAAGACAGATAACTCTGCTAAAGCTACTTCCTTTTCTCTATTCTTCTGAAGAATTTCTAGCTGAGCCTCTGTTTCTGCTTGTATTCTTGCTTGAACGTGTTTAGCTTTTGCTTCCTTGCATTTAGCTTCTGCCTTGAAGGCTGCTTCTTTTTCAGAGCAGGCGGCTTGAACCTGGGCTACTGCAACCCTTTGGCGAGCTTTGAGTATTTGGTCGCTCAGTTTTGACCTTATAGAGCAGGACCGTAATGACTTAGAAGAAGATTTATGATATGTGCGGGCAGACCTAGAAGATTTTCCTGAGTGTCTGTAAGAAGCAGAGTTACAGGATGTAGTTTCATGTAGCTGTGCTAATCTACCTTCTATCTGTGCCTTTGCTTCAAGATATGTGCTATGCCTCTGCTGGTCATTAGAAGTAAAGTCCTTTAATTCCAATGCAGCTTCCTCTATGTTGGAATGTGACAATAGGGAATAGTACTTCTCAGAAAGTCTTTTATAATTCTCAAATGCCTTCTTAACCCTTGAGAGAGCAGTGTTCAATTGCTCAGAATTGTTGCTAGTTTCATTAGTGGCTGCTATACAACTTAAAGTATTTTCCCATAATGCAGTCAGGTTACTAGATGTTTCTTCCTTACTTGCTTCATAAACCTCCCTTGCCTTCAAGGATGGATGAGTGGCTCTGACAGGACGAGGAGAATGAAGCAAGGAGTCTGCTTTATCTTGACTAAATGCAGGTAACTCTGTGAGATCTCTGTCAGACATAATAAGTACTGTATTTCTGGTGTCTTGTTAGAAATCTGCCTGAGCTCAGCTCTGTAAGTAGTGACTTCTGTTAGTAAGCAGGCTTGGCTGAGGAGCTGGATATTTGTGACAATAGCTAGTGCTGAAACTAGTTCAGACTGGATAGCTCATCTCAGAAGGCTGTAATAGTAATGAAGCATTCAGTAGGTGTCTGGTTTCATATGCAGAGTAATGCTTCTGGTGACACACAGGCAAGTTTATACTCACGTTTCTGAAGCTGCAGATACCTGTGATGGATGCTTCTGGAAATGTACTTTCTAAAGCTGCAGAGATAACCATGTGATGGATTCTTGGAAATTTACTTTCTGAAGCTGCCGAGATACCTGTGATGGATTCTTGGAAATTTACTGTTCTGTCTCAGCATCAATTGTACCTGTGACCTTCTTGTAGACCCAGTCTGAAAGTGTGTGCAGCAGGTTGAATGATGGCTTTAACAGATAGTTTACTCAATGAATAAAGACTCCAGAGGTGTTCTCCAATGCTTCTTTATGCTTCAAGTTAGCAAAGGGCATAAACATAGAGGCTTTTCCATAGGTAAAATTTCCAATGAAGTTACACAGCTTCCACACTCTGCAGTCTCCTCATAGCAACTAAACAAAATGGGAGTTAAAGCAGGAAATGGAGATGGGAGCAACCAACTAGCCAGAAACAGCAGGGGTGTAATAACAACTGCTAGACAGTTAAAGCTGCGTGGCAGCACACTCCCCGCCTGGTATCGTGAGATACCACTACACAATTATTTTTCATAAACATACAATTAACATTGCATACAGTAGAATGCTATGGCAGCACACTGTCCCATAGGCAAACAGAAAGTAAGAGAAAATCCCTGAAAATTATTGGAATCCCACCAGAACTAGTGTCCCCATTGGAAGTTTTTCCCTCTAAAACTTTTCTGAGGACAACCCAAAATGTGGGATTTTCATTAACTTTCAGTGATAATGGCAAACAGGACAAGAAGAGGGTGACCCCCCCACCCCCAATGGGGGGTACGAGCAGCAATACAAGCCTGATAGGCGTTCTAATCCATCTGCACCTTTTTACCTTTAATTATACTTTAACTTGTAAAGGCAGAAGGTTTTTTTTATCTCAAAGAGGAAGTTAACTTCCATCTTTAAGTTTTTCCTATAGGTAATCCTATATTAAGGCTTACCTATAGGTAGTGCAAATATCTCCTAAACATGCACCATTTAGGAGATATTTACTGTCCTAGCAGGCAGTTACGTCACTGGCACATGCACTCTGAAGGAACGGCCACCCATGCCATTTCTTCAGAGCAGTGTGCCGTGGCTGCCCGCTCCATGACGACGTCACTCCTCCTGGGAGTGACGTCATCATGGCTCCGGCCAGTCACAGATCCAGAGCCCCGATCCTGGAAGAAAGTCCGGGTATAGATGGGCACTGCCTCCAGCGATGGCATCACATTGCTGGAACGCTTAGTTTTCAGGTAATGCATACGTACTAGCACATTATGCCTTTGCCTTGCAGGTAAGTAAAAAAGAAATGTGCAGCAGTTTACAACTGCTTTAAAGAGGAAGTAAACCCCTCAATTTTTTTTATTCCCTGCAAAGAAAATGCATAATGTGCTAGTATGCATCGCATACTAGCACATTATGTGACACTTACCTCCAACAAAGCCCACGATGTACATGCTGCTGGCCACATCCATGTTCACCCCTCTTCTTCTGGGTCTGCGGACTTCGGCAGTATTACTGACCGGAGCCGCGTGACGTCACTCCCGCGCATGTGCGCGTGAGCCGCCAGTCACGTCACTGGGCTCTGAAGAAACGGCACGTTTCTTCAGAGCGCATGTGCCGATGATGTCATCAGCTGCATGCACTGCAAATATCTCCTAAACGGTGCAAGTTTAGGAGATATTTACAGCACCTATAGCTAAGCCTTAATATAGGCTTACCTATAGGTAAAAGTAAGTAAAGTGGGTTTACAACCACTTTAATGCATTCTATGCATTAAGATAAAAAGCCTTCTGGGTGTAGCAGCCTCCCCAGCACCCCTAATACCTACCTGAGTCCCCTCTCTGTCCAGCGATGTCCACGAGTCTCTCGGCTGTCTAGGATTGGGAGTCTCTCCCTTCTGATTGGATGAGACACAGCTGCAGCGCAATTGGCTCCCACAGCTGTCAATCAAATTCAGTTAGCCAATCAGGAGAGAGAGGGGTGGGGTCGAACCGCAGCTCCATGTCTGAATGGATACACAGAGCCGCAGCTCAGCTTGGGTGCCCCCATAGCAAGCTGCTTGCTGTGGGGACACTCAACAGGCGGAAGGGGCCAGGAGCAGCAAAGAGAGACCCGAGAAGAGGAGAATCCGGGCTGCCCTGTGCAAAACCGAATGCACAGAGGAGGTAAGTATAATATGGTTGTTATTTTAACACCTTCCTGTCAACCGCACACATATATGCAGCTTCACGGAAGTGAGCTTTTTTGTGTGGGGCCACAAATATGCGTATCTCCCTTTGTGCTGGGAGCTCACCGACTGCCCTGGGTCTCATACTAATGATTGGGCCCCGGGACTGTCGGTCCTGGGTGACCTGACAGCTGTGATAGCCTCTGATTGGTCAGTCAGTCACTGTGAGCCCCCTATCCCCCTTTGTTTACTTCCTCTTCTGAATGAAGAGAAAGATACATTGTATCTTCCTCTTCTTGCAGGAGAGGAATGTAAACAAACCAAAGTGTGTAAAAATAGTATTATTAATAATAATAATAATAATAATAATAAAAAATTAAAAGTAATAAAATAAATAAAAAAAAAATGGAAAAAAAACAAAAAAAAAACAAAAAAGCCAAGATTAATCACTTCAGCCCCAGAAGGTTTACCCTCCTTCATGACCAGGTCTTTTTTTGCGATACGGCACTGAGTTATTTTAACAATTGCAACCCAAATAAAATTTATGTTCCTTTTTTTCCACAAATAGAGCTTTGTTTTGGTGGTATTTGATCAACTGTGCAGTTTTTATGTTTTGCGCTATAAACGAAAAAAGACCGACAATTTTGGAAGAAAAACAATATTTTTTACTTTTTGCTATAAAACATATTCAATAAAAATTTTTTAAAAATCTAATTGCTTCATCAATTTAGGTCAATTTGTATTCTGCTTCATGTTTTTGGTAAAGAAAAAATCCCAATTAGCGTATATTGATTGGTTTGCACAAACACCTGGATACGCTATGTATTTTGTTGATATGTACAGTTTTACTAACACATGTCAAAGTTGCAAAATTGTGCTTGGGCATTAAGATTTGTTTTACCCTTAGGTGTAAAGGGGTTAATAGCAATCCCACGTGTCCCCTCTGGCTTTGTGTGATATGGGATCACTGGCCCAAGCACCATATAAAGCTGCTGAAGTTTCACTTCCCATTGTGTTGTCCTGGTAACATCAGTGCAATCTTAAGAATATTACCAGGGCAATGAAAATAAATAATAATAATAAATAAATAATAAATACATTATTAAATAATAAATATTTTTTTTAAAAAAGGCTAAAAAAAATAGCTGGTACTGCTGGTGGATACTGCTGGCTGGTACTGCTGGTGGGTACTGCTGGTGAGTACTGCAGGCGGGTACTGCTGGCTGGTACTGCTGGCAGGTACTGCTTGCTGATACTGCTGGCAGGTACTGCTGGTGGATACTGCTGGCTGGTACTGCTGGTGAGTACTGCTGGTGGTTATTGCTGGTGGGTGATGCTGACTGGTACTGCTGGCTGGTACTTCTGTGGGTACTGCTGGTGGGTACTGCTAGCTGGTACTGCTGGTGGTTACTGCTGGCGGGTACTGCTGGCTGGTACTGCTGTGGGTACTGTTGTGTGTACTGCTGGCTGGTACTGCTGTAGATACTGCTGGTGGATACTGCTGTGGGTACTGATGTGGGTACTGCTGGCTGGCACTGCTTGTGGGTACTGCTGGCTGGTATTGCTGGTGAGTTTTGCTTTGGGTACTGCTGGCTGGTACTGCTGGTGGGTACTGCTGCCTGGTAGTACTATAGGTACTGCTGGCTGGCACTGCTGTGTGTACTGCTGGTGGGTACTGCTGTGGGAACTGCTGGCTGCAACTGCTGTTGGTACTGCTGTGGGTACTGCTGCTGGTACCGCTGTTGGTACTGCTGTGGGTACTGCTGGCAGGAAATGCTGGCAGAAAGTTTGAGTGGCGCTGGAGGAAGCATGCAGAGCCTTTGCTTCCTGTATCTCTCGGTCTACTCACAGGCGGATGCATTTGATATCACTCCGCCTATGTCAGAATGGAGCCGGAACTATACAGGAAGCATCTGCTCTGTTCTGCTGGAGACTTGGGATTTCTGTTGCCACCTGCTAAGTTCGGCGGCGGGATGCACACGGGAGTCGGGACTAATGCTTGGCTGGGTCACTGGGCAAGTGGGGCCCTCAGGCAACTGCCCAGCGTGCCCATGTGGTAAGATGGCCCTGGGTAACATTCCTGTGAAAACCTGAAATACACAAATGTAAACTGTCTTATCAAATGTCTTATCTGTCAAAGGATTTGAAATTCTATGCAGCCACTTTCGTGATATAAAGTGGAAGTAAACTCAACCGCCATGAATGAAAAGAATCATTAAGGCAATAGGTGAAGTGATTACAATGTACATCGCTATATTCTTTGCCAAAAAAATCCCGTATTATACAGATTTTTCTTTTGCTTACTTTCACTTCACTGTAATTCGTGCATGTATAAATGGAAGCTGGCTGTGAAGCTGCAAGGCGTCATGTGGTTTCAGGGTTCCAATATTCCTGGACCTCTATGGCATGCAATTTCGAGGTGTCACCAGTTTTATTGTAATTTTTTCTTCTTTTTTTCATTGTCCTTTATTTTGGTGCCATTAGATGTAAGCGTTAAATCCCTTGCTCCTAGCACTAACGACCGCCTAGCACAAACGAGCATGGGACCAACATTAAATCACATAATTCAATACAGCCGTGTGTATATATATATATATATATATATATATAGCACCAACGTGCGTTCATTGGGTAGAGTTCGTGTTCACGAACGGGTGATCGATATTGAATATGGATGAGGCCCAGAATGCCAAAACTTGCATCACTGCACTTGGTGTTTTAGCCATCCATAAACATCAAAAAAAGAACACAAGAAAGCGAAGAATTTGGACAAAAAAATGTCTGCAGAACCAGTCTGGGATCAATATTCTAATATTGAATTGATTAGAGAGCTAAAGGAGAACAATCCCAATGACTACAGGAACTACCTCAGGATGTCTGATGCTTGTTTCCAACGATTATTATCTGTGATTGGCCCCCATATCAGAAAGCAAGACACAGTCATGAGGGACTCCATCACTGCCGAGCAGAGACTTATTGCCACTCTGAGGTTCATAGCCACTGTAAGAAGCCTACAGGACCTCAAATTCAGTATAGGTATATCCTCCCAATCGCTAGGAAGGATTATTCCTGAAACCTGCTGTGCAATCATCAAGGTCCTGCAGAAGGATTACATAAAGGTAATACACATTTATGTTATTAACCTACTTTCAAATCCTCTACATATCTCATGTATTATTTTCTTATCTATTCTCCATGCTTTACCTTTTGCTACTTATTATTTAGTTAATTTCATATGTAGGTGAGCATGAATGTTTAGTTGATTTAAAAATCCATTAATTGTTTATCATTATAATACATCAATTTATGTTAATTTATACATGAATTCCAGGAACACCAGAGGATTGGATGGAAATTGCAACCCAATTTTCCAAAAAGTGGAACTTCCCAAATTGTGGCGGAGCAATAGACGGAAAGCATATCAGGATTGCACCTCCTTCACAGTCCGGATCGTTCTATTATTACTACAAAGGGTTTTTCGGCATTATCCTTCTTGCTGCTGTGAATGCCAATCACAAATTTATATTTGTAGATGTTGGTAAGAATGGTAGGAACTCAGATGGAGGGGTTATAGAAGAGTTCTACCGCTGTCTGAAAAATGGAACCCTAAATTTGCCGTCAACGCAGGAAATGGTTGCAAATTTAAATTTCATCTTTCTTGCTGATGATGCTTTTGCACTGGGAGAGCATCTTTTGAAGCCGTTCCCTTTTCGGAGTCTCACTAAAGAGCAAAGAATTTTCAACTATCAACTCTCAAGGGCCCGTCCAGTAGTTGAGAATGCCTTTGGAATAATGGCGAACAGATTCCGCATATTCCTGACAACAATCAAAACTTTTTAAATGTATAAATGATATAAATGTTACATCAATAAGCTAATTAATAAAGGATTTCTTTGGGAATTTATCATGCATTTAATATATATCAGACAGTGTTAAATAATGCTTTATTTTGAAAAAGTATTTAATATTTAAATAGGGAATACATTAACAATTCATAGATTTGTTAAAAACATACATGGCAAATGTCTATTTGACATTCCATTATATATTTTTGATGAGAGGCCTTCTTTAGCTTTTTTCATTGGTGTTTACGAAACTTCTTGAACTTGTACAATGCTTCCGGGTCGACAAACATTTCCAGGAAAATATTTCCGGGCATGCGTGATGAGGTTATACAGATTTAAACTGAATGACCTTAACACCAACGTATAGAATATCGTTCATTTGCAAACGAGACGACAGAATTTTTTTTGTTTTTCAAACTGTATTTTTCGTTCACAATATTGATATCGCTCATTGATGGCTGGGCATTAACGAGTAGAATATCGGCCGATCGCTCGCTGAGCGGAAATTTTCAGCCGATTTTCTTATCGTGTATTCCAGCCATTAGGATGATGTGCGGTGTGCTTTGTTTTGGCCTTGTTGCAGTGCTGAGTTTATTAACATGTTAATGATAACATTGTCTGGGTGTGGATTCCCATTCACCCATTGTTTCTGTCCAGATGGCTAGGTAATTAGTTCAGATTCATTATATTTCTGTACACAATTTCATCTGCATAGGACAATGTAATCAGGCGTTTGACCTTATGGGGTATGTATTCGGTATGAGTTTGTTCAATAAAGGTTCCAGATCTATACAAGCTATTCTTCTTGGCTAGTTTTGTATGGGGGGGGGGGCTAGAATATCTGATATCTATGTTCAGATGGAAACGGTATTCTGACGGAAGCCCACAAACACAGTGTAGGTCGTTGTTCCGTTACAACAATTGGTATTTGTTTTACATTTTTGATATTATTTATCACGGTTCCACGCGTGGTATACACTTTTCTCTGTGTTTTTTTATTTTTAAATTTTATGCCACTGATTGTGATGTATTTTTAACCATTTTGGTTTATTTAACTTCTTTGACTAAGTGCAGCACTTTATATCTATGTACTACTTTGGTTTTGTCTATAAGCCTGTGCTAGCAGCAGTCACATTTGTTTTGTATTTTAGCGCAGATTATTGCACTTTGCTTTGTAAGGAATCACAGCTGGCTTCCCACACTGGACATACTGGCGCCGGGGACCTAAAGACTGCCGAAGAACCCGCTCTGGTGAGGACAGTACTGGATCTCTGGCAAGGTAAGTGCTTTAAATTAAAAGTCACCAGCTACAGTATTTGTAGCCTCTAACTTTATTTTTTTTTATTTCTAGAAACTGAAGAACGGCATTAAAGAAAAACTGCAGTCTGCTAACATAATTTGTAATAAAAGCATATTTGCCATTCTGAAGCTTCCCTCCAACCACTTTGCATATTATTTTATATATACTGTGATTCTGTACTTGCCAAATATGCTGCAGAAATCTCCATCCACTAAGTCAGGATGCAGTTATTTTAACTGTGGGCAGCTGAAGCTGCTGCCTGTTCACTTCTTGGATTTACACAGACACAGCAGAAGCCAATTTTCAGGGTGCCAGGCACTGGATATCCGCCGCCACCCGCTGATCGTCGGTAAGACACACAGCACTGAGATCTGCCTATGTGAACAAGGCAGATCTCGGTTCGGACAAGGGGAAAGGGATTGATTTTGTGTCCCTGAAAAGTCAAAGCAAAGTCAAAGCAACACACATTGTACAGTAATAAACCGGCTAAGCATACAGTTAACCCTTTGATCGCCCCTGATGCTAACCCCTTCCCAGCCAGTGTCATTAGTACAGTGACAGTGCCTATTTTTAGCACAGGTATTAGTGCCATTGGCTCCTACAAAGTGTCAAAAGTGTCAAAAGAGTCAGTTAGTGTCCGATTTTCCACCGCAATATTTCAGTCCCGCTATAAGTCGCTTATTGCCCCCATTACTAGTATAAAAAAATCCAAAAATATATCCCATAGTTTGTAGACGCTATAATGTTCGCGTAAACCAATCAATATACACTTTTTGGGATTTTTTTTACCAACATGTAGCAGAAAATATATTGGCTGATGAAAAAATTCTAATTATTTTTATTGAATATGCTTTATAGCAGAAAAAATATATATTTTTTTAAATTGTCAACCTTTTTTTGTTTGTAAAAAAAATGAAAAACATAAACAAACAATGCAGAGGTGATCAAATACCCCCAAAAGAAAGCTCTATTTGTGGGGAAAAAAATTACATAAATTATATTTATCTACAGCTTTGCATGACCGTGTAATTGTCAGTTAAAGTGACACAGTGCCGTATCGCAAAAAATGGCCTGGTCATGAAGGGGGGGGGGGGGTAAACCTTCTGGAGGGAAAGTGAGCAACAATATAGTAGTCTCTAACCCCCATTCTAGACACCAGTGATGCATTCTTATGAGGATCCCAAATCTGTAGAGTGAGCGTGGTGGTGAGGCCTTACATAGCTTCTAGATGTCGCAATCTGCTAAATCCCTTTAATACATTTTTAGATTTTCTTAGATTTAAGTTGTAAGTCTTCAGTGCCAGGGCTCTAGTACTACAGGGATTCATTACTACTTAGCCACTTATTGCCAGTAAATTGAATTTTCTTGTGTTCCTCTAAGTTTTTACATCTTTATAAACTCTAACAAAGAGCTATAAGAAAACGGAAGCTATTTGTACATCTTTTTTTAATGCTTCGGTTTAAATTTAGTGCTGTCCCACCTGTCTGACATTTTTTTTATTTTTTTAATGAAACTCTGTTCTTTACATTGTTGACTTAGGTAATAGTAAAGTGAAAACAAACAGATACATTTTCCACAGATTGCTTTTGCTATTACCCCCGTAAAACGACTTTGTACGCAGGGTATAAATATCATTTAATAGTGCATAACTTTTAGCAGTTGTCATGAACAAATATACTGTGATATAAAACTGAAATTGTCTGTTAGATAAAACAAAAATAGGCAACTTTTATGTTTTCATTTAGCAAGGGTGAATTTCATAAATTATCGTTAAAAAAAAAAAAAAAAGGAGCCGCACTGTAAAAACATCTATATAGTCCAAAGAACCAATGAACAAGTGTATTTTGAAACAGACCTACACTCAAAAGCAGGGCTTATTTTCTCAGAAAATAGGTACAGGAACTCAACCACGACCCCTCCCCTACCCCCCTACCCTTTAAACCGCATCAAATAGTGGGTGTGGTCAAATTTCACTTAAATACCAGGAGTGCATTACGTACAAAGTGCAGAGTTCGGGGGGAATGGTTTCATAAAGAGTGCAAAGTTCAGGGGTGTGCTGCATAGAGAGTGCAGAGGTCAGGGGTGTGCTGCATACAGAGTGCAGAGTTCAGGGGTGTGTTGCATACAGAGTGCAGAGGTCAGGGGTGTGCTGCATACAGAGTGCAGAGTTCAGGGGTGTGTTGGATACAGATGCAAGAGTTCAGGGGAGCACTGCATACAGAGTGCAGGGTTAAGGTTTGCGCTGCATGCAGAGTTCAGGGGTGCACTGCATACAGAGTGCAGAGTTCAGGGGTGTGCTGCATATAGAGTGCAGAGTTCAGGGGTGCGCTGCATACAGAGGGCAGAGTTCAGGGGTGCGCTGCATACAGAGTGCAGAGTTCAGGGGTGCGCTAAATAAAGAGTGCAGAGTTCAGGGGTGCGCTGCATACATAGTGCAGAGTTCAAGCGTGCGCTGCATACAGAGTGCAGAGTTCAGGGGTGTGCTGCATACAGAGGGCAGAGTTCAGGGGTGCGCTTCATACAGAGTGCAGAGTTCAGGGGTGCGCTGCATAAAGAGTGCAGAGTTCAGGGGTGCGCTGCATACAGAATGCAGAGTTCAGGGGTGCACTGCATACAGAGTGCAGAGTTCAGGGGTGCGCTGCATACAGAATGCAGAGTTCAGGGGTGGGCTGCATACAGAGTGCAGAGTTCAGGGGTGTGCTACACACAAGAGTGCAGTGTTCCACAGCTGCTTACCTCTGCATCCCCTATGCACATCTCACTTTTATCCCTCTTCAGCTCTGACCTCTGCATGCAATCCCCCCTCCACTGTCCCTATCTTCTCCCCACCTACTAACAGCTCTACCATCTTCCACATGTCTTACTTTTGTTGCTGTATTAAGCTGAAGGACCTGATCCAGAGGTGGGGGAACTGAGTTCAATCAAGTTCCAGCTGAAAAAAGCCCTGCTCAAAAGTAAGGATTAACCACTTGCCTTCTGTGCACTTAAACGCCCTTCCCATCCAGGCCAATTTTCAGCTTTCAGCGCTGTCACACTTTGAATGACAATTGCGCGGTCATGCTACACTGTACCCATATGAAATTTTTATCATTTTTTTCACACAAATAGAGCTTTCTTTTGGTGGTATGTAATCATCTCTGGGTTTTTTATTTTTTACAAAAAAAAAGAATAAAGACAAAAAATTTTGAAAAAAAAAAAAAGTTTTTCTTATTTTCTGCGAGTAAATTTTGAAAATAAATTTTTCTCCTTCACTGATGTGCGCTGATAGGCTGCACTGATGAGGTGGCACTTATGGGCACTGATGAGGTGGCACTTATGGGCACTGATGAGGAGGTACTAATATGCCGCACTGATGAGCACTGATAGGCGGCACTGATAGGCGGCACTGAGAGGCGGCACTGATGAGCACTGATAGGCGGCACTGCTGGGCACTGATAGGCGGCACTGCTGGGCACTGATAGGCGGCACTGCTGGGCACTGAGAGGTGGCACTGCTGGGCACTGACAGGTGGCACTGCTGGGCACTGAGAGGCGGCACTGAGAGGCGGCACTGATGAGCACTGATAGGCGGCACTGATGGGCACTGGCGGATGGCACTGGACACTGACGGGTGGCACTGATGAGCGGCACTGATGGGCAGCACCATCAGTGCCCACATTCAGTGCCCATAGTGCTGCCAGTCAGTGCTCATCAGTGCCTAGATGAGCAGGCACTGATGGGCACTGACTAGCAGCACTATGGGCACTGATTGTGGGCATTGATGGGGGGCACTGATGGCGGGCACTGTGGGCACTGATGGGGGGGCACTGTGTGTGTGTTTTTACCTTGTGTAATCAGGGCACTGGTGATCGGTGCCCTGATTACATTCTCCTGTGTCCCCGGCGCTGTGAGGCTCCCCCTCCTTCCTCACACTGCAGGCTCCGTGTGAGGAAGGAGCGCCGGCGATGAGAGATGATCTCATATGTTTACATATGAGATCATCGCTCATTGGACGGCCAGATCACGTGGTGAATGGCCGCTGTAATTGGCCATTCACCATGATCTGTGATCGGCCGTGTCCAAGGGACACGGCTGACACAGATTTTCCCCGCAGCGCGCTCGCGGGAGCGCGAGGGGGGCGTGTCACTGGGAGGCCGTTTAAAAACGGCCTCCCGAAAATTCGAGTCCGCGCTGCAGCCGTATATAGGCTGTAGCGCGGATGGGGGGTGGTTAAGTTATGATGACAGCTTTACTGTTTTAGATAAACAAAGGTTACAAAAAGTGCTAAAATGCTGACTTTTCTCAAGGAACATGCTGCTACTAGTTCCCTGCAGTGCTGGTCACACAGCCAACAGACCATGATAGCAAAAGGTATTCGATTTTGAGAATATGAATAAAGTGGTTTTAAACCCTAACATTACCCCGACTGGCCTCAGATGGTACACTGAGATAAAGCAAATCTTCCTACATAAGTTCTATCTCTTTATGTGCAGCTGTCTCTCCTCTACATCCACTTAAAGTCCATTCAAAAAACATTTCTGAGCTCCAAAAGGCAGGGGAGAGGATCTGATGTCACACACTGCACAGCACAGCTCAGAGAGGAGAGCTGAGTGTAATCTGGGACCTAAGTGTAAGGATGTCAGGAACCGTAAACCAGGCATAGACAGAAAATGCAGTTAAAATCACACCTTTAATTATAAAATAGCAAAAAATAACACCGTTCAGGAATGTAGTCAAAAACTGAAACCAGAGTTCGGATGCAAGAGCAGGTACGCAGATGACCTGGGGTCAGGAATCCAGAAGTCAGCATAGTAATGATCAAAACAGGAACAGGTAACGGTAGAGAAGTTAGCCAGGCCAAGTCATGCACAGGAACACACTGGAGCTCATAGACCACGCAAGGGCATGGAGGGCATGAGCAAAGCTGTTTAAATAGCCAAAAAGGGCTGGCTGTAAGCTGGACTGATGAGGCAGGTGATGGTAACCAGGTGAGTCACTGTGGAAACAAAGAGTGACTGGTAATTAACTGACAGCTGAGCAGCCTCTGTGCACTGAAAGAAAAGAGCTGCTCGTAAAAAGCAGGAGTCCAGCCCTAAAAAGGGAATGGACACACCACCCTGTATACACTCTGATAGGGAAACATGCACAGCTGAGGCTGTCAATCACCTGCTGTGTGCTGGAGGGGGGGCTGAGCCATCTCCTGGGACTGTCTGGTGTCAGTATTAATTGTCAGCAGTGACTCATGCAGATAGCAGAGGAAAGAGAGAGCAGACAGAAATCACACTAGGTGTTTTGGATAGAATAAAGTACACACTATAGAGGGATATGCTTTGTTAATTTTTAATTTCAGGGGTTTACAACCACAGTAAACAGAAGGGAGCCTGAAACAGCATTTTCTCCAGGAAAGGTAAGTATTTTGGTTACGTATTACTATTTATTAATGTTATGGTCACCATACACACTAAATGATCAATTTCTTTCTGATAGGAAAGTGGCTGCTATGGGACCTGGGACTGGGAGGAAGGAAGATTTTTGAGACGACTAACACAGAAAATCAATGTGCATGTAGAGATAACACAGATCTGATGCTGTATTATAGCGATGAACCAAACTGCCCTTGCTACAGCATGTCTGAAAATGTTTTAGTTTTTTTCCCTCTATGAGAGTTGTATACCAGAACAATTTCCTTATTTTTCCACGAGGGGGAGAGGTTGATCAGGTTAATCTGTAGATCACAATTCAGAAGCCCTGGGAATGCTGGGAAACGTAGTCTGGGCAATAACAGTTAGAGTACAGTGATTGGGCCTATGAGTTACAAGCCCCAATTAACCTTTGGGACAGGAGGAGTCTAAAGGAGAGGTGGTGTAAATGGAGAAGCCCAGGAAAGAGCTCCTTGGGGAGGATTACCTGCTGGTCAGAAGGGAGAGAGTGAGAAGTTGCCACCATGAAAAGAGAGAAAGAGGAAGAGAAAGCTGAGGAGGACAGGTTTTTGACTGCACCACTGAGCTGACTGGTGGGTCTGCACTGCCTGGACAGCCACTAACAAACCTTGCAGGTTGCTGCACTGAGTCCATTAGAGCCTCAGTACTCTTTTACAGCCAACTAGAGACTGTGCAGAGGTCTGTCCATCTGCCATAGGGAGACCTGGAAACACTGCATGGAACAGTGACCCGGCTCTGCCATCTAATTTGGCGAAGTCAGTGCTCCATTCTCAGAATTGAACCTCTCTGCTCTCCACCAGATGGCTCCAGGGGTCGGCATGTCTCATCATTATTAGTGTTGAGCGAACACGGACTGTATTATTCGTGTTCGTACCGAATAATTGGATTTTTTGTACCCGAACACGGACACGGACACTTTACTGAATGTTCGGGTAAAAATCCGTGTTCGGTCGTTTTATTTCCGGGTTTTGCATGCTTTGGCGCTCTTTTCATGGTGGGCTTTCAACAGCCAATCAACAATCGTTTAACTGGTGTGCCTTAAGCCATCCCAGCCATGCCTGCAAATGTCTCAGTAGCTGTGATTGGCCGTCTGAAGCATGTGACCAAGTCTTTATAAGTTCCAGGCAGCCATCTTTTTGATCATATTTTCTATTCCGCTATTCAATTAAAACCTTTGGGGATCAACTAAATTGCGTGATAGTCTGTGTCGGTACGTGTGAGATCCACCTTTCCAAGTTTTTGGGGTTCATCTCATACTTCTGAAGATTTGAGGGTGCTGCCTGTTCCATACTCCTCCTCCTACTCCTCAACCATCCTTTTAGGGGTACAAACAATAGTAATCGGGGCCTAGTGTGGTGGTGTACGTGTGAGATACATACACTTTCTTTTTGATCATATTTTCTATTCCGCTATTCAATTAAAACCTTTGGGGATCAATTAAATTGCGTGATAGTCTGTGTCGGTACGTGTGAGATCCACCTTTCCAAGTTTTTGGGGTTCATCTCATACTTCTGAAAATTTGAGGGTGCTGCCTGTTCCATACTCCTCCTCCTACTGCTCAACCATCCTTTTAGGGGTACAAACAATAGTAATTGGGGCCTAGTGTGGTGGTGTACGTGTGAGATACATACACTTTCTTTTTGATCATATTTTCTATTCCGCTATTCAATTAAAACCTTTGGGGATCAATTAAATTGCGTGATAGTCTGTGTCGGTATGTGTGAGATCCACCTTTCCAAGTTTTTGGGGTTCATCTCATACTTCTGAAGATTTGAGCGTGCTGCCTGTTCCATACTCCTCCTGCTCAACCATCCTTTTAGGGGTACAAATAATAGTAATTGGGGCCTAGTGTGGTGGTGTACGTGTGAGATACATACACTTTCTTTTTGATCATATTTTCTATTCCGCTATTCAATTAAAACCTTTGGGGATCAATTAAATTGCGTGATAGTCTGTGTCGGTACGTGTGAGATCCACCTTTCCAAGTTTTTGGGGTTCATCTCATACTTCTGAAGATTTGAGGGTGCTGCCTGTTCCATACTCCTACTCCTCAACCATCCTTTTAGGGGTACAAACAATAGTAATTGGGGCCTAGTGTGGTGGTGTACGTGTGAGATACATACACTTTCTTTTTGATCATATTTTCTATTCCGCTATTCAATTAAAACCTTTGGGGATCAATTAAATTGCGTGATAGTCTGTGTCGGTACGTGTGAGATCTACCTTTCCAAGTTTTTGGGGTTCATCTCATACTTCTGAAGATTTGAGGGTGCTGCTGGCATTCCCATCTGACAGCGGGGCCGCAGTGGAAGCACAAGGCAGAGGAGGAGGAGGAGGAGGAGGAGGTCGCCAACGCAACCAGGGCACCGCCAGCACCTCAGAAGGCAGGGTTAGCATGGCCGAAATGTGGAAAAGCTTTGTCAGCACGCCACAACAAACAGCAGCACCTGCAGCTCAGATGGAACGTCTTAGCAGGAGGCAGCATTTTACCAACATGGTGGAGCAGTATGTGTGCACACGCCTACATGTAGTGAATGACGGGTCTGCCCCCTTCAACTTCTGGGTCTCCAAATTGGGCACATGGCCTGAGCTTGCCCTTTACGCCTTGGAGGTGCTGGCGTGCCCTGCAGCCAGTGTATTATCTGAACGGGTATTTAGCACGGCTGGGGGCGTTATAACAGACAAGCGCAGCCGCCTGTCCAGAGACAATGTGGACAAGCTCACGTTCATTAAAATGAACCAGGCATGGATCCCACGGGACTTTTCCGTACTTTATGCATAATAGCAATGGATACCGACCTTACCCACCCATTGTTCAGTTTTTGCTCTTTCTCACTCTTTTGGGGTGTACCCTCATTTGAAATTTGTGAAAAGAAGCAGTGTTGGCTACCTCGTCCTCCTCCTCAGGGCCAGATTAACGTAGGGGCTATTGGAGCTGCAGCTCCAGGCCCCTACCTTTTATATAGGCCCCGGGTTGGCCATATTCACTGTTACCGCTCTTCTGTCACTTGTAAACACAGAAGTCTGGCTTCTATGCTCGCTTCCCCAGGCAGCACCTTCAGAACCTCCCCACACAGCGCGAAGGCCGGACAAGGAGGGACAGTAGCCGATGCATGGATGTGTTTATGGGCTTCAGAGACAGCATCCCATGTTGAATTAGGCATGCATGGCTGCACCCTTCCTCCTTTGGGTGCATGCCAAGGCACGGCCCTTAAGGCCCTTCAAAATCCTCAGCACCAAGCCCATGATGCTCTTAATCCGGCCCTGGTCCTCCTCCACCGCCGCTTCCACCTACACCGCCCATAGGTGTGCGCAGCCTATTGCATTAAGGTGTGCACCCCAAAGTTGAAATACACATGCATGTGTTTGCCTACAGGTACATGGCCCCGATAATTACTCTCCCTGCTGGCAAAGAGAAATAGAGCAGAGCAGGTCCGAGGGAGATCTTTCCCATCTCCTCACTGGCAATGCTATGTGCCCTAGGTGATTAGGGTGTGCCCAGGCACACCAGGCACACCCTGTGTGCATGCCTATGTCACCGCCACATCCACCACCACCTCAACCTCCCTCCTACTCCATATGGGCCTCGTCCTTCAGAGATGAAGAAGAACATTGTTTTATTTTTCTTTTTTTCTTTTGTTGTTTTAAGTTTTTTCCCTATCCACATTTGTTTGCAGAGCACTTGCCATGCTCTTAATTACGTTTTGCTGCCATTTGCAGCACTCTAGCCCTTTCCTTTGGTGTTTTAGAGCCATTTTAGTGCCTTAAAGTTCGGGTCCCCATTAACTTTAATGGGGTTCGGTGTCCGGGAAAAAAGACACGGACCCGGACTTTTTTTTAAAGTTCGGCCGAACCCGTCGAACACGGACATCTAGGTGTCCGCTCAACCCTAATCATTATCATTCCCAGGGGGGGGCCCTCCATCATTACAGACTGCTATATTTACCCAGGGAGTTGGTGTGCAGGTCTCTGACCCACCCTTGTTCTGTTAGCAGAAAGAGACACACAGTAGTAGAATTAAATCCATCCCCTCCTTTTCCAACTCAGTTACTGTATATACTTACTTTTTGGCATTAGCAGACTTTGTCTGGCCGTTCTGTTGCTTGAAAGAGAAAAAAGGATGGCTGCATTTCACACAGGATAATGATGATACTGGTGATTTATTGCAAATTGACAAGATAAACAGCACAGGAACACAGGAATAATGATGCGTTTCACACTTTGAAGTGCCTGATCACAAGGTTGTGATCAAGCACCTCAGTGTGTGAAATGTGTCAACATTCCTGTGTTCCTGTGCTGTTTATCCTGTCAGTTTGCGATAAATCACCAGTATCATCATTATCCTGTGTGGAGTGTGGCCATCCTTTTTTCTCTTTCCTGGATTGCTGCAGTGGCGAGCTGGGCCAGCACCTGTCGGGAGTAATTGTTGGCGGATCTGACTTCCAGGCTTCACCTGAAGCATTGTTCCTTTCCACATTGTGTCCTGTTCTGTTACGTCCAACATTAACTCTCTAGTTGGCTCAGTATGTTGCCCTATAAACTGAACCGCAGTCCATAAATATCTGTCTTTCTGCATGCAGTACAAACAAACACTTTCTATTGCACCAACATCACCCAAAGGCCCCATCCTCAGCCAGCAAGAGAATCACTTTGAAGGACTGTACACTGGTTCCTTTTTTATTTTATTAAGCTATTTAGTTGCCCATTAACATTGAATATTCAAAGTTCAGTAGTGGTCTAGGCTTAGATCTACCCGTAATGTTGATAGTACACAGGTTGTTACACTATTAGGTGAAAGCCACTGTTTACAGTGACCCAGAGACAATTTGATATTCTTTGCTTATTGTTTAATATATATATATATATATATATATATGTGTATATATAAATTTACCAATAGACCAATTTGATGCAGTGTGCGGCGTATGATCTGAGCACTGACAGGCTGACCCCCCACACCTTCAACCTCTGCAGCAATGCTGGGTGCACATGCTCTCAACTTCCTTTGTCGACCAAGGCGAGGCTTGTTCTGAGAGGAACCTGTCCTGTTAAACCGCTGTATGGTCTTGGCCACCATGCTGCAGCTCTGTTTCAGGGTCTTGGCAAACTTCTTATAGCCTAGGCCATCTTCATGTAGAGCAACATTTCTTTATTTCAGATCCTCAAAGAGTTCTTTGCCATGAGGTGCCATGTTGAACTTCCAGTGACCAGGATGAGAAAATGAGAGCGATAACACCAAATTTACCACACCTGCTCCCCATTCACACCTGAGACCTTGTAACACTAACGAGTCACATGACATCAGGGAGGGAAAATGGCTAATTGGGCCCAATTTGGACATTTTCACTTAGGGGTGTACTCACTTTTGTTGCTAGCGGTTTAGACATTAATGGCTGTGTGTTGAGTTATTTTGAGGGGACAGCAAATTTACACTGTTATACAAGCCGTACACTCACTACTTTACATTGTAGCAAAGTGTCATTTCTTTAGTGTTGTCACATGAAAAGACAGAATAAAATATTAACAAAAATGTGAGGGGTATACTCACTTTTGTGAGATACTGTATATATATATTTAATAAATATATACACAATATATATATTTATTTTTTGGAGTTAACCTTAATATGTGATAATACCTTGACTTGCTCTGCTAACCTGTTCCCTGTCTAACTGCAACCTGTTTAATTTCTTTTGGTGCTGCTCAAAGTCGAGGTGAAAGCACAAATCCAGGGGGTTAGTAAAAGAGGAAAGGATTGCCGCTACACCTAACCAACACAGGTAAATAAAGGATAAAAAGCGGCCTCAGCCTACATGTCTCCACCAAACTGCACACCCTGTGTAATGTTGACTTTTGATCACTCTACTCTCTTATAAAACTTGTGGGTTACTATTTGCATGTGTGAGCATAACCTAAAGTGTCAGAGGGCTGAGGCTTTTAGTGGGGATGAGGCAGGAACAAAGGACCCAATACTACCAGTGGCCCATGCGGTGGTACTGCCACATAAAAATGTCCATTTGCTGGGCTAATAGGCAAGTGCGTGTAAAAAAAAAAAAAAAAAAAAAGTAGGAAAAGGGGGAGGGGGCACTACAAATTCTGGGCAGTTAGGATCAGTGTTTTTTTAGCACTGACATTTAGAGCCGGTTCACATAGGAGTGACCCGACTTGCCGGGGCGACCTGTGAAGTTGCGGTGCACAGCACGCACCGTGGCCTCGGAGCGGCATGCACAGACTTCATATCATTGAAGTCAATGCAGGTCGCTCCAGGTCACCCCAAAGTAGTACAGGACCCTTTTGCTAAGTCGGAGCGACTTGTGTCGCTCCTATTAGAACGGGTCCTGTGCTAATCTATGGCAGTGTGAACCAGCTCTTACAAAGGAAAAAAGTTTTGGAATTGCCTTTGACAACTGTCATTGCTGGCTTCTTTGTTTTTAAAAGAAAACAGCCCCCTCCAAGGGTCTTCTATGTATTTTGGGGGGCCTTCAGAGGAATTTACATAGTGTTTTTTCTTTTTTTTTTTTAAAAGCTGGCGATGAATGTCATTTGCTGGCAGTTTATACTGTATATTTTCTTTCTTTTGGAAATGTCAAGAGTCCCCCCAAATTACATACCAGACCCTTTGAGTCTAATATGGGTTTCAAGGGGGTCCCTCACACAAAAAAAAAAAAAATACCAGACCCTTCAGTTCCTTCCTTAGAAACCAGTGAAAGTGGGAATCTTTTATAAATGCTCCCACTGAACAGGGGTCTGAGTGGGCTAAATTTCGGGCATTCATCCTAATGCCCAAACAGCCAAAATTTGGACCAAATCTAGGTTTGAACCAGAGGCGTAACTAGAACCTTCAGGGCCCCGATGCAAGAAACCATGAAGGGCCCCCCAGACCCCTGGCCGGAGCCCTTCCCTTCAAGCCCGGGGCTCTTCCCACTAATCCTGGGGCTCTTTAATCTCATTGCATGGCCTTTTATTATGGTCCCGCATCAGGATCCTTTCACAAGTTCTGCAGTGGGCCCCCTTCCTGCAATCTTGGGGCCTCCCCACAGTGGTGAAATGCCAGGGCCCGGTCGCAAGTGTGACCTTTGAGATCCTAGAAGTTCACCCACTGGTTTGCTACCGGGCCCCCTGGAGCATGGGGCCCGGTAGCGATTGCAACCCCTGCAACCCCTGTAGTTACGCCCCTGGTTTGAACCAAACTGTTGGGTGATCTCTACTGTAAAAGGCTCAAAGAAATAAACAGCTGGCAACTTGGTATCATCCAATTGCAGAAGCATTAATTGGTTACAGAGTAAAAACAACATGAATACTCCTACACATTTTGACCATTGGTCATAGTCATGCTGCTATGACTAGGACCTCAAGTCGTATTCATATTGTATTTACACTGTAACCAATAAATACTTCTACGATTGGATAATGGCGAGTTGCCAGCTGTGTATCCCTTTGAACCTTTATATAATGTGCTAGTGGAAACACCGCCAGCCTGAGCACTAGTTCCTCAGCTTCTTTATCGGATCCTGATGTAAGTGATGCATTTTTTTTGTATATGCCATCCCTACTGTAATAATAATTCTGAACCTCTAAAGTCTCAGTTATAGAAGAGCTGACTGTCAGATGCACAGGAGAGTCTTTGGGATTGTTGTTATTCACTGATCTGCTTCCCTACCCCTGTCTTTGAGTGATTTATTAACTTTAGAGCCTTTGGTCAACCTGGTCAGTTCTCCCTAATTAACCCAATATGCCTAAAAATGTCTTGCCAATGCTAAAAAATTCTAAATTATTTCTAATTCTTCAAAAGAATGGTATGGTATGGTACGGTACGGTACGGTATGGTAGTGTATGGTATGGTGGGGTATGGTATGGAGATGTTATACCCAAAGAAATGAGGATGGGGAGAGGGGGAGGTGTTCTATGGTCCTAAAAAAAAATGCTGTCCTAGGGTTACAAGGACCCCTCCAGAAACAGTACAGTGAGTGAACATAGGCTTCACACCAAGATAGGCAGTGAATTACTGGCAGGATCACCAGGTAAAAATAAAGAAAAATACCACATCTATGGACTGGTAAGCTGCAAAATAATCAATTTGTATTCTTGTGCTTATAAATACTTCAAAGCACATGTCAAACACAAGGCCCTTGGGCCTGAACCTGGCCCTCCAGGCTTTTTCATGTGGCCCTCACACCTCTCCTGCAACTGCAGCACCCACCTCGTCTCTGCCACCAGCTTGTATTAGCAGTTGGCAGCAGAAAGAAAGAAAGAACTCCTCCGCCCGATCCTGCTCTTCTCAGTGGAGCTGCAGAGAGGATCATCTCTGCCCCCTCCGTCCCAGCAATCGGCAGCAGAAAGGAGGACATAACTCCTCCTACACATCCTGTTCCTCTCTGTGCAGCTGCTGCACCCCTTTGTCTCCGCCTTCTCTGGTCTCAGCATTAAGCAAACTCCAGCTGCTGACTCCAGCCCTCCTCTGGTCCTCCTTGAGACCCTGCGCTTTCTGCTTCCCAGTTTTTCCCTAAGCTTCTTAAGCAACACAATGGGTAAGGGGCGCGCACTGTAAAGGAAGGTGGGGGAACTTGACTTCTGGGAGGGGCTGTTGACATTTGATGTAAGAGGGGGTGGAGTGCTTTGGACATCTAGTCTTACAGATACGACTGGCCCTTTGACAGCAAACATAGTGCTGATGTGGCCCCCGATTAATTAATTTTGACACCCCTGCTTTAAAGGGATTGTAAAAGCAGCAGTGGCGGCTGGTGCTCCATGGGTTGGGGGGGGCGTCAGACGGACCACACCATACCCCCCCCCCCCGGACCACACCAGCCCGCACATCATACCCCCCGGTTGCCGGCTCACTCACCCTGAATATGTGGAGGGCAGGCAGCAGCAGCAGCGGCGTTGGCTTCTCCTCAGTCTCCAGCATCTCCTCCCTCCTCCTTCTTGGTCAATGGCATCGCTTCTCCTTTCGGCCAATCGGAAAACCGGTCTCAGGACCCACTTCCTGATTGGCCAGGAGGAGGATCCATGTGACAATATTGAATATTCATTCGCTATTGTCACACAACTGGGTGGGCTCAGGGCGCAGTGCTCTGCGCCCGAGCCTACCCTTTTTTGAAGCCTATTAGAGCCTCTGGCTCTAATCACGTGCTTAAAAAAAACCCATTAGAATCCATGCGTCCGGCGCCCAGCATGTAGATTAGGGGGCCGGACGCATGGACGGGGTGCGGCGCCCCTGCGCCCCCACGGACGGGCCGCCACTGAGAGGCATAATGTTTTTTTTTAATCTTAATTCATTCTATGCATTAAAATAAAAAAAAAACTTCCATTTGCAGCAGCCCCCCTCAGCCTCCTTAATACTTACCTGAGCCCATCTTTATCAAGTGATGTTGCAGGAGTTTCTCAGCTGCCAGGACTCCCCTGCTCATTGCAAATGCCATTGCGATTGGCTCTTGCTGCTGTCAATCAAAATCAGTCAGCCAATCAGGAGAAAGAAGGGGCGGGCCGGGTCACGACTCGGCGTCTAAATGGACACAGGGAGCTGTGACTCGGTCCCGGTGCCTCCACAGCAAGCTACTTGCTGTGTAGGCACTTAACAAGAGGGAGGGGCCAGAAGCTCAGAAAAGGAGCCAGAGAGGGGGATTCGGGCCACTCTGTGCAAAACCAACTGCACAGAGCTGTTAAGTATAACATATTTGTTATTAAAAAAAAAAAAAAAAACTAGACTTTACAATTACTCAAACTTCATGAATGAATGTTTTATATTTGCTTTTGACTAGGTATATCACAATTTTTTTTCTAAATTTCTCCTCTAAATTCTAAATAATTTTAATGAGTATAATCACCATTTACATCTAATCCTATTGATATGAAGTAGGAGTACGAGTCGGAGGGGACCCTAGAGACAAGCTATCACGTATCTGGTGGAGGTCGAGCTGTAGAGGGGGCTTCTCTTGTACCTCCTGTCCAACACCCCTGGCAGAGATGACACGTGGTGTGGGGCACAGAGTGGCACGAGGGCCAGTATAGCAGGTGGCACTAGCTGCGCTTTGACAGGGAACCGATGGCTGCGGATCACCGGATGGGCACCTGGAACTGGAACTATGTGATGCTGGATAAGAAAGCAGGAGCATAGCCCGAACACAAGCCAAGGGGTCGTCAACAGCTGGGCAGTGCGGGTACAGGAGCACGAGATGGAAGCGGTGTCAAGATACAAGCCAAAGTCGGTACACAGTCTGGCAGCAAGATGCAAAGTCATAAGACAGGAGCAGGCTCAAACACAGGCTGTGGTCACAGGTAGGCGGGAAGGAATCCTGAGGAGAGTCGAGGACATGCTGAGTCAACACAGGTAAACCGGAAGCAGGTCAGGGCACAGGTGAACAGGAACAAGCTGAAACACCACTCAGCAATGTGCTCCTGTTATTGCTCAGTTTAATTAGGCAGCTTGGCACCAATTGAATGCCCGTGTGCGCGTACGCACAATCGCACATGCGCATATGCACATTTCTTCTTGTGCACATGCACGCCAGCGCCTGTTTGGGTCCAGCTGAACTTCTCTTACACAAGCGGTGTAAAGTGCCAATGAGAGCCAACATGCAGTCCTGCTAAATCTGCACACCAAATGGCTTTTTAGTTCCCATATTCGTTATTTCAATGAGGGATCGACCGATTATCGGCGATGCCGATATATCGGGGGCCGATATGCACTTTCCCCGATATATCAGAATTTGCCCCTGAGGTTACCGATATTCCAGGAAAGTGCTGTACCGGAGTGATGCCTCCAGCTAGAGGCATCACCCGGTACCGGCGTCCATAGCCCATAGTTGGCTGTCTTGTAATGACAACCGATGCGGCTGAGAAGCTGCTCGGCTGTCATTACAAGGAGCGGGAGGGGACGTCCCCCCCTCCTGCTGCCTCGCCTGGTTCCCCTGTCCCACCGGGAGACCCGAGCATCCTACCTCCATGGCTGCCGAAGAGAAGACCCGATCAAAGCCGCATTTGGGCTCTGATCGGTCTCCATGTAAAAACCCGGAAGTGATGTCATGACATCACTTCCGGGTACTGGGCGCCAGATTCAAAAAAATTACAGCATTCACAGCAATTACAGCATTCAAAACAGACAAACTTGGCTGTTTTGAATGCTTTTTAGGGGAGAGGAGGGGTTTGGGGTCTTTTAGACCCCCAAATCCCTCCACAACTGTACCCGTGAAAAATAAAAATTAAAAAAAACATTTTTTTAAATGTCCGAAAATATTAGCCAATATCGGCCGATACCGATATCCGATGACCAAAATATCGGTATCGATATCGGTACTAAAAAAACGATATCGGTCAATCACTAATTTCCATATTAGTCACTTTGAGTGGAAACAGTCTAGAATTACTCATTGTTAAGTGGAGAAATCTTTTCATTCCCAACGAAAAAAAAAAGAAAATGTAAAACCAGTAATTATCGAAATAATTTGTCTTTGTAGAGGTTATACTTGTGCAAGTGAGTCGGGCCTTGAACATTATCTTATCCTACGTCTTGGAAAGCAGCCCAGCCAGCAGGAAGCGCTTTCCTCCAGGACTAAAGAGGATGCAACATTTTCTTAGTAGCAGACAATTAATTATCAAGCGTTCCCCTGTAGATCCGTCTTATTGATTGCAAAGCCATATTCCGATGTTGTGTGACAACGCGCCTTTGATAAATGCTCTGTAAAATAAGAAGAAAGAAAAGAAAAAAAAAAAAGTCTAATTGTTTTTCATAATGATTTGTTTTCTTAATTTACTTTATTGTGTATAATTATGCATTTGTTGATGAAAAAAAATTACGCAACATCAACAAAAACAGAGACGTACCCAACATGGGGAATTAAAAAAAGCCAACTGTGAAGATGACCTTTCCCGTTCAGCTTGTAGCTTGTTATTATGTTGGCGGTGGGATGGGAGAGCAAACTGCTCCTTCATTGTGAAGTCTTCACAAAGGACTTATCAGAGACTCAATAGGAAGGCTCCACTGTATTCGCTTCCAAGGGAGTGTGGGCTGAGCTTTTTTGGAATCGTTACACAAGGATCAATAGAATCATCTGCAAAGCCTAAAGCTTTGGTTTTTTAGTCTACATCTGAGACCAAAGAGGGAAAAATGACATCAAAATAAATATACCGGCTTGGAATATTAGTTTACAGAAATACACTTAAAGCGGAAGTACAGCCTAATACCTTAAATTCTCCCCTGCAAATCATTAATGTGAGCGGAGTTCAGCCTTATGTGTCAAAATTAAAAAATCCCAGTTTTTCTACCTGAATTCTGCAGTTTTCAGTGCTATCACATGACTTCAATTCCTCTTCCTGCTGAGTACAAGAGCAGCAAGGGGGTGTGGTTACTGAAATCCAGTGACATCATTTCCTGGGAGGTGCACTGTTCCTGTGTATCCAGTGGGCATATACAGAATGGGAGGAGCTGATCATAGGTTCCCGCCCAGTGTTCTCTCATCAGTAAGGATGCATGCATTGTACATCCTAATTCATGAGAAAATGAAAATATAAAAAAGACCCATCCACACAGGACATGGGTGGGGGGGGGGTGGGGGGCACATATACAGTAGAGCTGTGCCGGGGGGAGGGTCACATATACAGTATAGCTGTGCTGGGGGTAGGTGCACATATACAGTATAGTTGTGCTGTGGGGAGGGGCATATATACAGTATAGCTGTGCTGTGGGGAGGGGCATATATACAGTGTAACTGTGCTGGGGGGAGGGACGCATATACAGTATAGCTGTGCTGGGGGAGGGGCACATATACAGTATAACTGTACTGGGGGGAGGGGCACACATACAGTATTACTGTGCTGGGGGGAGGGTCACATATACAGTATAGTTGTGCTGTGGGGAGGGGCACATATACAGTAAAGCTGTGCTGGGGGGGGCACATATACAGTATAGCTGTGCTGGGGGGGAAGGGGCACATATACAGTATAGCTGGGCTGGAGGGGGGGGCATATACAGTATAACTGTGCTGGAGGGGGTGGGGGCACATATACAGTATAGCTGTGCTGGAGGGGGGGGCACATGTACAGTATAACTGTGCTGGAGGGGGGGGGGCACATATACAGTATAGCTGTGCTGGAGGGGGGGCACATGTACAGTATAACTGTGCTGGGGGGAGGGGCACATGTACAGTATAGCTGTGCTGGGCTTCGAATGAAGACTCGCTTAGGGGAAGGAAGCTAGACATGGGGGGGGGGGGGCTGTCAGTGTAGCTGGAAGTGCTCTGGGGTCTCCGCTCACAGTCTACAATCATCATAGTACAGGCAACCACACTAAGTATACGTTTCCACGAGTGTGACTTGTCATGCGACTTTGGAAACACAAAGCCGCATGACAAGTCACAGCCCATTGATTTCAGTGGCACCCGTTCTAATCTATGCAACTTTGAAAATCAGCGACTTTATAAAGGCCTGCATTACTTTGATGCAACGTTTGATGCAACTTCGATCCAGTGTGTAAGGTTGGATTAAAGTCGCACTCTAAATTGCAATAGTGCAAACAGACTAAAGCTCCGCTTCCACTAGTGTGACTTGTCATGTGACTTTGGACACAAAGTCGCAGTCCATTGATTTCCATAGCCCCCGTTCCCATCTATGTGACTTTGAAAATCAGTGACCTTGAAAAGGTACCTGCACTACTTTGATGCAACTTTTGATGTGACTTTGATCCAGAGAGTGTAAAGTTGGATCAAAGCTGCACTCAGTCACATCAAAGTTGCACTTCCACTCCAAAGTGGGTTGAGTGTAGCTGTGATGCAACTTTACACTCTCTGGATCAAAGCCCCGTCAAAAGTTGCATCAAAACAGTGCAGGTACCTTTTCAGGGTCGCTGATTTTCAAAGTCACATAGTTGGGAACGGGTGCAATTGAAATCAATGGGCTGTGACTTCTCATGTGACTTTATGTGACCAAAGTCGCATGACAAGTCTCACTAGTGGAAACGGAGCCTACAACTCATTACTTACATGTAATGAGCAATAGAAACGGATCTGTATCCTTCTAAACTTTCAAAAAATGTCCTTTGTACCTTTTTTCATTCATATATTGTGCCGGTCACGTGATCCCCCCCCCCCTCTCTCTCTCTCAGGAGAAGCTGCTAGCCTAAACGAGGCTATAAAGACAGGAGATCATGTTCTGAGAAGGATAGGAGGGATGGGGGTGAGGCTGGGCAGTCTAGGCATGCCTGTCTAAGGCTGGCCATACATGTTCCATTTTCTTGTACAATTTTCTGTTACATTTACCAAAAACCACATAATATGAGGTCAAAGCTAAACAACACTTTCGCTTGTATCCAATTAAGTAGGCCTTTGTACTACATAGTTGGAGGTCAATTTCAAGAAAATTGTACAGAAAATTGTAGGAAAATTGTATAATGTATGGCCAGCCTAAGAAAGACTGACAACCTTTTCAGGAAGTGAAATAAAGCTTATCAAATTCAGATAAAGGAGATAACGTTGTCGGTGAAGAACAGGAAGAACCTGATTGTCTAATTTAGATAAGCCTTTCTAAGCTACACAAGCAGCTAGCCAGAAAATGAATAATATCAAAGATATTTAACATACTATTAATAGAAAACAAAAAAAATTTTGACTGGAGTTTCCATTTAGGTATGTTGTTGCTATCTCCCAAAACTACTTATACCATAATCACATATTACACCGAGGTACTAGCCTAGAAACCATACCACTAGTTCGGAACAACTCTGAAAATGGGCTGTACAGCACCTGTGTCATGTACCTGGTGGAGGCCAAGTTGATGAGAGGGTTTCCCTTACACTTCCTATTCAATACCCCTAGATATAGTGATAGGGTATAGGAGGACAAGAATATCACAGGTGACCATAGAAGTTCTAGAAGCAAATGATGATATGAAGATGATTTGGATACATTTTACTCTTCAGCCCGAAGGCATTGAGAGAGCTACTTTATACTTTGCGAGGCCTCACACACTCCTGATTCGGGCCTAGTCCATAAGAGGGTTCTGTTACGCAGTGAACCCTAACATAGAATCTCTTCCATGCAGCCAGCATTCCACTCCTTTTATATAACCTTCTTCACTGGCCCTGCCGTCTCATCTCCCGAATCGGCTGCTCCTCCTTCCTTTTACTCTGCATCACTCAAAAGGTTAACATGAACAGTTATACTTCTACCCCCGTTGTCATTCACTGTGAGAGCTCTTCAAAACAGCTCTTCAAAACAGCAGCATTTTCATTGTTGAAGTTTCAATGAAGTTCAGCCTTGAGAAAGATGTGACGACGTGACGTGTGACGTCATTACGCAAGCAGCTGAGGCTTGGATTACTGAAGCTGTCTTTAATGTTTATTAAAGATACGTTTATTATATCTATGTATCACGTGGGTGCGCCATCCTGTGAATGGATCTCTCAACTGACCATGGTAATTTCTGCCTACTTTACGAAGGAAGGGCTTCAAAGCATATACAAACTGGAAAAACAGTAATATATCACATGGGTGCATTTGCTAAGATAAGAACATTTTCAACAAATACCTGTTGCTTAAGTCAGAAATGCATTATCATTGTCGCCCGTGAGCTTAAAAGTAAGCAATAGTCAGGTGCATGTGCAGAGGACTCCAAGATGACCGCTTAGCCTTGAAGCTCCGTACCGCTCCGGTCTTCTGATCCCCGCCACAGCCTTCAGAGCACTCATTCCTGTCCTGCTTCACCAGTGATCGACCAGAAAACACCCAGGGAATAATCTGATGTCCGGAGGCTCTGCTAGGAGGAACCTATATAGTCAGCTGGACCACATCCCGCGGCAGGCCGGTCTATCCAAGATGTCTGCCGCTACCACACGAGGCACAGACTGTGATACAGAGCAATCCATAGCTTACCAAGACGCCTTGAGCCCTGCAATACCTACTATAGTACATGTCACAGTGAGTAATCAGCCCTGTGGTACTCCTTCCCCAGCATCTACTGAATCACTGATTGGGAGGACATGTGAAGACCTTATCCTGACACCCATGAGTAACTTTCTGGCCACCCCAGATGCATTTGAGCAGGGGGCCCACAATCCCCATATCACCCCTACTGATTTCCCTTCCATGATATCCGCTTTTTACACAATGCTGTCCAGGGGTCTGGCCCAAACAGCTGAACAGATCACCTCCTCCATCCATGCTGAACTGTAGCATTTGAGTTCACATGTGGAAGTCATGGAAAAGAAGGTTAATCAATCTGTAGCCAGAATTAACCAAAACACTTCCAGAATACAGGATATCCAGGATTTGTTGGAAACTGCATTGTCCAAAATAGATGACCCTAAAAACCATTCAAGACGATACAACTTCAGAGTCAGAGGACTCCCTGAATTAGTGAAAGAAGTTAACCAAGCAATTAATTCCTTCATCAAGGACTTAATCTCAGACATCCCAGAACACCATTTGGAATTGGACAGAGGGCACAGAGCCTTGCAACCAATGTGATCTGATGGTCTACCGAGAGACATTATAGTTAAACGCACTTTTACTCTGCCAAGGAAGAGGTGATGAAATTTTCCAGGAATTCAGATGGGCTCACTATTCAGGGACATTGGGTCCAGGTCTTTGTGGACCTCTTCCCCTTTACCATACTAAGACGTTGCTCTCTGAAACCCCCTCCTTCAAGTTCTGGTTCAAAAGGACATAACATACAGAGGGTCCTTTCCATTTTGCCTAAACTTCTCATATCAGAAAAAGGCCCACAGCTTCTCATCATTTTCTGAAGGTGAACGCCTACTCCTACACCTGGGGCTGATTACCCAAGAGATCCCTCCTCCTTCCACCACCAAGGGACCCTCATCTGCCAAAAGGCCTTCTCCTCCTAGTTCACTTACTCTGGTTTGGCAGAAATAAAAACTGAAGAGGTCAGGGGACGCTCAACCTCCCCGAGGAAGTTATTTGGATTAAGGACAACTTGATCCTGTTTTGCACTTTCTCCCGGCCGGTAACAAAGAAACCTTTGCTGTCTGATTGCTTGACAGGGGTTAAGGAGCAGCTTGGCAACATCTGTTCAGGCCCTATTCCCTCCATATTTTAAGGAACAGTGCTCTGTTTATTTGAAATTATCTATTATATCTCTAGGTGGGTGAACCGAAGTGGATACAATGTGACTCCATCTGCTGCTGATGCACTTTTACGTTTTACTCTCAGTGGCATATTGATGTTCCCCACTTTTTGGGGATATCACCATTCTCAGGTTTTTTGGTGGGAAGTGGCTGGACCCTTTCTCACCTGGATGGGTTACTGGGTTTTTGGTTTCATTGTGTCTCTAATTATTGTCTTGTATTCTTTTGCTTCCCCCTCTCTAACTCTTTTCTTTTTCTTTCTCTAACCTCTCTCTTTCCTATGGTCTGTCTGGAACCCCTTCCATATCGATTCGCAGGATTGAGACATTAGAAAAGCTGTGGATGCACTGTTTAGCAGGGTGACCTGTCTTCACTGGGGGAGATTTTTTTTCTATTTTGAGTTGTCCAAATCTCTGATCCATGGCTAATTCTAAACCTTCCAACATGATCGTGCTGATTATATCCCACAATGCACAGGGTCTTAATTCCCCAGTAAAACAGCGGAAATTGTTTAAATGATATCATACCCTAAAGACAGATGTTATTCTCCTATAGGAAACTCATTTCCTAATCTCTTACATCCCCTCCTTCCTTCACCAAAGCTTCCCGCAATTTTACCTAGCTAATGCCGTAAACAAGACACGTGGAGTAGCAATTTTCTTTTCCAAATGTTTACATTTCTTCCCTTCCAAAATACTCAAGGACCCGGACGGTAGTTACCTGTTGGTGGTGGGTACTATTTGTGGAAAGATCTATACATTTGTTTCCTATTACACTGCGAATAAAGCGAAGCGGGATTTTCGAATCCATGACACAAACACTGAAGCCCTATTTACAGGGCACCATAATTTTTGGAGGCGACTCCAATATAGCATTTTATCTCTCATTGGATAAATCAAGTAAGGGGATCCCAAAATCAAAACGCCTCCCCAGACAAAGCCTAAAAATAGCGAAGGTTCTTCACTCCCTTGACATTATAGATATCTGGAGGGAATTAGACCGCCATGTCGGGAACTACATGCACTTCCAGGCCCCCACATCACATGTGCACCAGGACAGACCATATTTTCATTAGATCTTCCTCTATTCCCCTAGCCATAACATCCAATTTGAGACACACCCATATCAGACCACTCCATGCTGACACTTTCCCTCTGACGCTCTTTACAGGACGAAGGACCATTCAAATGACATCTCAATGAGGCCCTCCTGAGTGACCATATACAATGTGAAATCCTAGAAAAAGCCATTAAGGAATATTTTACAATGACAATAACAGCGTTTCGCCAGCAACACTTTGGGCAGCTCACAAAGCAGTGCTGAGATGGGAAACTTATTCAAGTTTCTTCCCAACTGAAACCTGAACGCAGAGCTGAAATCCAGAAACTGAATGAGGAATTCCTTGATCTGAGCAAATGTCACAAAGGTAGCCCTACCCCTTCCACCCTGGTTCAGCTAGACTCTGCCAAGGTGAATATAAATCTAGCTGACTACATCAGCAGAAAAGTACATTAGATGGACTGGTGCTAAATTTTCCTCACAGAAGGACAAGATAGGTTCTAAATTGGCAAACAAACTATGCCCTAGACCGAAACACTTATCCTTCCCCAAAGTTCGCACTTCATCAGGGGACTTAACCCAAAACACTATCCGTATCAAGGAAACCTTTTAGACTTTTTATTCTAATTTGTATGACTTGCAGTCTTCTCTTGCCCCACATAAATTGGAGCCCTCCCTTAGGGCTCTCCCCCTACCCAAAATTACACAAACCCATAGGGAACTCCTCGATAAACCTTTCACACCAGCAGAGATAAAGACCATTAAAACTCTCAGACCAGGCTCAGCGCCTGGACCTATTATAATAAATTTGGCCCCTCCTTTTCCCCCTATATGACTCAATTTTTTTTAACTCCCTTCAAGATGGAAACCCCCTGGACAGTGATTTAAATTTAGCATATATCTCTGGTATTCCCAAACCTGGGAAAGATGTACAGTAAGTGATGTTAGTAACTATCGTCCGATAACACTTATTTATAATGACCTCAAACTTATGACCAAAATTCTTGCATCAAGACTGTCGAGCTTTATAGCTAAATATATTCACAAGGACCAGGTGGATTTCATCCTTGGGAGGCAGGGCCCAGACCAAGTTAGGAGAGCCATAGATATATTTTGTTGCTTTACTCTCATTGGGATGGGGGCACCCCGCAGGAAGGCTTTCTTTTGTCCACTAACTTCCAGAAGGCCTTTTATTCCATCTCTTGGCCCTATCTTTTTGAAATACTAGGAAGATGGGGTTTCGACTCGAAATTCTTGGGAATCATTCAGTCTCTTTACTCTGCTCCGAAAGCACAGGTCCATTTGATGGGTCATTATTCTAACTCTTTTGACATAAAAAAAGGGGACCAGACAGGGCTTTCCCTTATCTCCTCTAATTTTCACAATAGCTATTGAAACCTTAGCAATCACCATTAGATCACACCATGATATTAAGGGGGTCTTGTGTGGTCCCCAGGAACATAAATGTGTGTTGTTCGCGGACGACCTACTGCTCTTTATCACATTCCCCCTGATCTCTAACAGACTAAGACATATCAGCATGGATGTCACATCACTTCCTCAAACTCAACCTATCCAAAACCGAGCTCATGATATTTCCTCCCCCACGGTCCTCCTCCCTGATTTATTTGTCAACATCAACGGCACAACTATCAACCCGTCCACCCATGCCAAGGTCCTAGGTATAATCCTGGACTCTGACCTATCCTTTCGGCCACATATCCAGTCACTGTCAAAAGCTTGCCGCCTCAACCTCCGCAACATCTCCAAGATACGTCCCTTCCTAACTAATGATACCACAAAGCTTATAATCCAATCCCTGATCATCTCTCGTCTCGATTACTGCAACTCCCTTCTCATTGGCTTACCTTTAAAAAGACTATCCCCCCCTTCAGTCCATCATGAACGCTGCTGCCAGGCTCATCCACCTTGCAAACCGCTCTGTGTCTGCTACCCCTCTTTGCCATTCCCTCCATTGGCTGCCACTCAACCAACAAATTAAATTCAAGTTACTAACCATAACTTACAAAGCCATCCATAACTTGGCGTCCAGCTACATCACTAATCTGGTCTCAAAATACCGACCAACTCGTTCTCTTCTATCCTCCCAGGACCTCCTGCTTTCTAGCTCCCTTGTAACCACTTCCCATGCTCGCCTTCAGGACTTCTCCCGAACTTCTCCCATCCTCTGGAATGCTCTACCCCCATCTTTTCAACTATCTTCTACTTTGTCTACTTTCAGACGATCCCTGAAAACACATCTCTTCAGAGAAACCTATCTGGCTTCCACCTAACAACTGTACTTTTATTTTCTCCATCAGCCCATCCCCCACAGTTATTAACTCTTGTATCTCTTGACCCTCCATCTTAGATTGTAAGCTCTAACCAGCAGGACCCTCTGATTCCTACTGTATTAAAGTGTATTGTATTTGTACTGTCTACCCTCAATTTGTAAAGCGCTGCGTAAACTGTCGGCGCTATATAAATCCTATATAATAATAATAATAATAATCTCTACCCCTAATGTATTTTAACTGCCCCAAGATTTTGGTTCTATCTTGGCTTAAAAGTAAATGTTTCCAAATCTGTAGTACTGAACATCTCGGTTCCTCTACATCTAGTAGACCAGTTGAGGCACCCTTCTCCTGGTCCTCTGACTCCATTCCCTATTTGGGAATTAATCTACCCCACAGCATTGACAAACTGTTCTCTGCTAATTATCCCCACATGTTCCGGAAACTAGAGAAGGATTTAAAACAATGGGTAAAATGTGATCTATCCTGGCTGGGAAGGATCAACTCTATCAAAATGACTCTTCCTTCACATCTTCTGTACGTCTTCAAGTCCCTCACCATCCCGATAAAGAAACCGCTCAAATTTCAGTTGAAAATCATCCACTTTGTCTGGGGGAGGAAGTTTTACCGCTGCCCTAAAGAAGTCCTCTACCGACTGAAAAGTCAAGGGGGGCTGGGCCTACCCAATTTATGGTAGCAGTATCAGGCTGCGCAATTAGCTCAAATCTCCATAGTATACTCTAGGGCTCCCAAGCCTGATTGGATTGCTATGGAAAGACAGGCAGTTCTTCTGCACACTATAGTCTTTCTGCTCTGGAATCCTCCTAAACACAGACCCACAGTCCTCGCCCCCACCCTCTGGATTGCTATGGAAAGATAGGCAGTTCCCCTGCACATTATAGACTTTCTGCTCTGGAGTCCTCCTAAATGAAGACCCACAGTCCTCACACCTTCCCCCTCTCACTCCCTGGCATTGTGTTATAATCTACAGTATAAAAAACAAGCTTCTTTATTCTTTAGTGCCAAACTTCTCTCCCACCTGTTTAATAACCCTTCCTTTTCCCGGGTTTGAATATACAAGCCTTTCGTTGGTGGCTCAACAACAGTGGGACCCGGGCGAGTAGTTCCAGACACTTCAACGCTCCTACAAATGTATCATGGACATATCTCTAATAGAAGTGAATGTTAAAATACTCACTAGATGGTATTATGTCCCCGTCAGATTAGCCAGGATCTACACAGATGCTTCTCCCCTGTGCTTCTGAGGGTGTAATCTAGTTGGCTCCATGTTTCACACATGGGGGTCTTGCCCTTGTATTAGAGGCTATTGGAACAAATATCTCCACCTAATACAGAAAGTTACTGAGGTTGTTGTTCCTCAGGATCCCACTATAGCCCCCTTGAATCACAGGGTAGATAAAACCCCTAAACATACTTAGAACTTGATCTTCTTTATGTTTTTGGGAGCTAAAATTGTGATAGCCGGAGCTTGGAAGAAGCCCTCGGTCTCAATATCAGCCACAAAGCGGGAGGTCCCCTGGATCATGTCCCAGGAACAACTTGTTTCTAAACTTCAAGATAGAGTGCGAAGGTTTGACGCAGTCTGGGAACCTTGGGCGCTTTATGTTGGCGTCTCCCTGTACCCAGGTATGGCATTCCCCCAAAAGGACCCACCCAGCAGACCTACTTCCCTTCCCCTTGCTTCTTGACTTTTCTTTCTCTAAAAGCCACTTGGCTTCTCCCCCCTTTTATCTGTCTCTTCACTCTTCATCTATTCTTTTTTCCTTCAATTGTGCAATCCTTTTTCTGCTCCTCATGCTACCATATAGAGTGCTCAGAAGGTTAAACACTTGTTTGCAAAGGGGAATTATTTTTTATTTTATTTTTTTCCCTCTCATTTTCTTATATTTTGATAGCCAAACACAAGTTTTTTTTTTAGACACGAGAGTGGTTCTTTGAATTCTTTTCTCCCTATCTACAATACAAGCGGCCCTGCCTTTTGGCATTAGATAGACCGGTGGCTCTAGATGAAGGCCGGAGGGGGGAAGCCTTCTGGGTCTCTAGCTAAAACATTGAAATATATTCTAACTTTTAGTAAAAAGTCTGCATAGTCTTTAACCCCTAGGCGCTGAGGGTACTCAAATATGCAGCTTCTCAGTGGGTGGGCCTTGGTGCCGGGGGCAGCATATTTATGTACCAAATAGCAGTCACAGCTGTGCCGAGAGTGCACACCCTGAGCACTCCCGGCACAGTTAGCGGCCACTAACGGAAAGCTTTCAGATCATGTGACCACCGAGACAGTCAATCACAGCAGTCACATGTTCATACACCCCCACCCAGCTATACAGTCTCTGGCCCATCCCTTTCATTCAGCCAATTTCAATTCTTTCGATTTTTAAATTACATGTGAGGGTTACTGAGGATGGTCTGTGAATACATTTTTTGAAAAACCCCAAAGCTAGAATCCTAGGAGTGTGGTAAACTGATGCCCGTACCCTGTTATATCAGGGGAGGCACTTCCAAAATATGTATGCACAAAAACAACCACCAAAGGAAAAAGGCACCTACAAGGGCTATCGGTATCACAATAATTTTATTCTGGACATAATGCAAAAAGAGAACAACAGACTAACAACACTAAGGAAAAAAACCTTCATTATCAAGGGACCCCCTATTTACTTCCCCCCCAATGCAACCCCATCTCCCCACTCCCCCAACTACGCCCAGAAGAAGCTTCAGTTTAGTGGGAGGGGCGAAACGCATAGGAGGAGGGTCACACACACTCCCTTCTCAAGGTCTCCAAATGGTGTCTGTGGAAGAGCTGATGTTGGCCATGACATTGGTAACTCCTTGCATGCAGTGAACTCTTCAATATGAAGGATTACAAGTGAACAGCGACCAACAGTCAGTTTTGGAAGAACCGGTTGAAGCCTAATCATTTATTTGTTTGGCTATTTGTCTACACCTGGATAATCCTGGGAAATGGAATATAAGGACTATCTGTCTTCAGCGAGGATTGGTGAGCTGGACTGAGATTATACATTTTGTAATTTCTCCCTATAAGTTTATGAACTGTCATCTCTATAGAAGTATTTTTTGCTGGACTTGCACTAGGATCATTCAATGCTTCTTTTAAACCACATGTGAGAGTTCTCACTCACAGGTATAATACATCCTTGCTCCATGTGGGACTCCATGACTTGAAGCACTCTATCAACTTTGTTTTGTACATGGACTGGTCAAGTGAATTTATCAAGTAGTATATATATACCTGTGTGTATATATATATATATATATATATACACACACATAAGAGAAGACATATGGCATACATGTTGAGATTTCGATCGATTCAACTCTCTTTGTTCACCACTCAACCATAGAGGTCAATCAGCCACTAAGTACCTACATCGGCATAAGCAGCAATTGCATAGCAGGCTAGACCCACAGGGAGGAAGATAGGAGTTGTCTGAGAGATCGATCATTTCTCTAACCCGGTGGAAGTTTTTCTGAATGTGAATACAGCCTGCCCACTCCCCCTGACTCCCACCCTTCAAGGCATATGATATTTGCTTTAGTACCAGCCCACTGCTTTCATCAGGGCTGGAGACTATTGAGAGGAGTACTGAGGAAGGATGCTGAGATGTTTTCAGAAATCTATGTACAGCACCCTGATAGTTCCTCCCCCAGCAATGATTTGCCTGCATTGCATAGAGAAGCACAGAGAAACAAAAATTATTTCATTGCATCTAAAAAAAAGGAAATTCAGTTTTAAAATTGATTGATTCTAATGAACTTTATTATATCTAGCAGAAACAACCTGCATGGATTTGGAATGATAATCACTTGTGCTCATTCCTCAGATTTATTAAATCAAATGCAGACAGTGCACTGCTTTATTCTAGTTTATAGAACAGCTCAACGTCTATTGTAACAGTATAAGAAGGATCAAGCTGGACTATACGCAGAGGCTGTGAATAGAAAATGTGTTCCTAATCTTTTATTCCCAACCAGCATGCAGCTTTGAAAGGCACGTTGGGAGGCCACCAATTACAGGGGGAAGTGCTGAGTTTTATTCAGTAAATGGGAACTATTTGGAAAGACTTCAAACTTTCACTAAAAGCATGTCTGGTGTGTGTTCAGTGCAACGTATGTATTTTCCTACTTTGGTGCTTTACTGTGTGGAGGTCAGTTTCTCGAAATTCGGTCAGACAGTACAACCTGGGGTTTCTAGACTCCCACCGTTAGCCAATGGTCAATCGTTGTAGACTGGTCTTTCTGGAGCTATTCTGAGGCTTTGTGTGCCCAATGCAATCGTTTGGTTTATATATGGCAGCAGATGAGGTATATTGAAGTAGTATATCATATTAGAAAAACTTTTTGTGTTTTTAACTCATCCATCTAAAAAATAGCAGTACACTTCAGCACCTGCAATGGGTGATGTCTTCCTTGGGTTTGCAGCCTCTGGTTTCTTTTTAATTTCCCACCAAAATTTCAGCTCTCCTCATTTCCATTTTAAGATGCTCCATACTCAGGCTGCTCTCCCCTGTTCCTCTTCCATGGGAGTTATTCTTAAGTGTATTACCTATGGCTGCATTCTAATTGTTGAAAACTGGCATATGAAATGAGTATTTGATCATTTTAAAACAATTGCGGGGGGGGGGGGGGAGTCATGAGAAACAGGGTTCCTCTATGGTTTCCTGAGTCACTGGGGAAACAAAACTTTGAGATACTGCCCATCCATGTGACTCTGGTAGCCATGGCCGCTGCTAGGGGGGGGGGGGGGCACCAGTCCTCCTGTAGGGGGGACTGGGCATGGGTGTCTGCAAAACTTTTTTCAGGGGGGGGCATTATTTTAAGGTCACCCATGCTCCGCCCCTTTTCCCCCCAATAGATCACCCTTTAGAGCAGTCCAGGGTCCCCCACAGATCATCCCCTTTAGAGCAGGGTCCCCCATAGATCCCCCTTTAAAGCAGCCCAGGCCAGGGTACCCATAGATCCCCTTTAGAGCAGCTACGTGATAGTTTGAGTGTGATGCTTCCTGCTGTGCCACCTGAGATGCCGGACAGTTCCTTGTCTGATCTCTTAGATCAATCTTGTCTTGTCTCTAGTTTCTGGTGAACCTTGAACTCTTTGCTTCTCCCATGGACTTCCTGATTTAAGCCATGTCTCTGCACTTTCTGTTTGCCAAAATTGTGTGCTCTTTCTAGTTGATAGCTTTCTGCTTTGTGTACCTGCAGCTGTACTTATCTCCACTACCATTCGTTACTGACCTGTGGTTTGTTCCTTGATTACGCTTCCGCTTGATCTCAACCTACAACCACTCATTATCCACCTTTGGCTTGTTTACTGACTATGCTTCTTCTCGATCCCTGACTGCTATACAGTATCTCACAAAAGTGAGTACACCTCTCATATTTTTGTAAATATTTTATTATACCTTTTCATGTGACAACACTGAAGAAATTATGCTTTGCTACAATGTAAAGTAGTGAGTGTACAGCTTGTATAACAGTGTAAGTTTGCTGTCCCCTCAAAATACCTCAACACACAGCCATTAATGTCTAAACTGCTGGCAACAAAAGTGAGTACACCCCGAAGTCAAAAGTTCCAAATTGGGCCAAATTAGTAATTTTCCCTCCCTAGTGTCATGTGACTTGTTAGTGTTATATGGTCTCGGATGTAAATGGGGAGCAGGTTTGTTGAATTTAGTGTTAATGAAAAGTGGAAATGTCCAAATTGGGCCCAAAGTGTCTATATTTTGTGTGGCCACCATTATTTTCCAGCACTGCCTTAACCCTCTTGGGCATGGAGTTCACCAGAGCTTCACAGGTTGCCACTGGAGTCCTCTTCCACTCCTCCATGATGACATCACGGAGCTGGTGGATGTTAGAGACCTTGCACTCCTCCCCCTTCCATTTGAGGATGCCCCACAGATGCTGAATAGGGTTTAGGTCTGGAGAGATGCTTGGCCAGTCCATCACCTTTACCCTCAGCTTCTTAAGCAAGGCAGTGATCATCTTGAAGTTGTGTTTGGGGTTGTGATCATGTTGGAATACTGCCCTGCGCCCCAGTCTCTGAAGGGAGGGGATCATAGTCTGCTTCAGTATGTCACAGTACATGTTGGCATTCATGGTTCCCTCAATGAACTGTAGATCCCCAGTGTCGGTAGTACTCATGCAGCCCCAGGCCATGACACTCCTCCCACCACCATGCTTGACTGTAGGCAAGACACACTTGTCTTTGTACTCCTCACCAGGTTGCCGCCACACACGCTTGACACCATCTGAACCAAATACATTTATCTTGGTCTCATCAGACCACAGGGCATGGTTCCACTAATCCATGTCCTTTGTCTGTTTGTGTTCAGCAAACTGTTTGCAGGCTTTCTTGTGCATCTTCTTTAGAAAAGGCTTCCTTCTGAGACGACAGCCATGCAGACCAATTTGATGCAGTGCGTGGCGTATGGTCTAAGCACTGACAGGCTGACTACCCACCCCTTTATCCCCTGCAGCAATGCTGGCGGCACTTATATGTCTATTTCCTAAAGACAACCTCTGGATATAACGCTCAGCACGTGCACTGAACTCCTTTGGTCCACCATGGCAAGGCCTGTTCTGAGTGGAACCTGTTCTGTTAAACCACTGTATAATCTTGGCCACCGTGCTGCAGCTCAGTTTCAGGGTCTTGGCAATCGTCATATAGCCTAGGCCATCTTCATGTAGAGCAACAATTATTTTTTTCAGATCCTCAGAGAATTCTTTGTCATGAGTTGCCAAGTTGAACTTCCAGTGACCAGTATGAGAGTGAGAGCGAAAACACAATTTTTAACACATCTGCTCCCCATTCACACCTGAGACCTTATAACACATGCCACTGGGTAGGGAAAATGGTTAATTGGGCCCAATTTGGACATTTTTACTTAGGAGTGTACTCACTTGGGTTGTCAGCGGTTTAGACATTAATGGCTGTGTGTTGAGTTATTTTGGGGGGAAAGCAAATTTACACTGTTATACAAGCTGTACACTCACTACTAGGGTTGAGCGGACACCTAGATGTCCGTGTTCGACGGGTTCGGCCGAACTTTAAAAAAAAGTCCGGGTCCGTGTCCCGGACTTTTACCGAACTTTTCCCGGACACCGAACCCCATTGAAGTCAATGGGGACCCGAACTTTAAGGCACTAAAATGGCTCTAAAACACCAAAGGAAAGGGCTAGAGTGCTGCAAATGGCAGCAAAACGTAATTAAGAGCATGGCAAGTGCTCTGCAAACAAATGTGGATAGGGAAATAACTTAAAACAACAAAAAAAAACAGAAAAATAAAACAATGTTCTTCTTCATCTCTGAAGGACGAGGCCCATATGGAGTAGGAGGGAGGTTGAGGTGGTGGTGGATGTGGCGGTGACATAGGCGTGCGCACAGGGTGTGCTGGGTGTGCCTGGGCACACCCTAATCACCTAGGGCACATAGCATTGCCAGTGAGGAGATGGGAAAGATCTCCCTGGGACCTGCTCTGCTCTATTTCTCCTTGCCTACAGGTACATGGCCCCGATACATTACTCTCCCTGCTGGCAAACACATGCATGTGTATTTCAACTTTGGGGTGCACACCTTAATGCAATAGGCTGCGCACACCTATGGGCGGTGTAGGTGGAAGCGGCGGTGGAGGAGGACCAGGGCCGGATTAACAGCATCATGGGCTTGGTGCTGAGGATTTTGAAGGGCCTTAAGGGCCGTGCCTTGCCATGCACCCAGAGGAGGAAGGGTGCAGCCATGCATGCCTAATTCAACATGGGATGCTGTCTCTGAAGCCCATAAACACATCCATGCATCGCCAACTGTCCCTCCTTGTCCGGCCTTCACGCTGTGTGGGGAGGTTCTGAGGGTGCTGCCTGGGGAAGCGAGCATAGAAGCCAGACTTCTGTGTTTACAAGTGACAGAAGAGCGGTAACAGTGAATATGGCCAACCCGGGGCCTATATAAAAGGTAGGGGCCTGGAGCTGCAGCTCCAATAGCCCCTACATTAATCTGGCCCTGAGGAGGAGGACGAGGTAGCCAACACTGCTTCTTTTCAAAAATTTTAAATGAGGGTACACCCCAAAAGAGTGAGAAAGAGCAAAAATGGAACAATGGGTGGGTAAGGTCGGTATCCATTGCTATTCTGCATAAGGTACGGAAAAGTCCCGTGGGATCCATGCCTGGTTCATTTTAATGAACGTGAGCTTGTCCACATTGTCTCTGGACAGGCGGCTGCGCTTGTCTGTTATAACGCCCCCAGCCGTGCTAAATACCCGTTCAGATAATACACTGGCTGCAGGGCACGCCAGCACCTCCAAGGCGTAAAGGGCAAGCTCAGGCCATGTGCCCAATTTGGAGACCCAGAAGTTGAAGGGGGCAGACCCGTCATTCACTACATGTAGGCGTGTGCACACATACTGCTCCACCATGTTGGTAAAATGCTGCCTCCTGCTAAGACGTTCCATCTGAGCTGCTGGTGCTGCTGTTTGTTGTGGCGTGCTGACAAAGCTTTTCCACATTTCGGCCATGCTAACCCTGCCTTCTGAGGTGCTGGCGGTGCCCTGGTTGCGTTGGCGACCTCCTCCTCCTCCTCCTCTGCCTTGTGCTTCCACTGTGGCCCCGCTGTCAGATGGGAATGCCAGCAGCATGGCGTCTACCAGCGTGCGCTTGTACTCGCGCATCTTGCGATCGCGCTCCAGTGAGTGAATTAAGGACGGTACGTTGTCCTTGTAACGGGGATCCAGCAGCGTGGCCACCCAGTAATCAGCACAAGTTAGAATGTGGGCAACTCGGCGGTCGTTGTGGAGACACTGCAGCATGTAATCGCTCATGTGTGCCAGGCTGCCCAGAGGCGACGAAAGGCTGTCCTCTGTGGGAGGTGTATGGTCCGTGTCCTCTGTATCCCCCCAGCCACGCACCAGTGATGGCCATGAGCTGGCCTGGGTGCCACCCTGCTGTGAACATGGTTCCATCTCCTCCTCCAGCTCCTCCTCCTCCTCATCCTCCTCATCCTCCAGAACTGTGCCCCTGCTGGACAATTGCGTCCCTGGCGTTTGCGTGTGCAGGAACCCACCCTCGGAGCCCCTTGCGAATGACTGCCCTGAAAGCCTTGGAAATGTTACCTCTTCATCCTCCTCCTCCTCCTCATCCTGTGCCACATCCTCTTCCATCATCGCCCGAATTGTTTTTTCAAGGAGGCATAGAAGTGGGATAGTTAAGCTGAGAACGGCGTCATTGCCACTGGCCATGTTGGTGGAGTACTCAAAACAGCGCAACAAGGCACACAGGTCTCGCATGGAGGCCCAGTTATTGGTGGTGAAGTGGTGCTGTTCCGCAGAGCGACTCACGCGTGCGTGCTGCAGCTGAAACTCCACTATGGCCTGCTGCTGCTCGCACAGTCTTTCCAGCATGTGCAAGGTGGAGTTCCACCTTGTGGGCACGTCACATATGAGGCGGTGAGCGGGAAGGCCGAAGTTACGCTGCAGCGCTGCCAGGCGAGCAGCAGCAGGGTGAGAACGCCGAAAGTGCGCACAAACGGCCCGCACTTTCTGCAGCAGCTCTGACATATCGGGGTAGTTTTTAAGGAACCTCTGCACCACCAAATTCAGCACATGCGCCAGGCAAGGGATGTGCGTCAAACCGGCTAGGCCCAGAGCTGCTATGAGATTTCGCCCGTTATCGCACACCACCAGGCCGGGCTTGAGGCTCGCTGGCAGCAACCACTCATTTGTCTGCTGTTCCATGCTCCTCCACAACTCCTGCGCGGTGTGTGGTTTGTCCCCCAAACAGGCAAGTTGTAAAACTGCCTGCTGTCGTTTACCCCTGGCCGTGCTGAAGTTGGTGGTGAAGGTGTTACGCTGTCCGGATGAGGAGGCGGTAGAGGATGAGGAAGCGGAGTAGGAGGAGTTAGGAACAGGAGGCAAACTGAAGCGCCCTGCAATCCTCGGTGGTGGAAGGACATGCGCCAAATTGCTATCCGCCTCAGGCCCATCCGCCACTGCATTTACCCAGTGTGCCGTTAGGGAGATATAACGCCCCTGACCGTGCTTACTGGTCCACGTATCCGTAGTTAGGTGGACCTTGGCACAGATGGCGTTGCGCAGTGCACACCTGATTTTTTCCCCCACTTGGTTGTGCAGGGAAGGGATGGCTTGCCTGGAAAAGTAGTGGCGGCTGGGCACGACGTACTGTGGGACAGCCACCGACATAAGGTTTTTAAAACTGTGCGTCTCCACCAGACGGAATGACAGCATTTCAAAGGCCAATAATTTTGAAATGCTGGCATTCAGGGCCAGGGATCGCGGGTGGGTAGGGGGGTACTTCCTCTTCCTCTCAAGTGTTTGGGAGATGGAAAGCTGAACGCTTCCACGGGACATTGTGGAGATGGTTGTTGGTGACCCAGGTGGTGGTGTTGCTGACAGATCGTCTGTTTGCGGGGTGGCAGGTGCCGGTATCACTACAGATGTGGCTGGAGCGGCCGAGACTGCAGCAGAAGAGGAAGCAGGATGAGCCAGAGACGTTTCTTGGTTTTGAAGGTGTGTACTCCACTGCAGCTCGTGCTTTGCACTTAGATGCCTGATCATGCAGGTTGTGCTCAGGTTGAGAAGGTTCATGCCTCGCTTCAAGCTCTGATTGCACAGGGTGCAAACCACTCGTGTCCTGTCATCAGCACATTTTCTAAAGAACTTCCACGCTAGAGAACTCCTTTGAGCTGACTTTGGTGCGCTCGTTCCCTTGCTGCGTTGGGCAGTAGCGGGCGTAGTGTCTAGGGCACGGCCGCTCCGCTTCTGCACCCTGCTCCCTCTTCTGCTGTGCTGGTGGCTCTGTGCGACCACCGCCTCTTCCTCCAAACTACTCAGTTCACCTGCATGACGTTCATTCCATGTGGGGTCGAGGACCTCATCGTCCTCCACATCATCTTCCACCCAGTCTTCACCCCTGCCCTCCTTGTCGGTCTCCACAATGCTGAACGCCGCAGCAGTTGGCACCTGCGTTTCGTCATCATCGGAGACGTGCTGCGATGATCCTTGCATGTACTCATCTTGAGGAATAAGTGGTTGGGCATCGCTGCACTCAATCTCTTCCACTTCTGGGGCAGGGCTAGGTGGATGGCCCTGGGAAACCCTGCTGACAGAGTCCTCAAAAAGAATAAGAGACTGCTGTATGGCTTGGGGCTCAGACTGCTGGCCTGATTTGCAAGGGGGTGAGGTGAAAGACGGTTGGACATTGGCTGCAGGTGCCAACTCTGACCTTTCTGCAGTAGACTGGGTGGGAGACAATGTGAAGGAACTGGAGGCACTGTCAGCAGCAAACCAATCTACTATCGCCTCAACTTGTTCTGGCCTCATCACTTCTAGGGGCGTTTGATGCCCTACCAAATACTGATGCAGGTTCTGTCGCCTACTCACACTTGAGGAAGGTGTTTCACTTGTGCGTGTAGCTGGCACAGATCGACCATGTCCTCTCCTTGCAACAGGAGCTCTACCAGCAGCACCACGACCCAGGCCACGGCCCTTATTTGACGGTCTCCTCATATTTCTGTAATTTAAGATCTTGCCCTAGAAAGGTTTTTATTGAATAGCGGAATAGAAAATATGATCCAAAAAAAGTGTATGTATATCACACGTACACAACCACACTAGGCCCCAATTACTATTGTTTGTACCCCTAAAAGGCTAGATGAGGAGTAGGGGGAGTATGGAACAGGCAGCACCCTCAAACCTTCAGAAGTATGAGATGAACCCCAACAACTTGGAAAGGTGGATCTCTCTCACACGTACCGACACAGACTATCCCGCAATTCAATTGATCCTCAAAGGTTTTTATTGAATAGCGGAATAGGAAATATGATCAAAAAAAGTGTATGTATCTCGCACGTACACAACCACACTAGGCCCCAATTACTATTGTTTGTACCCCTAAAAGGCTAGATGAGGAGTAGGGGGGGTATGGAACAGGCAGCACCCTCAAACCTTCAGAAGTATGAGATGAACCCCAACAACTTGGAAAGGTGGATCTCTCTCACACGTACCGACACAGACTATCCCGCAATTCAATTGATCCCCAAAGGTTTTTATTGAATAGCGGAATAGGAAATATGATCAAAAAAAGTGTATGTATCTCACACGTACAGAAACACACTAGGCCCCAATTACTATTGTTTGTACACCTAAAAGGATGGATGAGGAGGAGGAGGAGTATGGAACAGGCAGCACCCTCAAAGCTTCAGAAGTATGAGATGAACCCCAAAAACTTGGAAAGGTGGATCTCACACGTACCGACACAGACTATCCCGCAATTTAATTGATCCCCAAAGGTTTTTATTGAATAGCGGAATAGGAAATATGATCAAAAAATGTGTATGTATCTCACACGTACAGAAGCACACTAGGCCCCAATTACTATTGTTTGTACACCTAAAAGGATGGATGAGGAGGAGGAGGAGTATGGAACAGGCAGCACCCTCAAAGCTTCAGAAGTATGAGATGAACCCCAAAAACTTGGAAAGGTGGATCTCACACGTACCGACACAGACTATCCCGCAATTTAATTGATCCCCAAAGGTTTTTATTGAATAGCGGAATAGGAAATATGATCAAAAAAAGTGTATGTATCTCGCACGTACAGAAACACACTAGGCCCCAATTACTATTGTTTGTACACCTAAAAGGATGGATGAGGAGGAGGAGGAGTATGGAACAGGCAGCACCCTCAAAGCTTCAGAAGTATGAGATGAACCCCAAAAACTTGGAAAGGTGGATCTCACACGTACCGACACAGACTATTCCGCAATTTAATTGATCCCCAAAGGTTTTTATTGAATAGCGGAATAGGAAATATGATCAAAAAAAGTGTATGTATCTCGCACGTACAGAAACACACTAGGCCCCAATTACTATTGTTTGTACACCTAAAAGGATGGATGAGGAGGAGGAGGAGTATGGAACAGGCAGCACCCTCAAAGCTTCAGAAGTATGAGATGAACCCCAAAAACTTGGAAAGGTGGATCTCACACGTACCGACACAGACTATTCCGCAATTTAATTGATCCCCAAAGGTTTTTATTGAATAGCGGAATAGGAAATATGATCAAAAAATGTGTATGTATCTCACACGTACAGAAGCACACTAGGCCCCAATTACTATTGTTTGTACACCTAAAAGGATGGATGAGGAGGAGGAGGAGTATGGAACAGGCAGCACCCTCAAAGCTTCAGAAGTATGAGATGAACCCCAAAAACTTGGAAAGGTGGATCTCACACGTACCGACACAGACTATTCCGCAATTTAATTGATCCCCAAAGGTTTTTATTGAATAGCGGAATAGGAAATATGATCAAAAAATGTGTATGTATCTCACACGTACAGAAGCACACTAGGCCCCAATTACTATTGTTTGTACACCTAAAAGGATGGATGAGGAGGAGGAGGAGTATGGAACAGGCAGCACCCTCAAAGCTTCAGAAGTATGAGATGAACCCCAAAAACTTGGAAAGGTGGATCTCACACGTACCGACACAGACTATCCCGCAATTTAATTGATCCCCAAAGGTTTTTATTGAATAGCGGAATAGGAAATATGATCAAAAAAAGTGTATGTATCTCGCACGTACACAACCACACTAGGCCCCAATTACTATTGTTTGTACCCCTAAAAGGCTAGATGAGGAGTAGGGGGGGTATGGAACAGGCAGCACCCTCAAACCTTCAGAAGTATGAGATGAACCCCAACAACTTGGAAAGGTGGATCTCTCTCACACGTACCGACACAGACTATCCCGCAATTCAATTGATCCTCAAAGGTTTTTATTGAATAGCGGAATAGGAAATATGATCAAAAAAAGTGTATGTATCTCGCACGTACACAACCACACTAGGCCCCAATTACTATTGTTTGTACCCCTAAAAGGCTAGATGAGGAGTAGGGGGGGTATGGAACAGGCAGCACCCTCAAACCTTCAGAAGTATGAGATGAACCCCAACAACTTGGAAAGGTGGATCTCTCTCACACGTACCAACACAGACTATCCCCCAATTTAACTGATCCCCAAAGGTTTTTGATTAAATAGCGGAATAGAAAATATGATCCCAAAAAAGTGTATGTATATCACACGTACACAACCACACTAGGCCCCAATTACTATTGTTTGTACCCCTAAAAGGCTAGGAGTAGGGGGGAGTATGGAACAGGCAGCACCCTCAAACCTTCAGAAGTATGAGATGAACCCCAACAACTTGGAAAGGTGGATCTCTCTCACACGTACCAACACAGACTATCCCCCAATTTAACTGATCCCCAGAGGTTTTTGATTAAATAGCGGAATAGAAAATATGATCCCAAAAAAGTGTATGTATATCACACGTACACAACCACACTAGGCCCCAATTACTATTGTTTGTACCCCTAAAAGGCTAGGAGTAGGGGGAGTATGGAACAGGCAGCACCCTCAAACCTTCAGAAGTATGAGATGAACCCCAACAACTTGGAAAGGTGGATCTCTCTCACACGTACCAACACAGACTATCCCCCAATTTAACTGATCCCCAAAGGTTTTTGATTAAATAGCGGAATAGAAAATATGATCCCAAAAAAGTGTATGTATATCACACGTACACAACCACACTAGGCCCCAATTACTATTGTTTGTACCCCTAAAAGGCTAGGAGTAGGGGGAGTATGGAACAGGCAGCACCCTCAAACCTTCAGAAGTATGAGATGAACCCCAACAACTTGGAAAGGTGGATCTCTCTCACACGTACCAACACAGACTATCCCCCAATTTAACTGATCCCCAGAGGTTTTTGATTAAATAGCGGAATAGAAAATATGATCCCAAAAAAGTGTATGTATATCACACGTACACAACCACACTAGGCCCCAATTACTATTGTTTGTACCCCTAAAAGGCTAGGAGTAGGGGGGAGTATGGAACAGGCAGCACCCTCAAACCTTCAGAAGTATGAGATGAACCCCAACAACTTGGAAAGGTGGATCTCTCTCACACGTACCAACACAGACTATCCCCCAATTTAACTGATCCCCAAAGGTTTTTGATTAAATAGCGGAATAGAAAATATGATCCCAAAAAAGTGTATGTATATCACACGTACACAACCACACTAGGCCCCAATTACTATTGTTTGTACCCCTAAAAGGCTAGATGAGGAGTAGGGGGAGTATGGAACAGGCAGCACCCTCAAACCTTCAGTATGAGATTGTGTTCACTGTACCCCACAAAGATTGAGTTCACTGCACCCCACAATGATTGTGTTCACTGCACCCCACAAAGATTGTGTTCACTGCACCTCACAAAGATTGTGTTCACTGTACCCCCCAAAGATTTTGTTCACTGCACCCCACAAAGATTCTGTTCACTGTACCCCACAAAGATTGTGTTCACTGCACCCCAAAAAGATTGTGTTCACTGCACCCCAAAAAGGATGTTGTTCACTGCACCCCAAAAAGGATGTTGTTCACTCCACCCCAAAAAGATTGTGTTCACTGCACCCCACAAAGATTGTGTTCACTGCACCCCAAAAAGATTGTGTTCACTGCACCCCAAAAATGATTTTGTTCACTGCACCCCAAAAAGGATTTTGTTCACTGCACCCCAAAAAGGATGTTGTTCACTCCACCCCAAAAAGATTGTGTTCACTGCACCCCAAAAAGATTGTGTTCACTGCACCCCACAAAGGATTTTGTTCACTGCACCCCAAAAAGATTGTGTTCACTGCACCCCAAAAAGGATGTTGTTCACTGCACCCCAAAAAGGATTTTGTTCACTGCACCCCAAAAAGATTGTGTTCACTGCACCCCACAAAGGATTTTGTTCACTGCACCCCACAAAGATTGTGTTCACTGCACACCAAAAAGGATTGTGTTCACTGCACCCCAAAAAGATTTTGTTCACTGCACCCCAAAAAGATTGTGTTCACTGCAGCCCAAAAAGATTGTGTTCACTGCAGCCCAAAAAGATTGTGTTCACTGCAGCCCAAAAAGATTGTGTTCACTGCAGCCCAAAAAGATTGTGTTCACTGCAGCCCAAAAAGATTGTGTTCACTGCAGCTCACACACAGAAAAATGGATGTGGATCACTGACACCTGCCTATCTCCAATCCCACACCACACAGCAATATCGATTGTAGTTTGTAGAACACAGTTTCCCTAAAATTCAGCAGACTCTGTCCCTAACAGGATTGAGAAGAGATCGTAGATCAGGATTGAGTGCAGATTCACCCCACCCCCCACACAGCAATATCGATTGTAGTTTGTAGAACACAGTTTCCCTAAAATTCAGCAGACTCTGTCCCTAACAGGATTGAGAAGAGATCGTAGATCAGGATTGAGTGCAGATTCACCCCACCCCCCACACAGCAATATCGATTGTAGTTTGTAGAACACAGTTTCCCTAAAATTCAGCAGACTCTGTCCCTAACAGGATTGAGAAGAGATCGTAGATCAGGATTGAGTGCAGATTCACCCCACCCCCCACACAGCAATATCGATTGTAGTTTGTAGAAGACACTGACCCTATATAATTCAGCAGACTCTATCCCTAAAATGCCTACAACTCGCCCTGCCTAAACACTCCGACCTGTCCCTCAATTCTATCCGGACACAAATGGTTTTTTCCTGCCTATCTTTCCCTAATCAGCAGCCAGCACGTTGATGTGTGCTCTCTGTCCCTGAATCTAAGCAGCATAATGACGCCGCTGCGGCTGCCTCGAACTTATAAAGACTTGGTCACATGCTTCAGACGGCCAATCACAGCTACTGAGACATTTGCAGGCATGGCTGGGATGGCTTAAGGCACACCAGTTAAACGATTGTTGATTGGCTGTTGAAAGCCCGCCATGAAAAGAGCGCCAAAGCATGCAAAACCCGGAAATAAAACGACCGAACACGGATTTTTACCCGAACATACAGTAAAGTGTCCGTGTCCGTGTTCGGGTACAAAAAATCCAATTATTCGGTACGAACACGAATAATACAGTCCGTGTTCGCTCAACACTACTCACTACTTTACATTGTAGCAAAATGTAATTTCTTCAGTGTTTTCACATGAAAAGATATAATAAAATATTTACAAAAATGTGAGGGGTGTACTTACTACTCTATATGCTACTGGACCCCAGCTTGCTCACTTTCTGGTGGGGCAATGCTAAGGACCGCAACCTGGTACTAACACACAGCAAAATCCATCTCCTACATCAGGAGCTCTGGTGAATACTGGTTGGTGCTTAGACCCTGCACCTCGGGTAAGCTCATGTCATCTGCCAGAGTGACCTGCTTGTGTACTCATCCTGCTGGTTGGTGGGGGCCTCTGTACTGCTATAGCTTCTGGTCTCTGAGCCTGACCCCTGACCATGACAGTGTGTCATCTTCAGGTATGCATAAAAAAAAAATCACAAAATAATTCAGCGGTTCCTCTGGGGGTAGCGATGCAAAAGTAATTTGCTTTTTTATTTTTTATTTATTTTTTATTTTTTTGACATATATTGCCTTGTGTCAGAAAGTTATTTCTGCACACTAGTTATTAAGAGACCATCGGTAAGTTCTCCTTTATTTCCAGGTTAAAAAATATAATGGAATAGTAGCATAGAAAAAAGGACAAACGGAACTCACCAGGTATAACATCACCATATTATCATTTTATGTTGAACCATAAAACCTAATTTTTAAACTAATAATTTCATAAAACTGTTTTTTCGCTCAGCTAACCTAAAAATACTCAATAATTAGCCTTGGTTTTTTCGCAGTCCATAATTTAAATTATTCACAAGCTCAGAAGTAGAGAGCAGAGGGAACTTGGTGAATTAAAAATAAATCAGGGTATTTCAGTCATTTGTAATGCTTGTGTGTAGGAGCGGTGAAATTACATATAGATTTTGGTAAGTTTTATGGGTTTATGGAGGAGTAAATGTAATACTGAACTGATCTCATCAGGCTCAAATAAAGGCTATTATCTGTTTATTTTACTTTATTGTTCTCATTAGAGGGAGGCTTTGATTCAAGTAACAGAAAAAAAAAATGGATGTTTTTAAAGGGAGGCCGTAATTTACAGAGAACACCATATGAATGGTTTGATACAATGTTTATTAAGCAGCTTTAAAAGACTGTGTGCTACCAGACTAAAAATATACAGTGGAAATCACAAGACTGCTGTCTCTAAATAGAGTAGATAGACTTTATCAGTAGGGTTTTTACTGGCCAAAAAGATAGTCAGACCAAGACATGAAGACCAACCAGCTGGCTTGGGAGATACATGGGCCTGTTCATTAACCACTTAAGCCCCGGAAGATTTTACCCCCTTCCTGACCAGGGGGTATTTTGCGATTCGGCACTGCGTGACTTTAACGGACAATTGCGCGGTCGTCCAACGCTGTACCCAAACGAATTTGACGTCCTTTTTTTCCCACAAACAGAGCTTTCTTTTGGTGGTATTTGATCACCTGTGCGATTTTTTGATCATGCGCTATAAACAAAAAAAGAGCGCCAATTTTGCAAAAATATTTTTCACATTTTTTTATATGAAATTTGTAGCACTTATAAAAAACAAAAACAAAAAAAAAAAACAACAAGTTTTTTTACTTTGATCAGAATTAGTTAACCACTTTACTACCAGTCACGTAACCTCTACGTCGGCTGAATTTGAGTGGTTATACCGGGATGATGCCTCTAGCTAGAGGCATCATCCCGGTACCGTTGTTTGAAGCCGACGGTCGGCTTTCCGTCGGTAACGATCGATGCGGCTCGGGAGCCGCTCGATCGTTACCCGGGGGGGCGGGAGGGGACGTCCCCCCCCTCCCGCCGCCTTCCGCGGCTTTGCTCGGGGCTACCGTCCCACCGGGAGCCCCGAGCACCCAGCCGGCACGTCCGCCGGCTGGATGGAGTCCCGATGAATGCCGGAAACGGCATCGATCGGGTCTCCGATGACGTAACCCGGAGGCGGCGTCCATGACGTCACTTCCGGGTTACTGTGCTGCAAAAGGCGGCAGATTTGAAAAACGGCTGTATGCAAAAATTACGTTTTCGGCGTTTTGCATACAGGGAAGTGTAGTGGAGGGGTCTAGGGTCTTTTAGACCCTCGATCCCTCCATAAAGTGTACCTGTCACGACATATTGCTGTCACCAGGGATGTTTACATTGCTTGTGACAGCAATAAAAGTGATCAGATTTTTTTTTTTTTTAAAAACCTGTAATAAAGTTTAAAAAAAAAGAAAAAATAAATAGGAAAAAAAAAAAAAAAAAATTTAGCCATCCCCGTCACCGTTAGCTCGCGCACAAAAAAAAACGTATACGCAAGTCGAGCCGCAAATGAAATCGCTGTTCAAACCACACATGTGAGGTATCGCCGCGATCGCCAGAGCGTGGGCAATAATTAAAAAAAAAGAGCTACACTCTAACTCTAAACTGGTAACCGTTAAATAAATTTAAAGCGTCGCAGATTGAGATCTCTATTGACCGTAGTTTGTCGCCATCCCACGGGGGGGCGCAATTTTAAACCGTAACATGTTTGGTATCTATTTACTCGACGTGACATCATCTTTCACAATATACAAAAAAAATGGGCTAACTTTACTGTTTAGTATTTTTTAAATGCAGTGAAATGTGATTTTTCAAATTTTTTCCAAAAAAATGGCGTTTTAAAGACCGCTGCGCAAATACCGCGTGACAAAAAATTTTGCAATGACCGACATTTTATTTTCCAGAGTCTTTGCTAAAAAAATATATATAATGTTTGGGGGTTCTAAGTAGTTTTCTAGGAAAAAATACTGGTTTTAACTTGTGAACAAAAAGTGTCCGAAATAGGGCTGGGGCTAAAGTGGTTAAGATAAAAATATTGTTAATGTAGATACAAGTATACATTTTTATCTATGTTTGTCCTGTTTAAATTGACACTTATATTGCCATACTGGTCCACAGCATTGCAAAGTTAATAAAAAAAATAAATATTAATTTTTTCAATGTTGCACTTTTTTAATGTAGTAAAAAATAATGAACAAATTGAAAAAAAAATGTTTTGTGAAAGAAGCTTCAAACTCTGTATTTACTGTACATGTTTTTTTTTTTTTTTTTTATTTGTACGCTTTGTCTACAGCAACTAACATCCTTGACATTATACTTGACATCAACAGTCTTCTGCCACATACTCACATCCTAAGACCTTGATATTCAATGATCCCATCTATGCACTGCTTACAATTGTAAGATTAAAGGGTAACTTCACTTTCGTGGGGAAAAAAGTAGCAAATAAAGAAAAAAAACAATAAAGCATATACAATTGCAACACAAATCATATTGTAATTGAATGTTATTAACCACTTGCCGACCGCTCACGTTGAGCCTACTACAGCAAAGTAGTTCATTATTTTCCAGCGACGTAGACCTACGTCGCTGGACTCCTCCCCTTGTGGGCGGCGCACATATTTAATTTTTGTCATATATTTAGGCCAAAATGTATTTAGCTACATGTCTTTGACAAAAAAATTCTCAATGAACGTATTTTTACCCGCTTTAAGACCGGAAGATTGTACCCCACTCCTGACCAGGCCATATTTTGCGATTCGGCACTGCGTTACTTTAACGGAAAATTGCACAGTCGTGCGATGCTGTACCCAAATTAAATTCATGTCCTTTTTTTTCCCCACAAACAGAGCTTTCTTTTGGTGGTATTTGATCACCTGCGCGATTTTTACTTTTTGCGCAATAAACAAAAAAAGAGCAACAATTTGAAAAAATAACAAAAATGTATTAACATTTTAGGCCAATTTGTTTTCTGCTACATATTTTTGGTAAAAAAAATCGCAATAAGCATAGTTTGATTGGTTTGCGCAAAAGTTATCGCAGCTACTAACTACGGGAAATTTATATTATTTTTATTGTTTTTTTTAACTAGTAATGGCGGCGATCTGGCGGCGATCTGCGATTTTTTTTTTTGGCGGGACTGAGACATTGCGGCGGACAGATCGGACCCTTGACTGACATTTTTGACACTTTTGGGGGTACCAGTGACATTTCTATAGTAGTCAGTGCTATAAATATGCACTGTTACTGTAAAAATGACACTGGCAGGGAAGGGGTTAACTTTATTGGAGAAGGAGGGGTTAATGTATGCCTGGTGCTTACTGACGTGTGTGGGGGGGGGGGAGGTGACTGAGTGACACAAGGACAGATCGCATGTTCAGCTATGCTGAACCCTGCAATTTGTCACTGCCTGTCACTTAGGAGATCCGCCCGCTCTTACACAAGCGGGCGGATCTCCAAACTGGATTCCCGGACGATCGGGGAAGAGCAGCCTCCCCTGGCCCGACTCCCGCTGTGACTGAGCGAGCGCCGCCTACAGGGGGAGGAGTAGGTCTACGTCGCTGGATGGAATCGAGCCACTTTGCCGCAGTACGGTCAACGTGACTGGTCGGCAAGTGGTTAATATCAAATATTCTAAATAAATAAATTAATAAAGTTTATTAATGCACTTTATGAAGTATCATTTTTTGCACGGATTCACTTTAACCACTTGCCGACCGCCGCACGACTATCTACGTCGGCGGTCAGCCCCTCACAGGCAAAGTGACGTAGGGCTACGTCACTAGCTTGTGAGGGTCTAGGGAGCGAGCGCGCGCCCCCGGAGGCGCGCTCCCGCTCCCGAGTGGTCACGGACCCCCCCGCGCGTGTGACCGGCGGACCCGATCGCCGCCGGCCACTCTGCGATCGGCGGGGGAGAGGGAGAAAGTCAGGCAGCTTGTGTAAACAAGCTGCCTGTCATTCTCCTCGCTGTATGAGAGCTGATCACATGGATCTACTGTGTAGATCCGTTGATCACTCTGCATACAGCTGAAGCCCCAGCCAATCACAGTTAGAATCACGCCCCTAGGGACACACACAGCCCCTCCCTCTCAAATAAAGTTAACCCCTTCACTACCAGTGTATTTTTACAGTAACAGTGCATATGTATAGCACTGATTACTGTAGAAATGTCACTGGTAACCCCAAAAGTGTCAAAAATGTCAGTCAAGGGTCCGATCTGTCCGCCGCAATGTCGCAGTACCGCAAAAAAAATCGCAGATCGCCGCCATTACGCGTTAAAAAAAAAAACAACAAAAATGACAAAAATCTTTCCCTTAGTTAGTAAACGCAATAACTTTTGCGCAAACCAATCAAAATACGCTTTTTGCGATTTTTTTTACCAAACATAGGTAGCATAAAACAAATTGGCCGAAAATTTTAAAAAATTTTGATTTTTACATTTTTTTTGGGGGGAATTTCATATAAAAAAAAAGGGAAAAATATTGCTATTTTTGCAAAATGGACGCTCTTTTTTTGTTTATAGCGCGTGATCAAAAAATCGCACAGGTGATCAAATACCGCCAAAAGAAAGCTCTGTTTGTGGGAAAAAAAGGACGCCAAATTCGTTTAGGTACAGCGTCGCACGACCGCGCAATTCTCCGTTAAAGTCACGCAGTGCTGAATCGCAAAATACCCCCTGGTCGGAATGGGGGTAAAATCTTCCGGGGCTTAAGTGGTTAATAAGCCATCTAAGCACCTTGTGGTCTATATCTATTAATCCTGTAATATTTATTTGATATTTAAGCACCTGACGGTTATATATATTTTCTATGGTTTTGTAATATTTATTTGATATTGTTATATTTTTATTGGAAGATTGATGGAAATCTGTCACATGATGAATTAAGTCACATGATACACACAGAAGCACTTTATTAATTTATTTATTTAGAATATTTGATATTAACCACTTGCCGACCAGTCACGTTGACCGTACTGCGGCAAAGTGGCTCGATTCCGTCCAGCGACGTAGACCTACTTCTCCCCCTGTAGGCGGCGCTCGCTCAGTCACAGCGGGAGTCGGGCCAGGGGAGGCTGCTCTTCCCTGATCGTCCGGGAATCCAGTTTGGAGATCCGCCCACTTGTGTAAGAGCGGGCGGATCTCCTAAGTGACAGGCAGTGACAGATTGCAGGGTTCAGCATAGCTGAACCTGCGATCTGTCCCTGTGTCACTCAGTCACCTCCCCCCACACACGTCAGTAAGCACCAGGCATACATTAACCCCTCCCTCTCCAATAAAATTAACCCCTTCCCTGCCAGTGTAATTTTTACAGTAACAGTGCATATTTATAGCACTGATTACTGTAGTAATGTCACTGGTACCCCCAAAAGTGTCAGAAATGTCAGTCGAGGGTCCGATCTGTCCGCCGCAATGTCGCAGTCCCGCAAAAAAAATCGCAGATCGCCGCCATTACTCGTTAAAAAAAAAAACCACCAAAAATGACAGAAATCTTTCCCTTAGTTAGTAAACGCAATAACTTTTGCGCAAACCAATCAAAATACGCTTATTGTGATTTTTTTTACCAAACATAGGAAGCAGGAAACAAATTGGCCAAAAATTTAAAAAAATTTTGATTTTTACATTTTTTGGGGGGGAATTTCATCTAAAAAAAAATGTGAAAAATATTATTATTTTTTCAAAATGTACGCACTTTTTTTTTTTATAGCGCAAAAAGTAAAAATCACACAGGTGATCAAATACCACCAAAAGAAAGCTCTGTTTGTGGGAAAAAAAGGACGTAAATTTTGTTTGGGTACGCACGACCGCGCAATTGTCAGTTAAAGTCGCACAGTGCCGAATCGCAAAAAGTGGCCTGGACGTAAGACAGCAAAATCCTCCGGTGGTAAAGAGGTTAATAAAAATGTTAGAACTCACAGTACATATGAATGCAAAATCTGCATAGGTGTCCCGGTCCCGCAGATGATAGCAAATCATGGCCACTGCAGGTGCTTACAGGGCTGGAGGAGAAGTTTCAGTACCCAATGGGTATAGGGCGGAAGTGATGCCCGCTTGGGGGTGGACCGTCAGACATCTCCTCCATTTCCCTAAACACCTCCAGTGGCCATGATTTGCTATCATTGGCAGGACCGAAATATCTATGCAGAGTTTGTATTTGGCCAGAGTTGTACTGAGTTCTAACATTTTTAATAAACTTCCCACTAAATGGCTCTTTTCCCTTCCTATACATATACACACAGGAGCGGTGGGGGAAATGGCATGCAATTCGGACAGGAATCACACCGCGTTCCTGTTCAAATTGCATGCGATTTTTTTGCAGTGGGATTTGCGCCCATTCATTTTGTATTGATGCAAATCGCACCACAAAGTATTGTTTTCGGTATCAGTAGAATTAGCATTTTTGATATTGCCACCAATACTAGTATTGGTGCATGCCTAGTATAAACCCACGTAACTTACGTTAACGTGACGCAAGTGCTTAATTTCTAATGGCTCACAGCAATCCAATCACTCACATTACATGCCTGATTTCGGCTTTTAGATGGCATGTGCCAGATCAGAATAGAGCAGCTTTCATGAACCAAAGTGAAAAAAAAGAAACGACTTTTCATAACTTGAGGAAATTTTGGAGCTTTCCTGGAATATGAAAAGTGCAGTAGGATACTGACAGATCACACCGGTCTTTCCTTAAACATTTACACTCTTTTAAAACTCAGCGTACCTAAAAATACATAACCCTGTTAATTGTTCTATGGGTTGCTATGGAGAGGATTATTCCAGTTTGGTGGAAATTAGATTTAAGTTCTAGTCTCTATAAGTCATAAATAATAGAGTTTTGCTTCAAACCGAATTAGAGGGAGACTATAGATCAGCCAAGTAAAATGTGAGTCAGATTAACGGCCCAATTAGAACTGTAACATACTAGGTCAAACCGAACTTTCCTGGAATACATCATCTCCTGTCATGGGGAAAGGTTACCAACTGACTCATTGTCCCCGCTGGCAGAGATGGCAGAATAAGCTCCACTGAGATCCTTTCTCTTTTAAATTTTACTTTGTGTTATTTTTACAGAAGAAGTGCTAAAACTTAGAATGAATTAAAGGGAAACTATAGTTAGTCCTGGAGGAGAAAATGGATGGAGAAGCTACATGACTAAGAAGAGGAATAATCATGGGAAGATGTCACAAACCTGATAGGAGAATAAAATTACAAGGTTTTCCTGTCTTGTATCTCTGGCTCAAGCACCTCTGGAAGTGGAACAGACAGTACCAAGAAACAGGAAGAACACAAGTTCCGGTAGATGTTGATGGCAGAACCTTGAACTGGAGATGCAGACCCGGAAGATCTACTGTAGCAGAACATCAGGCAGAGGTTAAAGAGGATCTCCAGTTGAGTTGTTTATTTGAAGGCTGCAGTCCACAAGCGATCCCATTGAGCAGTCAAGAGGAACACGCATCAATGATTGGAGCTAATTCTAGATGCGTCCCCAGTATGCACTCAGTAACAGCAGAGATGTATAGTAACTAAGTAGAACTACTTCACTACTGTACTTAAGTACCGAAAGGCGGTATCTGTACTTTCCTAGAGTAGAATTTTTTTCTCCTACTTCCACTTTTACTTCACTACATTTTTTCGATGATTTCAATACTTCTACTCCGATATTTTTGTGCTGCATAGTTACTCGTTACAATTATAAAAATTACCACTGCCAGAACAGTAGATGGCAGGTTTCATGAAGCTGAAAACATGTGTATTATCAGCGCATACGAAAATAAATGCCCCTGTATGTATAAATAAAAGCTGCATTTGAAATAATAAAAAACAATATGATGTTCAAACTTTTGACTTCTTTCTTTAATAACTACATAACACAGTACTTGTACTTTTACTTTCAGTACTTGAGTACCAATTTTTTTTTTCAAAACTACTGGTACTTTTACTTTCAGTACTTGAGTAGCAAAATTTTTAAAAAAACTACTTGCAATACTTAAGTACAAAAAATGTTGAATACTTTAGTACTTCTACTCAAGTCACTTTTTGATCGAGCACTTCCACTTCTACTCAAGTCACTTTTTGATCGAGCACTTGTACTTTTACTCAAGTATGGGTTTCGAGTACTTTATACAACTCTGAGTAACAGCGGGGAGCCAAATCAGAGACAGTAGAGGAGTCACTGAGATACTAAAGATCATCAACAATCAGGCAGGGAGGTACAGAATCATAAGCTGAATCAAAGTTGTGGATGAAGCCGGAGTCAGGAACTGGTAAACAGCATCCAAGAGCGTGTCAGGAGAGAGCTGAAACAGTAACAGGAATCAAATGCAGGACCCAAGTTAGAACATGGGAGAAATGTTGAAGACCTGTCAGCACTTAGAGCCTCCATTAAATTGGCCTCTGAGTTGTGATAGGAATCAGTGAGTAGTTTGTAGATTTAAGAAATTCCATGGCGTTGGGGAGGGTTTTGATCTTAGAATTGTATTATAAGGGATGGGCTGTACACCCCCCCACATGGTTCGGTTAGCACCAGAACATCTTGAGCTGGGAAAAAGTTCTAGCAAACACGCTAACTCTATTAAAGTCTATAGGACACGAACGTAAAAAATCAAAAGTCCTCATTTTAAAGGTTTATATGCAAGTTATTGCCATACAAAGTGTATGGGGACCTGGGTACTGCCCTGGGGGTTATGTATCAATGCAAAACAATTTTTAAGAAATCCTTTTTAAAGGAGCAGTGATTTTAATAAAGCTTAAAGTGAAACAATTAAAATGAAAAATTCCTTTAAATCGCGTGCCTGGGGGGTCCCCTTAATGTGCCTGTAAAGTGGTGCATTTGTACGATGTATGTAGCCTGCTGCAGCAATACTGACTTTTTTAAAGGAAAAAATGTAATTTAAACTTGCTCGCGGCTGTAATGCATTGTTGGCTCCCGGCACTACAGATAAAAAAATCTAATGAAAAAAACAGCGTAGCCCCCCCCCCCCCCCAGTCCATACCAATCCCTTTGGGTCTGGTATGGATTTTAAGGCGAACCCCATGTCAAAATGTAAAAAAAAAACGGCTTAGGGCCCCCCCCCCCCAAAATCTATACCAGAAACCTTATCTGAGCATGCAGCCTGACAGGTCAGAAAAGGGGGGGGGGCTTTGTTGATGGGGACAAGGGCCTCTTCCCAACAACCCTGGGCTGTGGTTGTCGGGGTCTGTGGGTGAGGGCTTATCGGAATCTGGAAACCCCCTTTAACAAGGGGACCCCAGACCCGGTCTCCCCATATGTGAATGGGTGAATGGGACATGAGCGGCCAGTCAGTGACTAGTACCTGCCTCATGAGAACATGCCAAGACAGCTTTTGGATTTACTTCTGCTTTTATTTATCGTTTTTATGTAAGTGCAATTGCATTTTATTCTTTAATAAATGTCAACAGTTTTAGACTATGAATGTTCTCCCTTCCTTTTCATGGTGATACCTATGCTGGTTCACATTTGGAGAATGAAATGGAGGAGAGGAGGTGATGATAAGGAGTGATGATACGGTCATATGCCTGATTTGGATACTAATAATTACCAAACACCAATAAATGGAAGGAGCAGAGGAAGGATCATAAATAATCAAAGCCTGTTATATACGTACAGCTGGTGAGTGGGGACACATAGGAGGGGAGCACACCACTTTAGATTCACATTGCAGCAAGACTCACCTAAAGTTTATGGACTTTTTTCATATTTAAGGTCTATTTGATTTGATACTGCACTCAGCACTTTTATTACTAGCACTTTTTAACACCGTTAGCAATTTATCTTTAGCACTTTACTAAATGTTTATTTTGTATCACAATAGGTGAATGTTTTGCTCATAATTTGAATGCACTTCTGTCCATTTTACCCCGAGATAGGGCTGAACGTAGCCTAAGGTATTTAAAGAAGTCTTTAGCAATGATATGCTAGGTAGACTATAGCTGCTGAAAGGGTAGAAGTGTAGGGTCCTTAACCACTTGCCAGCCAGCCGCCGCCTACATACGGTGGCAGGTCGGCAGGTTACTGCAAATCGCAGCACCTGTACAGCGCCCCTATTCACCACAGGGAAAGCTGATGCGCGGGGCTGCGATTGCCGCCGGGCACCCGCGATCGCTCTCTGTGGAGAGAGAATGGCGGTTTGCTGATGAAAACACAGCAGACCGTTGTTCTCTCAGTAATCAACACAGGGCTTCGGTGTTTTTCCTGTTTAGCAAAACAGGTCCCTGTGTTGATTCCACAAGCCCATCCCACTCAAAGTTAGAAAACACCCCCTAGGCTCACATTTAACACTTTGATTATCCCTGGTGTTAATCCCTTCCCTGCCTGTGTCATGATTACAGTAACAATGCATATTTTTAGCACTGATTACTGTAGTGATGTCACTGGTCCCCCCAAAAGTGTCAAAAATGTCAGTTAGGTGACTGATCTGTCCGTCGCAGTCCCACTAAAAATTGCAGATCGCCGCCATTACTAATAAAAAAAAATGACATAAATCTTTCCCCTAGTTTGTAGACGTGATAACTTTTGCGCAAACCAATCAATATACACCTATTGGGATTTTATTTACCAAAAATATGTAGTAGAATACAAATTGGCCTAAAATAATGAAAAAAAAATATTTATATTTATTTTATTTTTTATTGGGAATGTTATATAGCAGAAAGTAAAGAAATATATATATTTTTTTTCAAAATATTTTTTTGTTTATAGCGCAAAAAATAAAAATCGCACAGGTGATCAAATACCACCAAAAGAAAGCTCTGTTTGTGGGTAAAAAAGACATTAATTTTATTAAGGTACAGCATCGCATGACTATGCAATCATCAGTTAAAGTAACACAGTGCAGAATCTCAAAAAATGGCCTGGTCATTACGGGGGAAAATCTTCCGGTCCAGAAGTGGTTAAATACATTTCCGACAACAGTGATGCCTGCAGTGACCCATTCAGGGAAGGCAATGTCAGGAGAGATGGAGTGAAGTGCCACCAGAGGTATGGAGGAAAGCAGACAGTGATGTATGCCATTAGTGTACTGAAGAGTGGCTTTCTGCATTTTAACAGTGGCGTTGATGGTGTCGAGGTATGATCGAGTCCCTTGGTGTTGTAGGAGGAGGGCACTAAGAATCTGCTTGGGTTGAGAAACTAGTGTTGCTGTGTCTATTTGGAGCCAGGTGGTTTGTTGAGTGGGGTTCCACCAGACCGTGGCTTGGTAAAGAATAGTTGCTTTGTAATATGTTGGAATGTCTGGTGCACCCGTCCCTCAAGAGGAAAGGGCATTGGGATAGTCCAAAATGTATATAGGACATGTGGAAGTAGATACATTTTAGGTAGGGTGATTCTACCTGCCCATGAGGCTTGAGCGTGCTGAAGGTCATGCACAGTCTTCTGGAGTTTAGATACAAGATTGTTAAAGTTAAGAGATAATAGATGAAAAGATGGGGTGGTTAACTTAATACCCAAATATGTGAAAATAGGGTTGGGGGTCCACAAGAAAGAGATTTGAGCGGTAATGTGGTTTTTGGTGTGTTGGTCAATGCCTATGCCTAGCGTGCTGAATTTGGAGTAGATAATTTTATATAGAGAGGCCTTACTAAATAAGTCTAGAGTACGGTGTAGATCAGGAAGGGATTTAAAAGGGTCAGTCAAGGAAATAATGACATTGTCGGCATGGAGGCCGATTTTATGCGTTCTGCGCTGACTTTAATACCTGAAATGAGTGGGTTGTCACAAATAGATTAGGCTACGGGAACCATGATAAGGGTAAATATCACAGGTGAGAGTGGACCCCCCTGAGGTGTCCCATTAGAGATGTGAAAGGGGTCTGAGAGTAAGCCTGCGGCCTAGCGCTGGGAGAGGAGGAAAGGGAAGTTCTGGCTTGCAGAATCATCCCAGAGAAGCCAAATTTCATTAGAACTGATTTCAAGTACCGTAGTTCCAGTCTACCCTATCAAATGCTTTCTCTGCATCAAGGGAAATGAGCAGAGGTGTTTGACGATGTTCCGTCCACTGTAGTAAGTCTATAAATCTATGGGTGCCATCCAATGCTTGCCTGCCAGCCACAAAGCCCACCTGATCGATATGTACTAAGTGCGGGAGGATGTCGGAAAGTTGCATGGCCAGAAGTCTGGCATTAAGCTTGGTGTCAGTGTTCAGTAAAGAGATGGGTCTGTAGCTGGCAGGGTCATTAGTCAGCTTACCTGGTTTTAGTATGGTGGTAATAGTGGCCTGCAGGGATTCTGCTGGGATGGAGCCTGTTGTGGCTATAGAATTGAAAGAATGGGGTAGGTGTGGGGTGAGGAGATTGGAGAATTATTTATAATATTCATTGCTGAAGCCATCAGGGCCTGGGGCTTTGTGGAGTGCTAAGGTAGTAATAGCAGTGTTAATTTCTGGTATAGAAAATGGGGACAAGAGGGAGTTTATTTGATTCTGTGAAAATGAGGGTAGGTGTAGGTTGTTCAGGAATCAGTCAATGTCATCGGATGAGGGCAAGGGAATGGAGGCTGAGCTGGTTATTTTGTATAATTTGGAGTAAAAGGAAATAAACTGATCAGCGATGTCTTTAGGGTTGGTGAGTCGGACACCAAGATGATTAGTGAGGTAAAGGATTCTAGTGTAAGTTAAATTGCGCTTAAGTTGTTTGGCCAGATATGCTCCTGGTTTTTTATGTTGTGAGTAATATTGTAACTGGAGACGTTTGAGGTGGAAGTCAAAGTTGTCATGAAGAACTTGTCTGGCTGCATGCAGGTCAGAGTTAAGAAGAGGGCAAGGTTGGGGTTTGTTGGCATGCTTAAGATTGCGTATACGCTCTTAAAGCTGGTCAGTGGTGGCATTGCGGCGTCTTTTCTCGTGGGCCCCTATTTTGATGAGCGAGTCTCTGATGTAGGCCTTGTGGACATTCCACAGTATAGTGTAGTTCCAGAGTGGGTGGAAAAATATTTCTCCAAGTCAGACAGGATCTGTTCTTGACATTGAGGGCGAGAAATAGGAGAGGCGTTAAACTTGAGGTGCTTGATACAGCTTCGTTGAAATCAGGGCGTGGTCAGACCACGTGATAAGTCCAATTTAAGTTTCTTGGACCAATTGTAGAGTGTGTTTGTCAGTCAAAAACAGATCTATCCAGGAGTAAGCATTTTACGTGTTTGAGTAGAAAGTGTAATCCGTTTTTATATCATGGAGACACCACCAGGGGTCACACAAATCCTCTGAATGTAGCAGGGGGGAGAGAGAGGTAGACTGTTTATGGGCAGGGTTCGAGGTATCTAGTGTTGGATCTACGATTTGGTTGAAGTCACCACATTTGATTAGGGGGCCTTGTCTAAAGGTTCCAATTTTTTCATAACAGATTTGTAGAAATGTTTCTGGTTGGTGTTGGGAGAGTAAATATTTGCGATGGGTATTGTGTGATTATTAATTGCCGATTAAAGATTATGAATTTGCCATCAGGGTCTATTTTGGTGTGAAATATTTGGAAGAAGACTGAGGAACGCATAGCAAGCATAACCCCTGCCTTCTTCTTCGTGGAATTAGCGAAAAAATGTGGAAATTGTTTGTGGGAACAGGATGAGGGGTTTACAGGAGGAAAAATGTGTTTGGGTATGAGCTAGTGCCTTAGGTTTATTGGTGGAGTTTTAACCCTTTCCCATTGATGGATGTGAAGGTAACAGACATTTTGGTTGGCGGTCAATGGGAGAAAGGGAAGGTATGGGGATTGCTCTTTTTCTCGTGTCACACACAAACAGATTAAAATAATAGCAGACCTATAACAGTGTTACACAGTAAATAAAGGAGGTGTCATATAGTACATAAAAATGAGACGGTACCTACATCCCTTTAAATTTGGAGAGGAGAAACGTGGGGCATATATGGACTTTAATGGTACCGTAACAGATTGGGTATGAAAAAGGATTTTTTTAAAAACATAATTTTATTATCCAAAGATATACAAAATACAGGAGCTCACCTCCATATTAAAACACTGGTACATTTCAAAGTATACAACTGAAAGTATTTAATACTTTTACACTTCTATCTAATGGTATCATAGCTGTCAATATGTTCAATACCATCTGGATTGATTGGACTCAACATGTTTCACGGGATATTTGACGCTTCTGCAGGAGCTTATTATATCATCATACAGAACATCTAATACTGAAAAACAATAATCACATATTAATTTACATATCAAAGATAAGCTATATTATATCACGTTTTGCAAAACATATCAAAAATACAATTTATGCAAAATCACTCTATGCGAACCCTTATTCAATGCAGAGCCCCACCCCAAGGGCACAGGGTAATAGACTCCTCCCCAGGCGGATGTGGGAATCCCATTAATCAAAACATGGGGTAGGTATGCAAAATTCCATAATCTAATAGCAACAAATATATATAAATATATACGTGTAAAAAGGAGAGAATATTATAACACAAGACAAAAGATATCAAAACATACTGTGTTTAAATATGATGGGCTGTTGAGTCGTATCCTCAAAGGTTGGCTATTATAAGATCTCAGAAACAGCTCCCTGGATATTTGCTGACCAGTGTCAACAAGGAACTTCCCATATATTTAGTAGCCAGAGTGTCGTAGCAACTTCATAGACACTTAATGGCTACTGAAACAATAATGATATAGATATGAATATTCATATTCACCTCTAGACCATGATACCCATACGTGTATATCTACGGACAAAAACACATATACAGTATATGCCTGTAGAATACCTTATAGGTTGACTGAGGGAGATATTTCCAGGAAAAACAAAGATGTCAAAACCCTGGACTTCACAGTGAACTTCCCGTAATCTAAAGTGAATGGGCATAAAAAAAGTTATTGTGGTAGATTTTATTGCATTGAATAAGGGTGTAACAGAGAGGGGAGAAATGCTGGAATGAAGTGCTGCTGGTTGCGATATGTCCCGAGGCTGACCGGAGCTGAGGTATCAGGCAACCATCTCGCTCCATGGTCAGCCACGCCTCCCGCGTTTTGTAATTTCTATTTGATAAGTGAAAAAAAACAACTTTTGAACTTGTTAGACATTTAAAGCTGTCCTGTGTACACTTCCTGCATTATCTTAGAAAGGCTGTTAAATTGATTCTAAAGGCAGAACATTTTTTAACCATAACGCATTCTCTGCTTTAAGGTAAAAAAAAATGCCCCCCCCCCCCCCCCACCACCCAGTATCAGGACAAGGTCATCTAGAGCCCAGGGTGAACATGCTAAACTGCCAGAGGCTCTAATAGGCTTCAAAAAAGGGAAGGCTCAGGGCGCAGAGCACTGCGCCCTGAGCCCACCCAGTTGTAGGGTAATAGCGAATAAATATTCACTATTGTCACACTTATCCACCTTATTGGCCACTGGCCAGGAAGAGGGAGGAGGCATACAGCTGGAGGAGAAGCACAGCAGCTCAGCCATCCAGCACTCCCCGGTTCGAACAGGAGGAAGGAGGAGGTAAAGAGGCATGCCAGCCGTTCAGGGGGGAATATGGTGTGTTGTGTTGCCTACCTGCCTACTGGCAGGCCATCTGTCAGGGGAGTGGGAAGGGGAAGGGGAAGGGGAAGGGGAAGGGAAGGGGGGGGGGTTGGTTGCTTCGGTTTGATGCCCCCCCCGAATTACCGAGCAACAGCCGCCACTGCTGGTTCATATTTTGAACCACAAACTAGTTTTTATATAGTTGAGATCTACAGGTTGTAATAGAGGGAGTAATTAGGAAGTTTAGCAAAAGACATTTGGAGGGCTGACACCACTCAGTCCACAAAAATGCTGTGTGGTGTCAGTCCACAACAAGGCTTAGGTTCTGAGTGCATTTATTGCTAAACAACTGTTGCGGCTGTGCATAGTAACCAATCAGCTTCTAAGTTTTGTCAATGCTTAGCCCTCGTTCACACTGGTGTGACTTGTCATGCAATTTGACAGTCCAGCAATGGAACCGTTAACATGAGTCACAGCGAAAAAGGTTGCTACACTACTTTTTTACCGATTTCATTGCAACTTGCATAGGCTTCTGTTAAATGAAGTTGCGAGCCGCAATTTAATCAGCAGTGCAAATGACACCAATGTGCGGCTTTCAATTTGTGCTGAAGTCGTGCGATTTCAAAGCCGCACTGGTGTGAACTAGGGCTTAAATGAGTAAGCTGAAGTTAGAAACTGATTGGTTAGTATTCACAGCTTTTTTTTAAAGCCCGTGGTGTGTGAAACACACTCAAAAGACTTAACACCCGGTGCATAAAAAAGTGCACACACGCAAACGTGGACACACAAAAAGTGCACAAGGCGTACACATGGCCCTCCTCCGAAGAGGAAGGGCCCTGACCCTGATCCCCCGGGGCGCGAAGCTCCTGACAGGGACTGAGGTACTCACTTTGGTCCACCCAGCCGAAGCCGGGCAGACCCCATTCTTCAGGGGGACTGCCGAAACAGCCCACCCCGAGTACTAGGTGGGGCTCCCCCGAAGGGAGACCCCATGGGAGAGGGCGAACTAAGCCAAAAGGCCATATCCACCCCACGGGCTTTTTCGGTCTCAGCCCCTGGCCAGACCCAGTGTAGCCCTTCCTGTCAGGAGGCCAGGAATGCAGACAGCTCGGGGAGAGCCCAACCTCGAAGGTATAGAAAATGGCCCCCTTCTAGCCAAATTCACCCAAGAGGAAGGGCCCTTCCCCTCACCATCCGCACTCCCACCAATTACATCCAGGAGCAGTACTAACCGGTTGACCACGCCGGCTTTCTCGCTCCCTTCAAACTGACAGGGGCGGACCCATTCAAATCAGGAAGGCATTGGAACCATCCGGCTTTCTCTGGTTTGGCCTACTCCGGTCCTCCAGTTACGCCCAGAGCGCCCCGGTTAACTTCGGCCACCACCGATACTAACCTTCCGGTTCCATTCCAACACTGATAAGAACAGATACTACACTTGATCTTAGCCAAAAGGCCGAGAAGCGATCAACAGACTTACAGTGAAAACTGTATATTTCTCACATACCGTGTACAAGGGCTGTATTGAAAGTAATGCAAAAATGGATATAGAGTGACATTTCATCTTTAGTAAGTCTTTTCCTTCTTTGCAAGTAAGTAATGGATTTCAAGCAGAAGCAACATGCCACCTCCAGCTTGTTGACTAAGGAGGAGTGCAGGCTGAACGACATCCAAAGAAGGCCACAGAATGTTTAAAGAGATGACACCATTGAGTAATGTCTTGTCATTGGTGACTTATGTCAGTGATGTCCTCTCAGTAACATTCTGTAGTCTTCTGTGGATGTCGGACATCCTGCACCATTCCTTCATCAAGAACTCAATGGCAGCACATTGCTTCTGCTTGGAATCCATACTTTACCTGCAATGAAAAAGAAGAAGAGGGAGAGTCATTATAGCCAAAGAGTTAAGCCCCGTACACACGTACTGATCGTCGGCCGAACGATCGGCCGTCTTTTGTCCAGGGCTGTCGTGTCTGCTGAAAACTGCAAAAGACTGCACACGAATTTTGTCGGCCAACAACAGCCGACTACAGAAGTGATGTCATGTGATGGTTAACTTTCCTTGTCTTTTTTCTTTTCTGAGCATGCCCAGTCTTGCTAATCTGCTGTCTGTCGGCCAAAATCTGTACTGACTGGCGAACAATTGGCCGTTCTGGTGACGGCCAACAAAAATTTTAAAATCTGCACGACAGATTCTGTTCGGCCGAAAATGCGCTCTCGGCTGTCGGAAGCATCATACTAACAAGTGAGACACCCGCCTGTAAAGCAAGCGTCTCCATCCCTAGTAAGATACAAGAAATGGGCAATTTGGGACTTTATATGAGAACTGGCGAGCACTGCACAGTGTCTCCATCCCTGTCAATTGAAAAACAAGATGGGATAAAGGCGGGTGTCTCACTCAAAGTCCCCATTTGCCTATGGCATCTTTACTAAAGGGATGGGGGTATGTGTCTCCCAGCTGATCACATTTAGTTTGCACCCCATGGCTTTTTTGTGCAGCCATGCGTTTTTCGTTGCCAGTCGTGGATTGGAGCAGGTGGGGGAGGATTGGGCGGTCTCCAATCCCATCTGTTTCCAATCCACCTATTAGCAAGCATGTACTTCCCTTTGTGAAGACACTTATACACTCAGGTTGAGCAGTGTTATTTAGTGTTAGGTTCTGCAAGAACGCAGGATGCCTTGTCGCTGGCCTTGCAGCTTCCGCATGCATTTGCAAATATGTGTTAACTAAACTCCTGCTTTTAACTTATTTGTTAGACAGGTTTATTTTGGTTTGTTAGCAGACTGGTGGGTAAGTATTTCAAACTAGGGATCGGCTGTTTTTCACACACCCTCATTTATCCCATCTTGTTTTTCAAGTGTGCGCCTAGGGGGTGTTTTCTAACTGTGTGGGGGAGGGACTTGTGGAATGAACACAGAGACATGTGATCCTAAATAGGAGAATCACAGGCGATCTGTGTTTATTCCAGTGAGAACAATGGTCTGCTGTGTTTACAATTGCGGTCTGCTGCGGCAATCGTGGCTGCGGGCCCCAGTGGATCAGCACCCCCGCTCCCTAATGGGGGCGGGTGCGCGCCCTAGGAGTGCTCCCGCAAACCGATGTACAGGTAAAGCAGTTTGTGCAGCCAAGCTAGCCTGCCGCAGTATATCACCAGCGGGCGATTGGCAAGTGGTTAAAAGCGTATCTATTTACTCAGCGTAACATCATCTTTAGCATTATACAAACAATTTGGGGTAAATATATATATATATTTTTTAATTAATTAAACTGTATTTTTTCCAAAATACTTTGTGACATAAAAATTGCATCAATTGCTATTTTATTCCCTAGGGTCTCTGCTAAAAAAAAAAAAAATATATATATATATATATATATATATATATATATATTCAAATGCATATGCATATAAAAGCTGCACCAGCTTTAGAAATACATGTTCAGGGTTTGCTCCCCCAACTTTTTGCTTGTTTATTATGTATTCGGTCTGACCAGACTTCTGAGGTTGAGCACCCCATCCCCCACACACACCTGTACTCTATCAGTGTCCACTAGTAAGTAGATATAGGAGGAGTCCCCTGTAGTGCATTAGCACATCTCTCCCAGCAAGGAGTGTTGTCTCCAAGGGTTAGAGAGGCTGGATTCACCCCTTTTTTATGGATAGTGTAGGACCCACTGGCAATGGGGTACTTTGACGCAGTGGTGGGCTTGAGCACGATATGGCCATATGGTGGGACTTAATCCCCATTTTTATTTATGGATTGCCTTCATAGTCCTTTCTTTTGCATGTGTGCTCTATTCTTTTTTAATATGCATGTCGCTTGGTTCATAGCTGTACCAGCTTTAGAAATACATGTTCAGGGTTTGCTCCCCCAACGTTTTGCTTGTTATATATATATATATATATATATATATATATATATGTATATATATATATATATATATGTATATATATATATATAATTTTTGGGGGTTATAAGTAATTTTCTAGAAAAAAGAAAAAAAAATAATGATTTAAACTTGTAAATAAAAAGTAGCAGAAAAAGCCTAGTAGGCAAGTGGTTAAAGAGCACCCCTACAATTTGCGCATTTGAGGACATCAAATAAAGGTAAAAGCCCTGAAAAAAAAAACACAATACGCTGATAACTCAATAAAAGCACTCAGTGATGAGGGGGGTCCCTTTCAACCACACAGTTACATTGCTAGCAGTGATTGATGGTGCGTTGACTGCGGCTGCTACATACAATCAGTCAATTTGGAAGTCTATAATATGACTATAGAATACAGATTGTTAGCTGTTGTATGTAACCGTGAAGAGTGTGGCACAGCTGGCAGTAAAAGGTGATGTCATACGATTTATTAGAACATCGTAAAGCTGAATTTATAGGCTTTCTAACCTCGTAGGCTTGATTTGTACCTGATGAAAAATCGTGGTCCAAAAGGTTGTAAATTCAACTTTATGTTAGTCTAATAAAATGCATAATACTACATATTCCATCTTTCAGCTTTCAATATTGAAGATGCCTGTGGAGCCCATAAACCTCCTTTTTCTAATATATCAAAAATTATAGGGATGTATAGTGTTCATTTTGTTTGATTTTGATTGAAGTCATGTTTGCGAAACCGAGAATGTAAACTAAAAACATAGGCACAACACACTGTAAAATGGGAAAATAAGCTGTGCAGGTAACCGATGGGGAAAAAAAAGTTTAGAAGGAACTATTTTTATGACATAGTAAAATTGGCCTTTTGTAATGTGAATGGAACTATAGATTGTATATGGGGGGAACTTGAGTAAAGGGTCTCCCAGGGTCAAAGGGTGCAAGTGTGACTGCATCCACCAGTAGTGAGTTCACCTTAGAACAGGGACGCACGGTGAGGTCAGTGGCTGGTGAGGCACTGGATAATATCAGAGCCAGATACAACCCCTACATTATTTAGTGAATAAACCCCACATTAACATTTAGTGAATAAACCCCACATTATCATTTAGAGAATAAACCCCACATTATCATTTAGTCAATAAACCCCCAAATCACCATTTAGTGAATAAATCCCCACAGTGTAGCCGAGCGATGTGAGATGAAAAATGTCATCTTCATCTTCAGCCAATTGGCTTACCCTTAAAAACCCACGTGCAGGGCCGAACTGGGTATGAAAACCAGCCTTGGAAAAAATGACATACCAGCCCCATAGCATTGCGTCATTATACCAGCGCAACGTCATTTTCAGCGCAACGTCCCTCCCCCTAATACAATGCTGACCCTCCTCCCCCTAATTCAATGCTGATCCCCCTCCCCCTAATTCAATGCTGATCCCCCCTCCCCCTAATACAATGCTATTCCCTCGGCCCCTCCCCCTAATACAATGCTGTTTCCCCCCCTATCCCTAATACAATACAGACCCCTTAGTAAGCCCCCCACCCAGTACAGACCCCTCAGCAAGGCCCCCTCTCAGTACAGACCCCTCAGCAAGCCCCCCTCCCAGTACAGACCCCTCAGCAAGCCCCCCTCCCAGTACAGACCCCTTAGTAAGCCCCCCTCCCAGTACAGACCCCTCAGTCAGCCCCCCTCCCAGTACAGACCCCTCAGTAAGCCCCCCTCCCAGTACAGACCCCTCAGTAAGCCCCCCTCCCAGTACAGACCCCTCAGTAAGCCCCCCTCCCAGTACAGACCCCCCAGGAGCCCCCTCCCAGTACAGACCCCCTCCCAGTACAGACCCCTCAGTAAGCCCCCCTCCCAGTACAGACCCCTCAGTAAGCCCCCCTCCCAGTACAGACCCCTCAGTAAGCCCCCCTCCCAGTACAGACCCCTTAGTAAGCCCCCCTCCCAGTACAGACCCCTTAGTAAGCCCCCCTCCCAGTACAGACCCCTTAGTAAGCCCCCTAACAGTACAGACCCCTTAGTAAGCCCCCCTACCAGTACAGACCCCTCAGTAAGCCCCCCTCCCAGTACAGACACCTCAGTAAGCCCCCTAACAGTACAGACCCCTCAGTAAGCCCCCCTCCCAGTACAGACCCCTCAGTAAGCCCCCTCCCAGTACAGACCCCTCAATAAGCCCCCCTACCAGTACAGACCCCTTAGTAAGCCCCCCTACCAGTACAGACCCCTCAGTAAGCCCCCCTCCCAGTACAGACCCCTCAGTAAGCCCCCCTCCCAGTACAGACCCCTTAGAAAGCCCCCCTCCCAGTACAGACCCCTCAGTAAGCCCCCCTACCAGTACAGACCCCTTAGTAAGCCCCCCTCCCAGTACAGACCCCTCAGTAAGCCCCCCTTCCAGTACAGACAGACCCCTCAGTAAGCCCCCCTCCCAGTACAGACAGACCCCTCAGTAAGCCCCCCTCCCAGTACAGACCCCCCAGTAAGCCCCCCTCCCACTACAGACCCCTTAGTAAGCCCCTCCCAGTACAGACCCCTTAGTAAGCCCCTCCCAGTACAGTCTACAGACCCCTTAGTAAGCCCCCCTCCCAGTACAGACCCCTTAGTAAGCCCCTCCCAGTACAGTCTACAGACCCCTTAGTAAGCCCCTCCCAGTACAGACCCCTTAGTAAGCTCCTCCCAGTACAGTGAACAGACCCCTTAGTAAGCCCCTCCCAGTACAGTCTACAGACCCCTTAGTAAGCCCCTCCCAGTACAGACCCCTTAGTAAGCCCCTCCCAGTACAGTCTACAGACCCCTTAGTAAGCCCCCCTCCCAGTACAGACAGACCCCTCAGTAAGCCCCCTCACCTGCGATCACATCACATGATGGTGCGTGACGTCTCGTCTGTGTCACAGGAGGAGGGATCATCCTTGTCTGTGCCGTGACAGACATTCTTCAGCAGCCGCCACTGCCAGCCACAGCCAGTCAGCTCGCCTTATGTACCAGCACCGCTGGCGATCCGCCGCGCAGGGGCAGCCGCCTTGTGAAGTCACGCAGCTCACAGCGGCTGACGTAAAAGAGACGGAGCCCAGCGGGGGGGGGCAGTGCAGGCCTGCAGCGGCCAACCATCATCAGCGGCGACCAGCCCCAATCAATGCAGTGGCCGCCAATGCTTAAAGTGGCGCTGCGGGCGGCCTTGTCTTAAAGCGGCCCCAGGACCGGTGGCCCACCGGGAAATTTCCCGGTATCCCGATAGGCCAGTCCGGCCCTGGCCACGCGTCAGTACGCAGGCAGTCAATCAGATTCTATTGAATCAGGAATCTATTGGATAGGAGATTTTTAGTTTTTATTTCTGCCTTATGCACCAGCCCTGTAAATGCTGAGATTTCACTGGTCAAGGGCTGTTACAGAATGCAGAAATAAAAAATAAAAATTACACTGCGCTCTATATAGCTACCAACAGTCCTGATTTTATTAAAACAAGTCTTAATGTTGGTTAAATTAGTAAACTTTGAGAACTAATGAAAGTGCCATATATAATCTATATAACAAAAGGAAATAACTTTAACCACTTGCCGACCGCCGCAAGTACATATACTGCGGCGGTCAGCCCCTCCCATGAGCCACCGGAAGCGCGCTCCTGCCCTTGCTCATTCCCTGACATCCCCGCGCGAGTGACCGGTGGCTCCGATATCCGCCGGCCACTCGCGATCGTCGGTTACACCGGGAGAAAGGCAGACGGCTAATGTAAACAAAGCCGCCTGTCATTCCCCCTGGTGTAACAGCGGAGACTATTTGATCCTGCTATGTAGGATCGTATAGTCTCTGTGGTTACATCACAAGCCACGCCCCCTTGACAGTTAGAATCACGCCCCTAGGGACACACTTAACCCCTTGATCACTAATAAAGTTAACCCCTTCCCTGCCAGTGTCATTTTTACAGTAACAGTGCATATTTATAGCACTGATTACTGTAGTAATGTCACTGGTACCCCCAAAAGTGTCATAAATGTCAGTCAGGGGTCTGATCTGTCCGCCGCAATGTCGCAGTACTGCAAAAAAAATCGCAGATCGCCGCCATTACTAGTTAAAAAAAAAAAAAAACAATAAAAGGGACATAAATCTTTCCCGTAGTTAGTAAACGCAATAACTTTTGCACAAACCAATCAAAATCCGCTTATTGCGATTTTTTTTACCAAAAATATGTAGCAGAAAACAAATTGGCCTAAAATGTTTAAACATTTAGATTTTTACATTTTTTTTGATAATTTCATATTAAAAAATGTGAAAAATATTGTTATTTTTTCAAAATTGTCACAATTTTTTTGTTTATAGTGCAAAAAGTAAAAATCACACAGGTGATCAAATACCACCAAATGAAAGCTCTGTTTGTGGGAAAAAAAGGACGTCAATTTAATTTGGGTACAGCATCGCACGACTGCGCAATTGTCCATTAAATTCACACAGTGCGAATCGCAAAATAGGCCCTGGTGTTTGAGCAGCCAAATCCTCCGGGGCTTAAGTGGTTAAACATTCTCTGATTATATATATATATATACTGTAGCACCTTCATTAGTTCTCATAGTTTACTTATTTTAACCAGCATAAGGTTTTGTTTTAGCATATGTAAATGGCGTTCACACCACACACGAGAGCAATAATTGTAGCACTAGACTTCCTCTGTAACTCTAAACATTTAACTTGTCGCCAATGGAGATTTTTAAGTCCTGAAGTGTGGCACCTTTCCACAAGTGTGCGCAATTTTAAAGTGTGACATGGAGGTTCTATCAATTTTCTATAAAAAAAATTATGATTTATTTTCATGTAGGAGAGAAGTGTCAGAATTGATCCGGGTGGCAAGTGGTTAATTACCATAACTAAGTAATATACAAATAATTATTATATATTGTTTTTAAGATAATTTGCTATATTTTCTAAAGCTGTACTCAAGCAGGTGGCTTAACGGACAAATTACTGAAGTCTAAAGGTATAACCTCACACCAGTAATTTCACAGTAAATAGATAAATAATAAATTATTATTAACTAAACTCCAAAAACCCTGCGCTAAAATAAATCCTAAAACCAAATCACCATTGCTGATGTTCAAAAAATAATACATAATCCATCATGCATCGCATACTAGCTCATTATGAAATACTTACCTTAGAACGAGCCCCCGCCGTGCCGCCCGCTCACCTGTATGACGGGCGACATGTCCAGGGATCGCATCCGGCCATCTGATTGGCCGGAGCCGCGGTGACGTCACTCCAGCGCACGCGCGCGGGAGCCGATGGTCACGGCACGGGGCTCTGAAGAAACGGCACCAGCGGCCGTTCCTTCAGAGCGCATGCGCCAGTGACGTCACTGGCTGCATGTAAGGTAAATATCTCCTAAACGGTACATGTTTAGGAGGTATTTACAGTACCTATAGTTAACGCTTATCATAGGCTTACCTATAGGTAAAAGTGTCAGAGGAGGGTTTACTTCCTCTTTCAGTACAAATGAGTACCCAGTGAAAGTCCAAGAAAAAAAGTTCCAATGTTGACCCAAATAAAGTGCTGAGGTGCCTCACAACTTCAAGCCCATGCAGTGAACTGTGCTTTTCGCCCTCTTGTGCTTGCACTTACCAAAATATGTGGACCCCTTAGCAATATTGTGTGTGAGTCTATTGGGCTGTACATGGTAAGTGAGAGGATGTCACATCTCATGAATCTTGTGGCTTGGCATTTAAAAATGGAGAAGAGAGAATCCCAATAGTGTAATAAAGCCTTGTTTATTGGTAGAAAGCATTAAAATTACACTTACAGGGTTGCAGACAAAGTATAGCATTGGGTAAAGCATAAAACAGCAGGGCAGTCAATCACCAGTTCCTCATTGACATCACAAACCGATTCTGGTTCCTAAGTGATGTCACGTCCGGCTAGGGGTGGAACGCAGGTGGAGGTTTGCGTTCCATGCCCACCTTGCGGCATGGACTCAGACTGAGTGATTGACTGCCCTGCTGTTTTATGCTTTACCCAATGGCACTTCCACTTTTCCTGCATATGCTTCTTGGGCAGATCTTTGGGCTAAGTCTAGAGCAGTGAACTTGTGTAATGCACTTGGCACATTTTATATAGTCTTCGCTTTTATTGCACAAGAACTTACACTGGATTTATTTATTATGGATTTATTAATTTAATTTTTTTACTCATGGAAATGGAGGGTGCTGGTTGTTCAAGGCCTGCCCTTATGTTAGGGAGAGTATCTGTGTCTTTCATGTCTTTTTTGTCTTCTCTTCTGGGGGGTCTCTCTTTGGGAGATCACTCACCAAGTACTTGGAGGACCAGCTTTTGCAGGTTCCATAGGTGTTAGCTCAGATCTCGTCAGGAGGCAATCACGATGATATTACAGCCCTTCAGTTGCTAACCCCCCCTTTATAGATAGTGAATTCTCTCCCATCCGGCCGGGAGTTATGACAACACACAGCACTCAAACTTAGTGCAGTCACAACTGATTTTATTGCAAGTGAAGCTCATATTTAAGGCATGTTTTGAGCGGGAAAGACTGCTCCAAACTGGTTTACAATTCATCAGTCAATAGCACATATCAGACAGAATAGTACATAAAAGGGCCTTTGCTTTCGCCATGCATTTGTGTCAATATGAGGTGTTCCCGTATCTGAATTTGTGTCCTGTGACAGAGTCGCCCCGTCTGCATTCAGTTGTCATGTGTTAATGTAAGCAATTGTCAATTGTTTATGGGTGGTGTCAGCAATCTCTATGCAACATGTCTTGTAATCTAAATGCAAATTATCCAACTGTCAAGTGTTCAAATGAATGAATGGACAGGTGGTTTAACATGTCGTCTAAATACAAAATATAGCTGTCTGCTGTCCAAGGTTGTTATGAATGGTTGTCAGTCTTAGCTCGTTACTATGTAAATGCAAGGGCCCATATTTCATCATGGAATGGGCATAAATTGAAATATATATGAAATGTGATAAGGCATGTTAATAAAATCTTTTAATAGGAATGCCCCACCAGGAGCCTTTGCACCCTGGGGTGGTTAAGGGGTTGTGGCTCATCCTTTCAGAGGCTAGTCTATTACTGTACCCTTGTGCACTTATTTCTGTGTGCTGTGATTTCAAGGTTCACCTTTTTTTGTTCACAGGGTTTTAACAAGCTCCACACTGTGGAGCTCCTTAAAATATATATAAAAAAAAATAAATACATAAAAATAAAAGAGAGTGTGAATCTACACAACCTGGGACATAAGAGGTGTTCTAGAGACAATTGTAAAACATTAGGTATCACTACATGCCATGGTGGCAATGGTCACCAGAGCACATAGAGCCGGTTAATCTCCCCAAGTAGGGCAAAGAGTTGTTCTGGGGACAACTGTAAAATATTAGACAGTTCATCAATTTCTGTCATAGTGCCAATGGTTACAGAGCAAATAGAGAGGATAAACCTGTCATGATTTAGACTACAATCTTCCTGCCTGTGTAATTCTTACTGCCTTGCTGCAGTGAGACCTGTAATTCCATTTATATGTGTTGTTTGGCTTTTGTGCTCATCTATGGGTGTTGCTTGCTATTCTGCGGGTTTATATTTCCTTTCCTTTCTATCACTTCCTGGCCCGCCTTCCACTTTGATTCCCTATATAGGACATGCTCAATGCAGCCTTCATTGCCTGAGCAACTTCCTAGTACTTCAGGCTCCTATTTGCCTACTATTACATGTGTAGCACCCTACAAGGTAGGTGCTAGGCAAAGTATAGTGGGTCTTGGCTGCCTAACAGCCAAGCCAAAACTTATTTTCAGCTGGGCTTTCATGTCTCCCAGGTGTGGCTGCTGAGAGGGGAGTCTCCCCACTGGCTCCATGAGAGGATTCTCATTGGGCAGTGGAGGAAACCCAATTAGTGGCCCATTCAGGCCTGTATATACCCCAGAAGGCAGATTCTGCCGCAGAGGATTCTGGGAGTGGGTATAAGTTTGAGGGGAACGCATGACGCAAGGTCTTTGGCGGGAAGTAGAGTCCCAGGAGGGAGAGTATGGCTGTCTCTCCTCCTGTCAGAAGAATCGGGTGTCTCGGGCAGCTTGCCTGAGAGTGCAGAGAGACAGCTGAGCTGCAGAAGGGATCCAGTGTGCTGAGGACCAGCGGAGCAAGAGGCGCCTAGTTCCAGGAAAGCATTCCAAGTTTGTGAGTACTGTGAACTATCCCTGGGGGTCTGCCTAGCTGTGAGGGGACCACTCCGGTGAAGGTCCAAGGGATCCAGGACCTAGCTAGCAGTAAAGGGGGTGCCTAGTCAGAGGACCCTGAAGTTTCAGGGGGGTGCCTAGTCAGAGGACCCTGAAGTGTCAGAGGGGGTGCCTAGTCAGAGGACGTTGAAGTGTCAGAGGGTGTGCCTAGTCAGAGGACCCTGCAGTGTAAAGGGGGCACCAGCAGTTGGGCCCTGAAGAGTTAATGCGTACAGTGTGAAGTGTCCAGTGTTAAGAGTTGCAGCAGCACAGGCAGTTACAAGGAGATACCTCAGTCAGTGAAGGGCTGGAGGGAGCTGGTCACTGGAATTTTGAGCTAAACAGAGTGTACTACAGTCCTGTATCTTCTGAGTTAACCAGAGTGTTAAAGTTGAAGTTCTAGCACAGTTCAGAAAAGCAGTATTTTTAAGCGCCAGGAAGCATTAGTTGGCATTCAGCTGGCGTCAAGACAGCGCAAACAGGCATTTTCTGTAAAGTGTCCCAGTTAAACCTAGTTGAGCCAGAGGAGTATCCCACTCATTCCCTTCTCCCATCCCCATTACAAAATAAACAAAACAAACCAAAGATGCCAGAATGGTCATTGTCTCAGTGTTTGCACTTGGGTTCACAACTTAAATGTGTTGGACGTGTTACCGGTAACAATGGCAGACCCATATCAAGCTCAATGCCTGGAAATACTGCTATACTTATATTCAGTATCTGACTTCCTGTGTACTGCTCCAGGCTTCATCTACGGTTTGTCTACCATTTGTACTTGCTTGCCACCCGCCTTGACCACGGCTTGTTTCCACGGATTTCCTTCTACCCCCTGCCATTCGTACTCTGCACACATGATTGGTCTCCGCATCTTCAGCTGGGCATACCTGGGGGCCAGGACCTGGTTCCAGTTTGATGCAAGTCCATTCCCACCCTCAGGGGCCCTGTTGAAGAAGCAGGCTGAGGCTGAGACTTTGCGCCCTGGGGAACCCCAAGTTGGCGATCTACAAGGGCCCGGCTCACTATCCCTGAAACCTGACAAAATCATCCCAACCTGGGACTAAGATGGATTCCGAAGAGAACTTCAAAATATTGGATATTCCATCACTATCAGTCGTGATAGCAATTGTCACCAGAACAAATAGAGAGGGTGAATCTCCCCAACCTGGGACAAAAGGAGGGGGGTGTCTGAAGACAACTGTAAAATATTAAATATTTAATATCTCATCTGTAACAAAACCACAACCCACACTGTACTTGTGGACTTCCGTCAGTATATGGCTTCCTCCCCGATGTGAACATAGATATAAGATTTTCCAGCCGCCCCCCATACAAAGCTAGCTGACAACTTAGCTTGTGCTAGAATCTTCTCTTTATTGAACAGTCACACAGTTTTTATACAGCATGGACATCCCCCTCCTGATCAGATTACCACACACAGGTCAGGGGTTGCCTGATTGCATTATCATATGCAGATGAAATTGTATACAGAAATAGAATTAACCTGAACTAATTATCTAGCACCTGGAAAAAAAACAATATGTAAATTCACTAACAATTAAGAATGGGACAGACAGGCTTAACAGAATCCACCCCACACCTCAATACACAGACAAAAGTGGCAGACATTGAAGTTCAATACGCATTATCCTACAGTAAGTGTAAACACAGAACCCATTGAAGCAATCCAAACTATATTCTCAGTGTCCATTAAGTATCTGTCTTTCACTCCCAGTGACGGTGAGTACCGCCACATATCTTCCCCCCCAAAGGTAGACTAACCAGGTAGCAGACCTCCAATCAGTCTGTGCCTGAGTTAGTCAGGTAACAAGTCCCAAAGAGTCAATCCATCATGGCAGCTTCCTTGACAAAGTTCCACATAGTTTTTACGTTTGTTCCGAGAGGGCGCATGGATCACTCATAGCCGACCAGTCGGTGGAAGTCTGGTTTGGGCAGGCCATACTGGGCTTCTTGGTCACCCTGTGTCCCTAATAGACACAGGGTGACTTACATATTAGAGGGGCCTAGGGGGCTGAGAGAGGTATTTCCCAACCTCTCAAAGGAAAGCTGTGTTCCACGTGCCCCCCAACCAAAGTGACTCTCGTCACATCATCACTTTCTGATGCGGTCTCAATGGTCACCAGAGAAAAGTGAATTTCCCTAACCTGGGACAAATGGGGGTTCTGGAGACAACTGTAAAGTATTGGAAAATCCTTCACTATCTGTTGTGGTTACAATAGTCACAAGAACAAAAAGAGAAGGTGAATCTCCAAAACCTGGAACAGGGAGGAGTCCCAGCAACAACTGTATAATATTGGATATTCCATCCTGATCTGTTGTGGTGGTAATGGTCACCAGAGAAAATGGGAGGGGTGAATATTCCCAACTTTGGACAGAGAGGTGTTCTGGAGACAATGGTCACCAGAGCAAAAAGAGAGCGTAAAAAAAAAAGAGTTCCTGCAATATGACCAGGCTTTCAAAATTTCACAAAGATCAGTTCCTATTGACGTAGGTATGTCCCCAAAACGACATCCCCTGAGAACTCTGCACCTACACCGGTGATTCTCAACATTTTTTTAGTCAAGGCATCCTTTCAAATTCTATACAATCCAATCTGGAGCCACCCAATTCTATAATGTACAGAGCTAAACTAATAGTTTTACCTAATGTATGAGTAGCAGCCACACACATAGGACACCCAATAATAGAGTTAATTAATGCTTACAAAGCAAATACACCTTTGCACACTGTACTGACTAGTATTCCTGTGTTTCTGCTCTACCTCAATTTCTCTCTCTTACTCAGCTAATGTGACCCCAGTGCTGATGGAGGAGAGGCAGGGGTTGGACAGCCAAGGATTTAGGCATCTGATGTCTTCCTTATAAACAAATTAAATCATTGGTTGTTAGGATACCAGCAGCTGGCCAGCACAGTGCTTTGTGTAACAAAAATGCAGACTTGATTCACTTGTAGGTGTGGCCTGGCATACTGCCCACAGGGAACTGTTTGGTGCTGCAAAGTATACTAATGTAGTGATGTCGTAAACCCTGCAGAAATGGGGCCACCACCAGACCAGTACACTTACAACGAACCAGACAGAGTACATTACAAAATGGAGACACCTGACAGCATCCGACATTGGAGGCCAAAAACAGGCCCAACACAGGAAGACTACTGATGGTGCACAGCTACTATCCCTTCTCTGTTCCTCCTCCATAGGAACCTGATCCTATGCTACTCCAACTTCCCCTAGCCAGTGGGAGATCTGTCTCTAACGTACCCACATGCAGAATGTGCGCCAACCCAAAAGGGACAGTGCTTTTTATAAGCACTGCCCACCTCAAAGATGAAGACCATGGAGCCCTCTAGGGACCTGGTTCTCCTTCTCCTCTACTCTCTCTGCACGGCAACTGCCGGGTAGCATGCGCCTGCCTACACACTCGCTGGCTTGTTGACAATTTTTGGCCAGTTTGGGGCAATTTTTATGCACTTTGCCAAAGGCACCCCTGAAGAATCCAGAAGTTACCCCAGGGTGTTATGGCACTGTCCTTAGGGGCTTATCCACTAAACTGCTCACACTAGCAGCAATTCAATGGACACTACTCATACACCCTATACACCCTCTTATAACACTGTTTTTAGGGCTTATTCACTAAACTGCTCACTCTAGCAGCAATTCAATGGATACTACTCATACACCCTCTATATAACACAATATTTCATCCAAATGTTCTATATTTAGTGACCATGCAGTATCCTGCCCACTATGTTAGTTGTATCAAATGGTGGATAACAACAAAATGTATTATTCAGGTTTAACTGGACAGCCACTGAAATATCTCGTGAATATTTAAAATGAAAACAGGCACCAAGAGCATTTTTGATAAAAAAGCATAAAACAAAACGTTACTGGACATCATAAACACATAACAGTTTGCACATAACTTTACAATATAAAAACGACAATATAGTTACAATGCAAATCCAGACACAAGGATTTGGGGGAAGCTTGTAAAAACTGCTTGTGAAAGCTTACAACATAAAAATATGAAATAACAAGGAAATGTCCAAAATCTGTGGTATTGGGGGGCCACAGGTTTTTTTTACACCAGTTCTACAAATAATTGGCCAGTAACTGTTGTCACTGTGTGTAGCAGAGTTAACACAGCAAAAGAGGCCAAATTTTTGCAGGACTAAAATACACTCTTAGAAAAATATACTGTTAAATAAATCCCACTTCAATATGTGGTATTTGGGGGGCCACTGGTCTATCACGCCAGTTGTTCAAAAAATTGACCAGTGAGTGTGTCACTGTGTGTATTAGACTTAACACAGCAAAAGAGGCAATATTGTTGCAGGACACAAATACATTTATGAAAGTATACTCAGATAACAGGCTTCCCTACACACAGTGCATGTCTAAGCTCTTGGGAGCAATGTTTTGGTGTAAAAGAAATCAATACATGCATATGGAGAGGGGCACAAACAAGTAGAGGATATGTGGAGTTCTGCAGTCCAGCAGGCATGTCTGACACCGGTGCTTGAGATGTTAGTGCAGCAGCAAAGTTGGGAAACCATTGGACTTCTGCCACATCATCAGGTATTTTTCTGCCACTGCAACATTTTTTAATGTCACGTGACATCAGAAGGGGGCAGTGCCACTGGGTGATGTAACTGGGTGGCCTCACCCCTTGCCAATTTAAGAATTGTCAAAGCGCAGAGAGGGCAGATGACAGGAGGCCTCCCAGGAGGCAAAGCATTTTTTTTCTATTTTTCGGGTACTGCGAGCGTCGTGATTGACAATGGATGTACATCGAGGGACACTATTTTTTTCTTTTTTTTTAAAAAAGGACTTGTCAAAAACTGTTTCCTGTGGTTGTTACTTTTTGACACTTGGTGAATGGGTAGGGGTACGATGTACCTGATACCCATTCACATAGGGGAGGAACCGGGATCTGGGGGCCCCCTTGTTAAAAGGGGTTTACAGATTCTGATAATTGATAGTAACTGATAGATGATAGTTAGTAACTAAGTTAAATTAGTAATAAAATAACTAATTACCAGGGAAAGTAACAATTGCGTTACTTTAAAAAAAAAAAAAAATCAAATATGTCAAATAACTTGGATGCCCCCAATATTAAATATGTTAAATGAATGAAATGGACACTAAATAGAAGCAATTAATATTATAAAAGAGTGTACAGTAATCTACACTATTTTAATGTTGTTTTGGGACAAATATATTATTTTAAATATGATCATTACTATAGTGGAACAATAAAACACAATAGATGGCTTAGAAATGTTATTATTTATTGCACAGACCTGAGACCACAACTGGCCAACAAACAAGTCTCAAAATAAATGGTGCTTCTTAGAACTGTACCAAAAATAAGTAAATAAAAAAATAATGAATACACTCTTTGTTGTGCAAAATAAAAATATGAAACCTTCACACAACTTCCCAACTGGTAGACATACTGGAGCCTACTTCAAGTATTTTATAATACTGAACAATGTACCAATATGAAACATATATATTTAAACAGGTAATGAAAAATTGTATTACCTGTTTACGTATATCAGTGACATATTTTTAATTTGCACAACAAAGAGTGTATATTTTTATTGCTATTGTTTAATGAAAAAATGCAAAAAAAAAAAAAAAACACTGTTCCCTTTGCCTCTATTCAAATCACTTCCATTATTTTCCAGATAAATCCAACTTTAGCTCCTAAACATTCATTCGTCATTCATTCATTCATCATCAATCATTTGATACACTCCTACCCAACACTCATCCATAAATGCATGCATTCATTCATCCATCCATTCATCCACCAATAGCATCCTTTCATTCTCCCCATCCATCCAAGCTATCCATCCTAAGTATTAAACCAGTATTAAACCAGTGGTTGTATCTCAAACCCAGAAGCTTCTCAAGCTTTTGGTCAGAGAGCCTATTCCTCTTTGGAGTAATGACAAGTTTCCCAAGACTAAAGAGTCTCTCTACTGGGGCACTGGACGGAGTGGCTGCATTATATCTAAGTGACATTTTCTTTATTAGTACAAATCCATGAGTCTATCCCTTGTGCTCCTGATTTAAAATAATCTGTGACTTGACTTTTAGCGGTAGAAGAGGTGTCATCCTCTTCCTCAAAGGAAAATAACTCATCCTCTATGGCTGAGTCTCTGCCAAGGCGGCTTGTTGATGTACTTTGGTAGTGGTACCTGCTTGCTAGACTTGGCCTAGGACAAGTTTCCGGCACTCTGCCAGCAGAGTTGCCTTGGCCTTGTCCTTTCTGACCTGTGTCCAAAGCCAACGTAGTTTGAACTTGGGCAGAGTCACAGCAGCCAAGACAGCATCCTCGCTTCCCAGCACCTCTGCCAATCTTGTTTGATTGCCTAAAATGATAAGAATGCAAAGAACATAATATTTTTTAATTTTATTTCAGGTACTTGTATAGTGCTGTCAGTTTAAGTGTATCCAAAGGTTGTCTTTGGGAAATATACGTATGACATGAGTGCTGCCAGCATTGCTGCAGAGGTTGAAGGGGTGGGAGGTCAGCCTGTCAGTGCTCAGACCATACGCCGCACACTGCATTAAATTGGTTTGCATGGCTGTCGTCCCAGAAGGAAGCCTATTCTAACATTCATACATACACATACTAGGGCCAATTTAGACAGGAGCCAATTAACCTACCACTACCAGCATGTCTTTGGAGTGTGTGTGGGGGGGGGGGATGAATAAAATAAGATGCAATTCTTGGGTGACTGTTTAAAGATATTTAAATAGATTCTTACTGTCACAACTGTCTCTGGAAGGTCAACTAGGATTTTCAGGCCACTCTTCATTTCCAAGGTCTTGAAAATCATGTTCCATAAGCCTGTACATTTTCCATAGCGCTTCTGTATATCACTTTTGTTTGTGGTTTTGACAGTAACCACTTGTCAACATCAGTACATGAAACAAGGTTTAAAGTGTGAGCAGCACACCTCTGATGTGGCGGCAAAGAGATCACAATTTCACCACCATCATCATCATCATCACCATCACCACCGTTTTGCAATACATCATTAATGTCCGTAAAAGTCACCTCCTCCTCATCATCCTCAGTGTCCTCCTCCTCAACTGGCTGCTGGTATCTTTTAAAGGCCTTGACAAAATTGGAGCCATTATCCGTGACAGTTGATGTAATTTTATGGGATATGCCATAGGATGAATGAATGCTGTCAAGCTGAATTCCAATAATGTCATGAGTATGACGACCCTTGAATCTTCTGCATGCTAGTGCTGCTTTCCCTCGCTTCATGCTGTTTGGATTTATGCGATGCACGGTTTTGACAAGATAGCTTCAAATCATTGGTTGTTAGGATACCAGCAGCTGGCCAGCACAGTGCTTTGTGTAACAAAAATGCAGACTTGATTTACTTGTAGGTGTGGCCTGGCATACTGCCCACAGGGAACTGTTTTGTGCTGCAAAGTATACTAATGTAGTGATGTCATGAAAAAATAGGGGCCACCAGACCAGTACACTTACAATGAACCAGACAGAGTACATTACAAAATGGAGACACCTGACAGCATCCGACATTGGAGGCCAAAAACAGGCCCAACTCAGGAAGACTACTGATGGTGCACAGCTACTATCCCTTCTCTGTTCCTCCTCCATAGGAACCTGATCCTATGCTACTCCAACTTCCCCTAGCCAGTGGGAGATCTGTCTCTAACGTACCCACATGCAGAATGTGCGCCAACCCAAAAGGGACAGTGCTTTTTATAAGCGCTGCCCACCTCAAAGATGAAGACCATGGAGCCCTCTAGGGACCTGGTTCTCCTTCTCCTCTACTCTCTCTGCATGGCAACTGCCGGATAGCACTGCGTCTGCCTACACACTCGCTGGCTTGTTGACAATTTTTGGCCAGTTTGGGGCAATTTTTATGCACTTTGCCAAAGGCACCCCTGAATAATCCAAAACTTACCCCAGGGTGTTATGGCACTGTCCTTAGGGGCTTATCCACTAAACTGCTCACTCTAGCAGCAATTCAATGGACACTACTTATACACCCTATACACCCTCTTATAACACTGTTTTTATGGCTTATTCACTAAACTGCTCACTCTAGCAGCAATTCAATGAATAACACTGTGCTTAAGGCTCATCCACTAAACTGCTCACTCTAGCAGAAATTCAATGGATGCTACTCATACACCCTCTATATAACACAATATTTCATCCAAATATTCTATATTTAGTGACCATGCAGTATCCTGCCCACTATGTCAGTTGTATCAAATGGTGGATAACAACAAAATGTATAATTCAGGTTTAACTGGACAGCCACTGAAATATCTCGTGAATATTTAAAATGAAAACAGGCACCAAAAGCAGTTTTGATAAAAAAGCATAAAACAAAACTTTACTGGACATCATAAACACATAACAGTTTGCACATAACTTTACAATATAAAAACGACAATATAGTTACAATGCAAATCCAGACACAAGGATTTGGGGGAAGCTTGTAAAAACTGCTTGTGAAAGCTTACAACATAAAAAAATGAAATAACAGGGAAATGTCCAAAATCTGTGGTATTGGGGGGCCACAGGTTTGTTACACCAGTTCTACAAATAATTGGCCAGTAACTGTTGTCACTGTGTGTAGCAGAGTTAACACAGCAAAAGAGGCCAAATTTTTGCAGGACTAAAATACACTCTTAGAAAAGTGTACTGTTAAATAACATCCCACTTCAATATGTGGTATTTGGGGGGCCACTGGTCTATCACACCAGTTGTTCAAAAAATTGGCCAGTGAGTGTGCCACTGTGTGTATCAGACTTAACACAGCAAAAGAGGCAGTATTGTTGCAGGACACAAATACACTTATGAAAGTATACTCAGATAACAGGCTTCCCTACACACAGTGTATGTCTAAGCTCTTGGGAGCAGAGTTGTATAAAGTACTCGAAACCCATACTTGAGTAAAAGTACAAGTGCTCGATCAAAAAGTGACTTGAGTAGAAGTGGAAGTGCTCGATCAAAAAGTGACTTGAGTAGAAGTACTAAAGTATTCAACATTTCTTGTACTTAAGTATTGCAAGTAGTTTTTTTTTTAAATTTTGCTACTCAAGTACTGAAAGTAAAAGTACCAGTAGTTTTTTTTAAAAATTTGCTACTCAAGTACTGAAAGTAAAAGTACTGTGTTATGTAGTTATTAAAGAAAGAAGTCAAAAGTTTGTTAAAGTTATTAAAGAAAGAAGTCAAAAGAAGTCAAAAGTCAAAAGTACACATGACATTATACACATTTTTTTTGAGCTTCGTGAAACCTGTCTACTGTTCTGGCCGTGGTAATTTTTATAATTGTAACGAGTAACTATGCAGCACAAAAAAAAAATATTGGAGTAGAAGTATTGAAATCATCGAAAAAATGTAGTGAAGTAAAAGTGGAAGTAGGAGAAAAAAATTCTACTCTAGGAAAGTACAGATACCGCCTTTCGGTACTTAAGTACAGTAGTGAAGTAGTTCTACTCAGTTACTATACATCTCTGCTTGGGAGCAATATTTTGGTGTAAAAGAAATCAATACATGCATATGGAGAGGGGCAAAAAACAAGTAGAGGATATGTGGAGTTCTGCAGTCCAGCAGGCATGTCTGACACCGGTGCTTGAGATGTTAGTGCAACAGCAAAGTTGGGAAACCATTGGACTTCTGCCACATCATCAGGTATTTTTCTGCCGCTGCAGCATTTTTTAATGTCACGTGACATCAGAAGGGGGCAGTGCCACTGGGTGACGTAACTGGGTGGCCCCACCCCTTGCCAATTTAAGAACTGTCAAAGCGCAGAGCGGGCAGATGGCAGGAGGCCTCCCAGGAGGCAAAGCATTTTATTTCTATTTTTCGGGTACTGCGAGCTTCGTGATTGACACTGGATGTACATCGAGGGACACAATTTTTTTCTTTTTTCCTTTTTTTTTATAAAAGGACTGTTTCCTGTGGTTCTTACTTTTTGACACTTTATTGGTGAATGGGTAAGGGTACGATGTACCTGATACCCATTCACATAGGGGAGGAACCGGGATCTGGGGGCCCCCTTGTTAAAAGGGGCTTAAAGATTCTGATAATTGATAGTAACTGATAGATGATAGTTAGTAACTAAGTTAAATTAGTAATAAAGTAACTAATTACCAGGGAAAGTAACAATTGCGTTATTTAAAAAAAAAAAATCAAATATGTCAAATAACTTGGATGCCCCCAATATTAAATATGTTAAATGAATGAAATTGACACTAAATAGAAGCAATTATTATTATAAAACATTGTACAGTAATCTACACTATTTTAATGTTGTTTTGGGACAAATATATTATTTTGAATATGATCATTACTATAGTGGAACAATAAAACACAATAGATGGCTTAGAAATGTTATTATTTATTGCACAGACCTGAGACCACAACTGGCCAACAAACAAGTCTCAAAATAAATGGTGCTTCTTAGAACTGTACCAAAAATAAGTAAATAAAAAAATAATGAATACACTCTTTGTTGTGCAAAATAAAAATATGGAACCTTCACACAACTTCACAACTGGTAGACATACTGGAGCCTACTTCAAGTATTTTATAATACTGAACAATGTACCAATATGAAACATATATATTTAAACAGGTAATGAAAAATTGTATTACCTGTTTACGTATATCAGTGACATATTTTTAATTTGCACAACAAAGAGTGTATATTTTTATTGCTATTGTTTAATGAAAAAATGCAAAAAAAAAAAAAACACTGTTGTCCCCTTTGCCTCTATTCAAATCACTTCCATTATTTTCCAGATAAATCCAACTTTAGCTCCTAAACATTCAGTCGTCATTCATTCATTCATCATCAATCATTTGATACACTCCTACCCAACACTCATCCATAAATGCATGCATTCATTCATCCATCCATTCATCCACCAATAGCATCCTTTCATTCTTCCCATCCATCCAAGCTATCCATCCTAAGTATTAAACCAGTATTAAACCAGTGGTTGTATCTCAAACCCAGAAGCTTCTCAAGCTTTTGGTCAGAGAGCCTATTCCTCTTTGGAGTAATGACAAGTTTCCCAAGACTAAAGAGTCTCTCTACTGGGGCACTGGACGGAGTGGCTGCATTATATCTAAGTGACATTTTCTTTATTAGTACAAATCCATGAGTCTATCCCTTGTGCTCCTGATTTAAAATAATCTGTGACTTGACTTTTAGTGGTAGAAGAGGTGTCATCCTCTTCCTCAAAGGAAAATAACTCATCCTCTATGGCTGAGTCTCTGCCAAGGCGGCTTGTTGATGTACTTTGGTAGTGGTACCTGCTTGCTAGACTTGGCCTAGGACAAGTTTCCGGCACTCTGCCAGCAGACTTGCCTTGGCCTTGTCCTTTCTGACCTGTGTCCAAAGCCAACGTAGTTTGAACTTGGGCAGAGTCACAGCAGCCAAGACAGCATCCTCACTTCCCAGCACCTCTGCCAATCTTGTTTGATTGCCTAAAATGATAATAATGCAAAGAACATAATATTTTTTTATTTTATTTCAGGTACTTATATAGTGCTGTCAGTTTAAGTGTATCCAAAGGTTGTCTTTGGGAAATATACGTATGACATGAGTGCTGCCAGCATTGCTGCAGAGGTTGAAGGGGTGGGAGGTCAGCCTGTCAGTGCTCAGATCATACGCCGCACACTGTATTAAATTGGTTTGCATGGCTGTCGTCCCAGAAGGAAGACTCTTCTAACATTCATACATACACATACAAGGGCCAATTTAGACAGGAGCCAATTAACCTACCACTACCAGCATGTCTTTGGAGTGTGGGGGAAATAAATAAAATAAGATGCAATTCTTGGGTGACTGTTTAACCACTTGCCGACCAGTCACTTTGACTGTACTGCGGCAAAGTGGCTCGATTTCGTCCAGCGACGTAGACCTACGTCGCTGGACTCCTCCCCCTGTAGGCGGCGCTCGCGTGCCACCGGAGGCGCGCTCCCACTGTTTTCAGTCACAGCGGGAGTCGGGCCAGGGGAGGAGTGGTGGCGATCTCTGCTGCTCTTCCCCGATCGTCAAGGAATCGAGTTTGGAGATCCGCCCACTTGTGTAAACAGAGCGGGCGGATCTCCTAAGCGACAAGGGTGACAGATTGCAGTGTTCAGCATAGCTGGACATGCGATCTGTCCCTGTGTCACTCAGTCATCTCCCCCCACACACGTTAGTAAGCACCAGGCATACATTAACCCCTCTCTCTCTCCAATAAAATTAACCCCTTCCCTGCCAGTGTCATTTTTACAGTAACAGTGCATATGTATAGCACTGATTACTGTAGAAATGTCACTGGTACCCCCAAAAGTGTTAAAAATGTCAGTCAAGGGTCCGATCTGTCCGCCGCAATGTCGCAGCCCTGCAAAAAAATCGCAGATCGCCGCCATTACGCGTTAAAAAAAACACCAAAAATGACAGAAATCTTTCCCTTAGTTAGTAAACGCAATAACTTTTGCGTAAACCAATCAAAATACGCTTATTGTGATTTTTTTTTACCAAACATAGGTAGCAGAAAACAAATTGGCCAAAAATGTAAAAAAAAATTTGATTTTTACATTTTTTTGGGGGGAATTTCATATAAAAAAATGTTAAAAATATTGTTATTTTTTTCAAAATAAACGCTCTTTTTTTGTTTATAGCGCAAAAAGTAAAAATCGCACAGGTGATCAAATACCACCAAAAGAAAGCTCTGTTTGTGGGAAAAAAAGGACGTAAATTTTGTTTGGGTATGGTGCCGCACGACCGCGCAATTGTCAGTTAAAGTCGCACAGTGCCGAATCGCAAAAAGTGGCCTGGACGTAAGACAGCAAAATCCTCCAGGTGGTAAAGTGGTTAAAGATATTTAAATGGATTAAAGTTCTTACTGTCACAACTGTCTCTGGAAGGTCAACTAGGATTTTCAGGCCACTCTTCATTTCCAAGATCTTGAAAATCATGTTCCATAAGCCTGTACATTTTGCCATAGCGCTTCTGTATATCACTTTTGTTTGTGGTTTTGACAGTAACCACTTGTCAACATCAGTACATGAAACAAGGTTTAAAGTGTGAGCAGCACACCTCTGATGTGGCGGCAAAGAGATCACAATTTCACCACCATCATCATCATCACCATCACCACCGTTTTGCAATACATCATTAATGTCCGTAAAAGTCACCTCCTCCTCATCATCCTCAGTGTCCTCCTCCTCAACTGGCTGCTGGTATCTTTTAAAGGCCTTGACAAAATTGGAGCCATTATCCGTGACAGTTGATGTATTTTATGGGATATGCCATAGGATGAATGAATGCTGTCAAGCTGAATTGCAATAATGTCATGAGTATGACGACCCTTGAATCTTCTGCATGCTAGTGCTGCTTTCCCTCGCTTAATGCTGTTTGGATTTATCTGATGCACGGTTATACCAAGATAGCTTTTATTATGTGCCGTCCAAATATCGGCTGTTGTGGAAAAATATTCTACATATTTAAAGGTCTTTTTGAGGTCGTCATTCATTCTGGCATACTCGGCATCTACAGTATGTACTTTGAAAAAGTATTTTTGCATGGCGAGCCTACCCCCTGTCTCGCAGGTATTTTTGAAATGAATGCCCGGAAAGAATCCGACTCAACTGTCGACAACGGCAGCATCTCCTATACATTCTACTATGCAACTATATATCTAGAAATTATAATTATAAGAGTTTGCGGTGGTGAAAAATCAAGTTTCAGTTGCTTTGATGTCGTGTCTCTATCTCCTCCTTTGATAGCGGAGCTCACATTATCAGCTGTATTCTTGGCCACTAGTTTTGTGGCGGCATGAGACGATGTGCGGTGCTCAGGGTCGGTGCTAGACTATTTTACACCCTAGGATAGCTTCAAACAAAAAGGAATGACCGCACTTCCGATAAATTTTCAAAGAAAGGAGTATCTTTATTCCACATCAATCAAATGGCAGGTACAGGTACACACTGTGAATGCAGGACAATCGGTGGACGCGTTTCACGACTGGATATGTCGCTTATTCATTACCTTCATCATCAGGGTGATGAATAAGCGACATATCCAGTCGTGAAACGCGTCCACTGATTGTCCTGCATTCACAGTGTGTACCTGTACCTGTGTAAGATTCTGGTACCTCCGGTACCCTTAATCACCACTTTCCTCTGTAATGCGTCCCACCTTTCTCTTCAGGTGGTACGCATATACCTTTAAGAACGATGATGTCACTGCTGAGCGCCGCAGAGCGGCTATTTCAACCGCCGGCGGTCTCACTCACATTGTTCGTTCAACCTGCCTTGTTACCCACATGCTTTCAAGCCTGTCTCTCGATCGGAACCTCCAGCCATTCCCTTTACCTGGAGCAGACCGGAACCTCGCTACTGATCCCTGTATCTCGCTACCGGATCATTCCTCATCTACTGGACCTCTCTAACTACTAACATTACAAGTGATAAGTACCCCGCAGGGGAACCCTCCATAACCTTATTGCACTATCTACCTATGCACATTAAGGACTGTTACTACCTATCTATACTATCCTATCATCTGCACTGTTACATAGATTGCTAGCTCTTCAGCCTACTACCATCTATCATCTGCACTGCTGCATAGATTGCTGGCTCTCCTGTCTACTACTATCTATCCTTGCACTGGGTTAGTCTATCCTGTATTTGTCATCTGCTGTCCTCACCACCTGTTAGCATACTCGATACTAACCTATCTGCATTCCTAATACCATCTTGAACTCTCCTATACAAACCCTATCAAGTGATTACCATCCTTGTCACTGTTCACACCTGTCCCTTCAGCACATCACCTTCATACTATCATATACATACTATCACTCCAGGAACATCTCATTGAGTGTGTATATATCTGTATGTTGAAGCTGACAGGCCCACGGTGATGAGTCCTGGAGAGTTGGATCTGGTATTCAACACATCTCTACATGACTACTGAGTGGAGATTTTGCAGCTGCAAATCCAGCCTATACTAAAAACGCAGGAGCGTTACAACCTGCCATTTGATTGATGTGGAATAAAGATACTCCTTTCTTTGAAAATTTATCGGAAGTGCGGTCATTCCTTTTTGTTTGAAGCTATCCTGGATTGCGGATCCGACCAGCACCTGATCCCAGTCTCACCTGGAGCGGTCTACCCTGCTTGGACTTTGCCTATTTTACACCCTAGGCAAGATCAGCTACTTGCACCCCCCCCCCCAAAAAAAAAAGGGAAAGGGTTAAATACTACTCTATGTCATAGCCAGTGACCCTGATCTGATGGTTCCTCCATGTTATGCTTTCATACCCAGTGACCCCCCATGTTCCTCCATGTCACACCCGGGGACCCTAATGTCCCTCCTTGTCACACCCAGGGACTTTGATGTTTTTCCATGTCACACCCTTGGACCCCAATATTCCTCCATGTCATGCTGTCATACCCACTGACCCTAATGTTCCATGTCACACCCAGGGACCCCCATGTTCCTCCATGTCATGCTGTCATACTCAGGGACCCCAATGTTCCTCTGTCAGACCCTGATGTTTTTCCATGTCACAGTTGGGGACCCTGATGTTCCTCCATGGCACACCCAGGGACCCCAATTCCTCATGGCACACCCAGTGACCCCTATCCTCCATGGCACACCTGGTGACCCCGATTCCCTTTCATACCAGGGATGCTCCATGCAACACCCAGGGACCAGCTCAGTGCAGAGAGTCACTTCCTGCCTGGGGTTAAGGCCGTTCAGCTCCAGCTGAAGAGGATCATCATGCAGGCAGCACTCTGGTGGGCTCCATTCCTGCCTCTTGGGGCCCCTCCAACAGTAGTGGAAAGCCAGGGCCTGATAGTTCCGCCACTGCCCAAGACACCTGGCATCTTTCTCTGTCCCTTCTTCCTCCCCTACCGCCACCTCTCCCCTCAGCTCATAATAATCATTCATGATGGAGAGAGATTGCCGACTCCTGGCTGCGCCCCTAGGTGGCAATGCGCCCTAGGCGGCTGCCTAGTTGGCCTAGTGGAAGCACCGGCCCTTGCGGTGCTTCATTAAATCTGAATTACTTGCCACCGACGTGGAGAGACTCTTATTTCCTTTGCATAAGTTGCACGTTACATAAACATTCTTGCCTTTCACCTCCATGAGGGAAAAGTAGTGCTTATACTTCCAGTTTGCGAAAGCTACCTTTGAACTCGTTGGATTTGCCATCACTCTGACTCCTGGTCATTGTTGGTGTGTGTGACTGTGGCTGTGCGTATGGGAACTGAACAGTAGTAACACAAAAAAATATCTCAAAGGACTTGTAATAATAATAATAACGGTTCAATGAAGGTGCTGGAGATAATGAGGCTTCCATAAGAGCGTTTTTATTAATTTAAGATCATATAGCCTTGCCCTTGATATCATATGCACTGTCCACTTTACTGTACTGTGGTTTTGAACAAGCACAGAGACCCGTGTGAAACCTTAACAGTTCCTGTTCGTTTGGATGTTTGGCATGACGATACTTAAATAAATTCAAGCAACTTCATTCCATGACGGAGTGCGACCTATTTCTTTTTCAACAAATACGTTCACGGTGGTGAGCCAAGGTAAGCACCCAGCTGGATTGCAGAGCACAGCTGATTGAGCCTGAGCAGTGTTGCTCTTTTCTTTACATTACTGTACTGTACTGACCATGAGATGGAATGATGATTAAAGCACCTGCTCTGCTGTAGGTTTATATGGCCTGGTGATGGTGGATGGCCAAAATTGAGGCTGCGTGGTATTTGCTAAGTGGTACAGGCTGCGTGGTACACTGGTACCTAAGTGGTGTTTGCTAAGTTGTACCTGCGTGATACTGGTACCTGAGTGGTATTTGCTGAGTGGTACCTGCGTGGTATTTGCTGAGTGGTACCAACTCCGTGGTACACTGGTACCTGAGTGGTACCTGCATGGTACCTGAGTGGTATATCCTGAGTGGTACCTGCATGGTATTTGCTGAGTGGTACCGGCTCCGTGGTACACTGGTACTTGAGTGGTACCTACATGGTACCTGTTGGTGATTTCTCTTTATATTCACCCTAGATACCTTAAATGTATACTCAAAAGTTAAGTCCCTGACTTAATAGCAACGTCTAGTCTGTTCTATGAAAAAACAGCAGAGCTCTGGAGAATGTTTTATCCTGTTAAAGAAAACACGTGCAACCACTGCTCAGTCTAAAACATTCTTAACTTTATTTTCAAAGCGGGGTAACTATTATACACAGTATTGAACAGGAAATACAGTTGGGAGGGGGAGTGGATACTCTCAGGAAGAGTCAAGTTCTCACAAAAGTTGAACAATGGGTTAATACAGAATGTTCGTTAGAAATTGCAAAATACGCCTTGTCTAGACCCTATAGCTCAACTTAGAATAAAAGGAAGCAGAATGTGTTAGGTACAAAGGAAGTGGGGATGTATCTTTATCTTGAAATGTCAGAACATATCGGGTGATTTACTTAGGTCATTGTTCATGTTTAACTAAAGACTTAAAGTAACCTTAACTGAAACAAGTCATTACAAGTCACAGTTGTAAGAAAGAAAATAGTGTTACACAGGTCAAGCTAGAAAATGGTTGCCAGAAACTAGAAAGAGGTCCTGTCATTCCCCTTCAGTACCTGAGTGGTATTTGCTGAGTGGTACCTGCATGGTATTTGCTGAGTGGTACCAGCTGAGTGGTACACTGGTACCTGAGTGGTACCTGCGTGGTAACCTGAGTGGTATTTGCTGAGTGGTACCTGCATGGTATTTGCTGAGTGGTACCAGCTGAGTGGTACACTGGTACCTGAGTGGTATCTGAGTGGTATTTGCTGAGTGGTACCTGCGTGGTATTTGCTGAGTGGTACCTGCTGTGTGGTACACTGGTACCTGAGTGGTATTTGCTGTGTGGTATTTGTGAGTGGTATTTGCTTGCTGAGTGGTACCTGCGTGGTAAGTGGTATTTGGTGTGTGGTATTTGTGAGTGGTATTTGCTTGCTGAGTGGTACCTGCGTGGTAAGTGGTATTTGCTGAGTGGTACCTGCCTCCAGAAGCACTCTACTCCAGGACTCCAGGAGTCAGCACTCAGGCCTCAGTCAGGAGTCTCAGTCAGGGCCGAAGAGCGGACAGCGGCAGGCCGAGAGCCTGGAGATGACGTCAGCTGATCATCATAAGTGTTAGTTTTCTACTGTTAGTACTACTCTCTAGTGGTAGATTTGAAGTCTGCAAGTCTGCATAATTGTAATTACAGTAATGCTGCATTGGTAACGGTAATGGCATTACCGCGGGGTAAAAAGTAATTCATTTGATTATTTGGTACTTAAAAAAGTAATGCCGTTAGTAACGGCGTTTACCTATAATGACGTTATTCCCATCACTGCTGACAGATGATGACCCATGGTTGTTAAGGACGCGGGCGGCTGACCTGCCCTCTCCTTAACAACCAGCTATTTCTTCACAAAGAATTCAAATTGGTTGATTGTTTTTCAACCACTCTGAATTCTAATCTTTCTGAAAAATTGGAATTTGTTAGAAAACAAATAAATAAAACTAATTTTGACGGATTTCAGGTAAATTTGTTACTATTCGTTACTATTTCATTTGAAGATTCAGATACATCAGAACATTTGTTACTATTTCATTCGGAGATTCAGATACATCCGAATCTCCAAATAACCCAAAATTTGTCTGAATTTGTATTCAGACCGAAATTAATTGCACGTGTCTACTCAATTCCTGTTCTGACATTTTTACCAAGGGGGGGGGGGGAGGGAATCTATTCTAGATTTCCCTGCAATGTCTGAGGCCGGTTTGATGAGAGGGCTTCCCTTGTGTCTAACTGACAAGCACCCCTGGTGAGAACAGGGAGTGCTAGAATCAAAGAAGCATGGGTGTCACTTAGGTAGATGTGCTGGAAGCTGCTTGCAGCACAACGGAACTGGATAGCTTTCAGCTGGTTTGTCAGAACCAGGGGGGGGACTGACAACTCATGGGACCCCTGGACAATAGGAGATCATGGGGCATCTGTGACCAACACAAAGCCCCTCCTACATATTGCAGCTCAACTGCATAGAGGTGTCATTCAAATATGTACTGCAGCATAACCTTTTTTGTAGAAGCCGCTGGGCACTTCCAGGTTTATAGATGGCTGCTGTGCAGCAGACATTTTTATAACGCAAGCAGAGGCATTTTATAAAAACAGTGAGCAAAATCATAATTTGGGGCCCCAAAACTAGAGAATGAAGTGCAGTGATAGAGAGGGGGGTGAGAGAGAGAGGAGGAAGGGGTGGGGAGGTGAAAGAAAGAGAGGGGGTGAAAGAGAGAGTAGGTTGAGAATGGGAGGGGATTGAGAGTGAGGGAGTGAAAGAAAGAGAGGGGGTGAGAAGGAGGGGTGATAAAGAGGAAGGAGAGAGAGGGGGTTGAAAGAGAGAAAGAGATGATGGGTGAGAGAGAGAGGAGGGTGAAAGAGAGAGAGGAGGTGAAGGAGAGGGGGGGGGGGTGAGTGAGAGAGGAGGGGTGAGGGGGGTGAGAGAGAGAGGGAGAGAGAGAGAGGTGGGACGTGGGTACTCCAAGTGGCGGGGCACTTAATTTAGAGTGCACCGCTCAGTCAGCGAGTCGTTGTCAGTAGTGAGCAGGGTTGTGTGGCCCCAGGAGTTGTTCCCCACCTCAGGCTTAGCAGAGGCTTTCCCCTGCCACATAGTCCTGAGTAAGGCAGAGAAAGAAAAATACAGATGGGGGGAATGGAGCTCAGACTGAGCTGACAGTGTAATGGCATCCAACCAGGAGAGGAAGGGACACGAGCGGAGCTGTCCCGACACAGTATATGACAATGAGTGAGCTCCCTCCTCATCTGTGGAGGAGCTGTGCACCCCAAGCATGTACATTGTCCCAAGCTGTACATACTGTGCCCTCCATGTACACACCTCCCCCATGGTGGGGGCCAGCCCTCTCTTTACCCTGACCCTTTCTGTACATAGTAGCAGTGAGTGAAGTCTAGGACAGGAGTCTCTCACGGGGCACTGCTTGGGTGTCCGAATGGTCAGTCTGCCCTGGTCAGGACAGTTGTCAGGACCTCTTTAGCCCCAAGTGTGTAGCAGAACCAGGGCAGCGACCACAGGCAAGGTGGCACCTAAGGAAGAAGCAGAATAGGTCTGGACTGAAGAGGCGTAGTCAGGATGGGAGCAAGGTAGAGAAAGAGAAGCAGAGTCCTTAGAGAAAGCGGGGGTCAAAACCAGGGATAAGGCAGCAGAATCAGTCAAAAGGCAAGCCGAGTCAGTAACAGGTAAACTTAAGAATACAGGGAATGCAGTAGCAAGAAGTACCGGTAGCTGAAGATCATCCAGCAAAGTGCAGCCACTGACCTTATATAGGGGGTTTGGCGCCAGTTCTGGCAGCAGGTGTGCGTGAACATGCGCGCATTTCTATGCAAACGAGCACGACCATGTGAAGTATTGGCAACTATGCTAGGTCTTTTCCTCAGCACCTGCACGTTTTTTTTCTTCAGTCTCCTTTTCAGCACATGCTCATTTTTATTCTGAACAGTACCCTGACACATAGGTTTTGATTGTTCCTCATTCCATCCAGAACAAGAAAAGCATTTTAGCAAAAGAAGTATAGGTTGTGCAACCATTAGTCTCTGTATTCAACAAGCTTAATTGTTCTACATCCTTTACATCTCCCACCGTGGCCCTTGCCTTGACACATTTTGCCCTCGCTTAGTCATATGAGATATAAGTCAAGCAGGAGATGGGAATGATGGGGAACAATTATGTTTGTTGAACACGGAGACTGGCAGTTGTGTGGCCTATATATCCGTTGTTGGATTGTTCTGGAGAAAAGACAGACCCCGTTGGTGGAGAATGCAGCTGCACTATTTTACTTCTTTACTTTGTAAGAAAAGAGTTTTGGCTTGAGATACTCTTTTGATAAAATGGTACAGTATGTCACTTTTTGTGCACCTTCTCCTGTTCCATTAGCTGTATTAAAGCCTGCTGTAGGCTCATTAAAATTTCCTTAATGCATACAGCTTGAAAAGTCTGAATTTTTCGATATTTTCAGATCACATCTTTTTTTTTTTTAAGTAAATGGATATTTTTCATTTTTTCTATACAGTTTGTGTATCAACTGACGGTGCTAACAGAATGAAAGTCTTTTGAAAAAGGTTAGTAAGTATACCAAGTTTGCAACGTCTTGCCCTGCCAGCTTTCTGAAAGCCTTCGCCTACCATTTTCCTTCAAATTATAAAGCAGTGATCTACAGGTCACTCGACTCGAAAATCATAGATGTGGCTTTGTCAGAGAATTTTATTTTTTTTAATTTAAAATTAACATTTTGTACATGAAAATGTGGCCCCTCCTCTTTGTGCCCACCAGGCTGGATGTCCAGAAAAGCATCCAGTAAGGGTATTTGGGGGACCCACATTTTTGTTGTTGTATAAAGTATCACCCTTAAAATCCAGATGCCTTTTTTGGTTCTGTTTTTTTGTATGAGGTGGCTTCTTAAAATCCATACCAGATTTCTGTCCAGGATAATGGTCTGGTACACTTTTTAAAGGGAACCTAAAGTCATTTTTTTTATTGCATATTGGCACTGGTTGTTATGGTGAACAATAACAACCAATGACTGTGCAGCTGCTGGCATCCTAGAAACCAAAAACATCAGTTGCTAGGATGTTGGCAGTCTGCCGTTTGCATTCTAGCAATTGCTAGGATGCAGGTGGTCATTGGTTGCTGGGACGCTGGGGATCAACAAACAAAAAAAAGGCTTATAGCCCACAGTGGAAATTTTTTTTTAGTGGTGATAGTTATATAGACACTTAATAAATGACTTTCAACTGCAGCTTTTGACAGGTGGGCCAACTCCCTATACTCCCTATACTCAAAGTTCACGAGAAAGTAAAACCCATCCTCATTGGTGATCTGTTGGGGACCCTGGTCACGGACAGCAATACGAGGTGTATATCTGGTATATCTGGGTCTAATGTAACAGGTGTTAATAATATTATTTCCATAGGGATTATATAAGAATGAGAAGGAACCTAAATGATCGGTCTCTACACATGGGCATGCAGAATAGCAGACTATATGGAGTCCATGTAAAAATATATATTATTTTGGTTATGTCTATAATGTTGTAACCTTATATGTTTGAAAATGTAAATTGAGGCTTTACAGATGGTATTCATTGACCAATTAAAAGGCAAGCATGTGGGTGAGGACTACTCGCTCTGCATGCAGGGGTACCTTTTATTGTGCACCCACTCACCAATACCCGGGACCAGGCTGGGAATTCTGTCATGTGAAAGTCTAACATTAAGGCAGTTCCCTAGCTTAGAGATGAGCCTTCACTGTGTGCAGTAATAAAGTATAAACTAAAATAGAGTTTCCCTGAAAGTGCTGTCCAATGTCACTGCACACTTTAACTTGTATGCTGCATTAGAAGGCACTGAGCCCATGCCCTCTCCACCAGTCCAGTTACCTTACTCCCAGTAACAAAATAGGATTCCTCTGTGCACCTAGTGCAGACCTCATGCATGCACTTGTTAACTCCTTCACTCTCGTATCCATGTGACCAGGCCTTGGATCTCCATAACGCGGGTTCGGTTCTGGTTACTACTGGAAATTGACCGCTAGGGAGGGAGTCAGAACATCGACCCCTCATTGCTAGATGGCCCATCACCTTTACCAGGTACCACTCCTAAAGACTGGTTGCTTAGTGCCTTGAACTAGTGTTTGGGTACTCATAGCAACTGCATTCCTGCTCCTTGCCTTGCCGAGTTAACTCTTTGGTAGTAGCTGAGCTTCATACTCCCACATGTGTTTTACAGACTCTGGTACTTTTGATACGCTAGAACCATCATGCACCCCTTTAAATAAGTTCAGACCAGGCTCAGAACAGCTGATGCAACTTTAACAACATAGTTCAATGTGAACAGAGTCCATACCCTGATTCTAACTACAACTGAATGGCTGCCCAGGCATACCTCTGTTAGGTAGTAGTCTATTGTGGCATTCCCCATGTTTTCTCTATGTTTAAAAGGCCAGTGAGAGCCCCGACCCCAGCCTTCTCCCATATTTATATTACTTGTGAGTAGGCTGGATCCAAAAAGCCTGGTAATTGAAACACACATTAACTCTTTCCGCCCTCAGCCTGGGCTAGCCATTAACTAACTAATACATTTGTAGGCAAGCTGCCTACAGGCAAGCTTAAAGGGTAAGTTCATATTTACAGAAAATCTGTCTTATCCAGTTATCTGTCTCCACCAGTGCTGACAAGACAGGCTAGATGGATTCTGATTGGTCAGCGCCATCTGTGTGATGGTGCTGACCAATTAGAATGCCTCCTATACATACATGCTGAGAGGTATGGATGGGAGATAAAGCCTGGGGGGATTTCAAATCCCCAGACCAGTGAAGCGGCGTCCAGGTGTCTAACAGCAGGGGATCACGAGACACTGGTACAGTGGGACCAGGGGGGATAGGGAAGGGGTGCAGTTGTAATGGACCCCGTACTCAAGAAGAGTATGTCCACTGTATAAGCTTCCCCTGCCTGGTACCAGCACGATCCAAGATTCCTTAGCCCACCCAGTCACTTGTCGAGACATCAATGTAGGGTGGTAAGAAGCATAAGACTGTTTATTGAAACACAGGCACAAAGAGATATACACTCAGGAGACAATCCCTCCCTTTATATAATGAAACAGGGCGGGGAACTACATTCCGTAACATGACACACAGGTAGACAGTCTTTAGGAAGGGCTGCTGGAGAAATCCCCTCTCCCCTCTAGCAGATAATCCACATACACATATACATCCCATAATAGGTTGATCCCAAGGCAGACAGAAACAACAGAACAATGAGATTCAGGCACTTAACAATAACAAACCCCACATATAGTGTCTGTCTTTCATTCACAGTAACGGTGACTACTGTCACATATCTCCCCCCTCCCCCCAAAGGTAGACTAACCAGGTACCAGACCTCCAATCGTTCTGTGCCTGAGTTAGTTGGGTAACAAGTCCCAACGAGTCAATCCATCCTGGCAGCTTCCTTGACAAAGTTCCACGTAGTTCGTAAGTTTGTCCCAACAGGGCGCATGGAGCTCTCATAGCCGATCAGTCTGTGGAACTCTGGTTTGGGCAGGCCAGACTGGGTTACTCACCCGGCCAACCTCTGCCACTCCCATAGAACATACTCGCCACTGGGGATAAGCACTGGTCCTTCTCCCGGGAGTCCTTTCAGCCTGTGTGTGTAGTGTCTGTCTTTCATCTCCAGTGACGGTGACTACCGTCACAGCAGTGTAAGTTCATTTTAGAGATTTTCTGTAAAGATGAATTTATACTTTAACTATGAGAGTATTTAGAGTATGTAAAACATTTCATGATCGTACACAGGGCTTGTGTAGTGTGTCCAGTCTCTTTGCCCTGCTTCTGGGACTCCCCCTCCAAGTATACTTTAATTGTGGGCTTTGATTAATCAAAGCCGACATTACAGTATACTCAGAGAAGTCAGCAGCTCTAGCTGTCAAAAAAGCAGTCTAAATCTGTGTTTATAAACAACACTGCTCCAGACCTGGATTATGCAAAAATACAAAGTAACATATTATTGCATTTGTATCTTGCTGCTCATGTATCTGCAGATCAAAGGGGTGAATGTAGATCTGCAGATAAATGTCAGTTAACCACTTCAGCTCCAAAAGACTTTACCCCCTTTATGACCAGCCAATTGTTTGCTATTTGGCACTGCGCTACTTTAACCGGAGATTGCGCAGTCATGCAGCGCTGTACCCAAATTAAATTTATATAATTTTTTCACTCAAATAGAACTTTCTGTTCATGGTATTTTATCACCACTGTTTTTTTTTTTTTTGCGATATTAATTAAAAACTACTGAAAATTGTGAAAAAAAAAAACGAATATTACTTTCTGCAATAACAAAATTCCAATAAAAAAAAACACATTTCTTCATAAATTTTGTTTATGAATATTGATTGGTTTGCGTGAAAGTTACAGTACCTACAATTTTTTTTTTTTATAATACTAATGGCTGTATTTAATGACTTATAATGGGACTGCGATAGTGCAGCGAAAAATCTGACACTAACTAACGCTGGGGGGAACTGACTAACTGTTACTGACATCACCAGTGACATTAATACAGTGATTAGTGCTGAAACTATATACTGTCACTGTACTAATAAAACTGTCTGGGAAGAGGTTAACATCTGTATAATGTGTGGAAAGTATGCAGCTTTTACTAATTGATCTCTACGTTTCCGATGAGAAACACAGAGATTGTTCCCTCTGTACAGAGCTCTGTGTTGAATGTTAACACAGAGCTCTGGGCTGTGAATGTACACAGCCAATCAGCAGGTCCCAGTCGTAAATCATTGGGCTTGCTGACAGGCTCCCACTGTGTACAATCACAGCAAGTACCGGCGGAGGGCGACGCGCATGCACGTGCCCGAAACCCAGAAGTAGACAGCAACATATAGGTACATCACTTTGCCTACAGTGGCCACTCTTCTGCAGTACATTGCATAAGTGGTTAAAGCAAAGTTTTTTTTTTTCTTTTATAGAATGTTAATCGGTTTAACCCTTTATTATCCCATAGTTTACTATAATCAGCCCTCCTGATTTTTTTGTTTATTTCTATTTTATAAACTATTAGCATTTTAACTTTCTTTGTATTTGTTTTGTTTGTTAATATTTTTACACACTTAACATACAGTTTCTATTTAAAAAAAAAAAAAAAAAAAAAGATTAATTTGTAAATAACGTTACAATGCTTTGTGCCAGAATCATAAATTTAGGGTCCTTTTAGGACAAGTTACAAAATAAAATATGCACATTTTATGTGCAGTAACACTCATAATTTTTTAAACTAACACTGCAAAACGAAAAAGTGTGTTTTGTTTACTTTAGTTGCATATTATCTAAGGATTGCGAAAAAAAAAAAAAAAATTGTTGCAAGACAGTATCACAAAAAGTAAGCCTGGTTTGTCCTTAAAAAAAAAAAAAGACAATATACAGCGCATCCAGAAAGTATTAACAACGCTTTACTTTTTCCATATTTTAGTATGTTACAGCCTTATTCCAAAATGGAATAAATGTATAATTTTCCTCATAATTTTAACAAACAATACCCCATAATGACTATGGCGCCGTTCACACTGGGGCGACGCTACTTCGCCGGGCGACCTCACCGCGACCTCGGAGCGGCCGGCACGGACTTCATAACATTGAAGTCTATGCAGGTCGCTCCGGGTCGCCCCAAAGAAGCTCCGGACCCTTTTTCTAAGTCAGAGCGACTTGTGTCGCTCCTATTAGAACGGGTCCATAGCTTCTGTATGGCAGGCGACCTACGGCGACCTGTCAGGCGACCAGGTCGCCTGACAGGTTGCCCCAGTGTGAACGGGGGCTAAAAGAAGTTTGTTTGAAATCTTTGCAAATTTATTAAAAAATAAAAAATGAAAAAAAAAAATAAAAATCACACGTATATAAGTATCACAGCCTTTGCTCAACACTTTGTTGAAGCACCTTCGGCACCAATTACAGCCTCAAGTCTTTTTAAGAAGGAAGCTACAAGCTATTTTTGGGCAGTTTCTCCCATTTTTCTTTGCAGGAGCTCTCAAACTCCATAGGGTTTGATGGGGAGTGTCGGTGCAAAGCCAATTTTCAGATCTCTCTATAGGTGTTCAATCGGGTTCACGTCTGGGTTCTGGCTGGGCCACTCAAGGACATTCACAGAGTTGTCCTGTAGCCACTCCTTCGTTATCTTGGCTATGCGCTTACAGTTGTTGTGCTGTTGAAGGATGAACCTTCGCCCCAGTCTGAGGTCCAGAGCTCTCTGGACCAGGTTTTCATCCAGGATGTCTCTGTGCATTGCTGCCTTCATCTTTTGCTCAATTCTGACTAGTCTCCAAGTTCCTGCTGCTGAAAAATGTCCCCACAGCATGATGCTGCCACCACCATGCTTCACTGTAGGGACAGTATTGGCCAGGTGATGAGCGGTGCCTGGATTCCTCCAGACATGACACTTGCCATTCAGGCCAAAGAGTTCAATCTTTGTTTCATCAGACCAGAGAATTTTGTTTCTCATGGCCTGAGAGTCCTTCAGGTGCCTTTTGGCAAACTCCAGGTGGGCTGTCAGGTGCCTTTTACTAAGGAGTGGCTTCCGTCTGGCCACTCTACTATACAAGCCTAATTGGTGGAGTGCTGCAGAGATGGTTGTTCTTCTGGAAGGTTCTCCTCTCTCCACAGAGAAACGTTGGAGTTCTGTCAGAGTGACCATCGGTTCTTGGTTATCTCCCTGACTAAGGCTCTTCTTCCCCGATCACTCAGTTTGGCCGCACAGCCCACTCTAGGAAGAGCCCTGCTGGTTCCAAACTACTTCCATTCACAGATGATGGAGGCCACTGTGCTCATTGGGACCTTCAATACTGCAGAAATGTTTCTGTACCCTTCCCCAGATCTGTGCCTCCATACAATCCTGTCTCCGAGGTCTATAGACAATTCCTTGGACTTCATGGCTTGATTTGTACTCTAACATGTAAAGTGGTTGTAAACCCTCTCTTAGAACTTTTACCTATAGGTAAGCCTTATTAAAGGTACTGCAAATAGTTCCTAAACTTGCACTGTTTAGGAGATATTTACATTTAATGCAGCCAATGACATCATTGGCGCATGCGCTCTGAAGAAACGGCCACCCGTGCTGTTTTTCTTTCAGAGCCCCGTGCCGTGACCGGCGACTGCCGCGTGCATGCGCTGGAGTGATGTCAGGCGGCTCCCGGCCAGTAGCATAGCCAGAGTCCGCAGACCAGGAAGACGGCAGAAGATGGATGAGGCCACCAGCGGGGACGACGAGGGCTTCGTTTGGAGGTTAGTGTCACATAATGTGCTAGTATGTGATACTTACAAGCACATTATGCATTTAGTTTGCAGGGAAGAAAAAAACTTTCTTTAACTGTGGGACCTTATATAGACAAGTGTGCGCCTTTCCAAATCCTGCCTAATCAACTGAATTTACCACAGGTGGACTGCAATCAAGTTGTAGAAACATCTCAAGGATGATCAGTGGAAACAGGATGCACCTGAGCTCAGATTTGAGTGTCATGGCAAAGGCTGTGAATACTTATGTACATGGGATTTTTTTTCATTTTTTTATTTTAAGTAAATTTGCAAAGATTTAAAAAAAATTTAATTCACGTTGTCATTATGGGGTATTTGTAGAATTTTGAGGAAAATAATGAATTTAATCCATTTTGGAATAAGGCTGTAACATAACAAAATGTGGAAAAAGTAAAGTGCTGTGAATACTTTCCGGATGCTATTACCTTGTTATCTTTTCTCTGGTCCACAGAGGGTGAACAGGTTTGAGAAGCAAAGTGGTAATAAAGCTGAGAAAATAAAAGAGTGTACAGCACAATGCAATGTTCTTCCCAATGCACACCAGCGTGTGTGAACACGTTACAAGGAGTATAACCAATGTGGGCTGGTGTGAGTGAGCCCCAAAATGTAAATCAAACTGCATGAAAAAAAAAAAATGAAACTAACCATTCCCAACTTTTATAAACAGTCTGACAACATCTCCAACCTATGAATAATTGAACAGTCAACTGACACATACATCACTGATATCTCCCCACCTGCAAAGTGCTAATTAACTAGCACATAGAAGGAAATGTAGAAGATCGGTGTGCATAAGATCAAATAAGCCATGTTGCAGCACTGAGTAATCTTTTCCTCTTCAAAGGTGATCCTTGGCTCAGGGGCACCACATCCCATGAATCTCTCTCCGGTTAGAAGGCAGCTACAAGGGATATCCAGCAAAAGGCCAGATATCCAGTTTTCACATAGCTGGGATAACTCTAATGAAGCAGAAATGGTAAAACACCAAATCCCCGCTCCTTCGCTGAAAATATCATGTATTCATTGTTTTACTGATAGGGGGATGCAGTATTTATTGGCTTCTTAAAGGGAAAGTATATTTTTCAGCAAGCGTATATTTTGAGTTAGTACTTCAGTTATTTTTATGTGACGTGACATTCAATTTTTTTATGCCCTATATTGTTAAAAGTATTGGGATTAGTATTAGCTTTAATGGCACCAAAGTCTTAGTACGTAGGGTTCAATATTGAGTTGGCCTACCCTTTGCAGTTATAACAGCTTCAACTTTTCTGGGAAGGCTGTCCACAAGGTTTAGGAGGGTGTCTATGGGAATGTTTAACCATTCTTCCAGAAGTGCATTTGTGAGTAAGGATGATCGAACTTTTGAAAAGTTTGGTTCGGCCAGAACATCCGAACTTCCCGAAAGTTCGGCCCGGATTTCAGAACCCCATTGAAATCAATGGGACCCGAACTTCGGTAATCAAAAAACACAATTTTTAAGCCCTAAAACCCAAAAAATGCCCCTAAAAAGTGCCTAGGGTTCTGGGTCATGCCCCATTAACTATTAATCACACAAAAAAAAGTTCTTAAAAATTGTCATTTTTGATAAAAAAAGCCAATTATTGAAAAAATAAAAAAAAAAATAAAAAAGAGAGATTTTTTGATTTTGGGGGGTCTAAAAAGTGTACATGTGAAGTTTCAGCTCTGTAGCATGTCCAGAACCATGAAAAAAAAAGATAATTTTTCAGTAGAACAGGGATGTGGGACCCCCCTTTTACACCTATATGATCTTTTTTTCTGGTTCTGGACATGCTACAGAGCTGAAACTTCTCAGGTACACCTTTTAGACCCCCCAGACACAAAATCACACCAAAAAAAATTCTTAAAAATTGTAATTTTTGATAAAAAAGCCAATTATTGAAAAAAAAAAAAAAAGCGATTTTTTGATTTTTGGATTTCGTATCTGGGGGGTCTAAAAAGTGTACATGTGAAGTTTCAGCTCTGTAGCATGTCCAGAACCATTAAAAAAAAGATTGTTTGTATTAGAACACTTTCAGCACAGGAGGTTGGCTTCTCGGTTTTCACACCTTGCCGGCATTTTTTTGGGTTCTTTGCAGTCAGGAAAAACATCTGAACTTGTTTATAGTGGTACTGTGCACAAGTTCAGATGTTTTGCCTGCTTCCAAAAACCCCCAAAAAATGCCAGCAAAAACACACCTGGGCATTTTTTTTTTTGACGCTAGCGTTTTTTTTGGCATTTTTTTGGGTTCTTTTGAGGCAGGCAAAACATCTGAACTTGTGTATAGTGGTATATATACACACATACTTATATGTATATAGACACCTAGCCATATATAGGTGTGATAGTAGCAGAAATATATTACTGTAAATGATTTCATTAGCGCAAGCATATATTTCTGCTACTATCACACCTATATATGTCTAGGGGTATATATACAGACATATATGTGTATATATACCCCCTATACACATGTTCAGATGTCATGTCTGACATCAAACATGTCCTCAAAAAAGCACTGGCAGTGGCAACCCCTGCAGCATAAAAAATGCTTGATTGGTGAGAAGCCATATGCCTGTGCTGAAGCAACTCAGAGAAATGATCATTTCTCTATAGCGGTCACCCTGCTATGGAAGGGTTTTGTCACCCTTCCATAGCAGTCAATGTCAGTTAACCCTACACTACACTACGGTCCCCTTACACTTAACACTTTCCCTACAGAAACTAAATTTTTGAAGCTAACTTAAGTGTAAAGGAGCACTCTAACTACACTAGATATCCCTTTCCTCACACTAATAAATGCTAAATGACACTTTTAAAGTAAAATTAACAGAACTGCTTCCACTCTCTTCCATGTTCAGTATAACAATGCTAGGAATATGGCGGGGGCTATCTTATATACTGGGGGGCGTATTCACTAATGATTGGTCTAGGGACCCCCTAGTCACTCCAATCACATTCCTAGCATTCTCCTGCCCCCTCAATTGGCTTTTGCTAATGGTTCTGGTCCAATCACGGGCTTTTAAAGCCCATTTCCTGAAGCATTGCATTTTGGTCGGTTCTGGTTGCCGAATTCCGAACTTTTTGGGCAAAAAGTTCTAAATTCGGCTGAACCTCGAACACCCAATGTTCGGGCCGAACCGATGGTCGACCCGAACTGTTCGATCATCCCTATTTGTGAGGTCAGGCATTGATGTTGGAAAAGAAAGCCTGGGCTCGCAGGCTTGTCATGGACTTGTAAGAGTGTTTGGCAGCTTACCGGTTCCTTCATGTCTGTATTAGAGGTCAGACTTCACTTCTGGTTCCTTTTTATTACCTCTCCTTCCTGTTTCTGCCCCACCTCAGGTCATCACAGGAAGTCTATATTAACCAATGCACTGCAGGTCTGCTTTGCTGTTCAACAGTGTTTGTTTCCTGTATGCCGTGTGCTTGATCTACCTTTCTGTGTACCGACTTTGGCTTGTCTCTGACTATTCCTGTTTGCCTGTTACCCTGACCTTTGGCCTGTCCCTTGGTTACCCTCGTCTGCCTGTTGACCCGACCTCTCCTTACCCATCACCATTCCGTGTGTCCTGAGTGGCTGCTTCCCTTCTCTCCCTACGGAGCCTGACCCGGGGTACCCCAGGGGCCGCTACCTGGGCCCAGCTGCAACCAAGTCCATCCTCACCACTAGAGGCTCTGGTGAACACCTGCTGGGTCTTAGACTCCGCGCCCTGGGGGATCTTGGGCTCACGTTCAGGTCCATCCGCAGCAGTCAGCTATCGGGTTCACTACCTTGCGCTGCACCCCTGCCTCTTACAGGGTGCAGTTGTCATCTGGCCACAGGTGACCTGACAAGGCTCCACTCTAATTCATCCCAAAGGTGTTCTATCAGGTTGAGGTCCGGACTCTGTGCAGGTCAGTCAAGTTCCTCCACCCCAAACTCACTCATCCATGTCTCTATAGACCTTGTGCTTTGTGCACTGGTCTAAATCATTTGGTGGAGGGGGATTATGGTGCTGAGTTTTTTTTCAGGGGTTGGGCTTGGTCCTTTAGTTCCAGTGAAGGGAACTCTTAAGACGTCAGCATACCAAGATTTTTGGACAACTTATTGCTCCCATCTTTGTGGGAACAGTTTGGGGATGGCCCCTTTCTGTTCCAACATGACTGTGCACCAGTGCACAAAGCAAGGTCCATAAAGATACGGATGAGTGGGTTTGGGGTAGAGGAACTTGACTGGCCTGCACAGAGTCCTAACCTTAAGCTGATAGAACACCTTATTAGAATTAGAATTAGAATGGAGACTGCGAGCCAGGCCTTCTCGTCCAATATCAGTGCCTGACCTCACAAATGCGCTTTTTAAAAAAAATGGTCAAACATTACCATAGACACACTCATAAACCTTGTGGACAGCCTTTGCCAGAAGAGTTGAAGCTGTTATAGCTGCAAAGGGTGGACCAACTCTATATTAAACCCTGGGGACTAAGACTGGGATACCATTTAAGTTCATGTGCGTGAAAAAGGTAGGTATCCCAATATGTTTGGCAATATAGTGTGTGTGTGAGTGTGCATATATATATATATATATATATATATATATATATATATATATATATATATATATATATATATATATATATATATATATATATATACACACACACACTATAGTATAGTATAGTATAGTATAGTGTATATGTGTGTATATATATATATATATATATATATATACTTTTTTTCCCCTTCTTACTTACTTTCTTCCACTATTCTTGTGTACCTGCTAAAAATTATGTTGCTTTATTTTTCCAGATTTATTCCTGTTTGCCATCTCTCATATATTGATATACATCTTCTTGACTACCTTCAATGGTAATCCTGACCTTATTGCTCACGAAATGAATGGCCATCTTTTACACAGATTACTCACATTTGTAATGTAGGTAAAAGGAATGATGAGCTCACTCTTTATAAACCTGATATTTCATATAGGTCAATTAAAAGTGTGATAAATTTGAGATTCTATGGGTGATTTCATCTGGAAATATATATGGATTGCAGCCAAAATATTACATATTCTGTCTGGAGCTTAATTCAAGCTCTTTTTTTTTTCACAAGAAGCATAAGGAAAATCAAAAATGCTGCTCACTTAATTTAAGACCTTTTAGATGTCAGAAGTGGATGAGGAACATTAGTCAAAAACAAGCAAACATCGGGAGGAAGGCACATAACTGGATTTGAAGGACTTTTGTACATAGTTGTAAAACAGCATAGTATTTCAAAATGACGGCAATCATAGTGCACAGCTCCCCCTGTCCAATGAGTGAGTGCTCAAACTCAATATCCTCAACTACCTTTGCGTATAGTACCAAACAAGTGATCAGCACCTCACAAATAATCAATAGTCCATATTTTATTGTGTATTATTTGTTAAAATCCCTAATGTCATGCATTAGCTGATATAATCTAAAAATGCAAAGATTTAAAGCACATTAGTGTAGGTAGGGTCTGGGCTGCTGCTAATCCTCAAGAGTGATGCTTCTGCTCTGTTGGGTTTTTTGCACTTGGAAGCGATTCTGAGATCCTATAACTTAACATTTTCCCTTTCTGGCAGTGTAAACAGAGCGGTCATGTGAGGAGAAGCCCAGCATAGGACCAATGTGTCCTCTGCCATTGGCACTGGGCGCCATCTTGGGAGAGCCTGTGTCTAGTTTTCCTGCTAGATTTTGGTGGCCTGTTTGGAAATAGATGTTCAATAAATAGCACAATCTGTGTCACAAAGGGGCCCTGCATTGGGTAGACAGAGATATGAACCCATTTGTTAGGGACAGCTAGACCTCACCCCTCTAATGGGAGAGGTTTAGAGGCCTGGAAACAATGAGTTAAGGTGCCAGATTCTATATATGAAGGTTAGTCTACTGCTACCTTCCAGAAGAGCTGTCCAGTTAATAGTTGGGTTGATTAAGCACACAGTCAGTGTGTGAAACGCTTCTACCTTGTCACGATTGTCATATTTGGATGTCCAGTCAATAAATCTGGATTTTGACTCAACCTGGAGTGCTGCCAATTCCTTTTCCTTTATCAAGTTTTCACGGAGGCGAGCCGGGGCATGCACCAGTGTGAATCATCAGGCAATTACACCACCTTGAGCAGTGAGTTCTTGTCTCTTCAATAGTTGGGTTACTGGTCTTTTGAAAGCTTAAAGCTGTAGTTTAGGTATAGCAATTTTTATATTGGTTCAGCTTGAACCAATGAAAGTATGTATGTGGCATACCTAAGGGATCTCTGTGGAAGCTGGAAATCATTGTTGTAGGCATCTCCACTGGCTTCCAGGTCCTGTGTTGAGCAGCTGCCCTGCTGATTAGCGAACATAGGAGGTTGCTCGGAGCTGGTGCCATTTAGAGAACACTTAGCATTTTCTCAATGAATGCAAATGGTTTTCTGTTTGGAAGAGGTAGAGAAGTGGAGCAGTGATATCACAATCTCTACCTCATCCAATCAGAGAACACTATGCATTCATTGGGAAAATGCAAAATGTTCTCCGAATGGCACCCATACTAAACAGGCGACCTCCTGTGATCAGTAAGCAGCAATGCAGCAGCTTGTCATGGCACCCAGAAGCCAGCAGCAGTAACTGTAGTAGTGGTGGGTGCTGCGTTGATTACCAGCTTCCATGGGCATCCCAGATTTGTGGCTCATACACACTTATGTGGGTTCAAGCTGGATTGTTGAAGCATAGGTCAAACATGGATTGTTGTAGCATAGGTGGGGAATAGATTTTTTTAGCACTTGACTTTTAGCATAGCGTATGCTTCAACAAATCATGAACCTCACTTACTTGGGTTCAAGCTGGATTGTTGAAGCATAGGTTCGAACATGGATTGTTGTAGCATAGGTGGGGCATAGATTTTTGTCGCATAGGTGGGACATGGATCGTTGTAGCATAGGTGGGGCATAGATTTTTATAGCACTTTACTTTTAGCATAGCGTAAGCTTCAACAACTCATGAACCTCACTTACTTGGGTTCAAGCTGGATTGTTGAAGCATAGGTGAAACATGGATTGTTGTAGCATAGGTGGGGACAACGATTTTTGTAGCATAGGTGGGACATGGATTGTTGCAACATAGACAGCACTTGACTTTTATCATAGCATATGCTTTACCAACCCATGATCCTCACTTACTGCAATTAACCATTTATTTTTTGATGGTCTGTCACACAGCAGGACCCACCTGTGATACTAACCCAGTCGCACATTTCTGGAGCAGTTGTCATACTAACAATGGAGCCATGTAATTTAAAGTGATCAGTTCTCCCCATGGAATCTACGGGATGACAGCTGCGCGTGTTTACTGGGACTCTGCGTGTGTATGGTGGAATATAGAGTAGATAGTTGGCCTAGGAAAGAAAAAAATAGAAATCTGACCCTGGGAACTGTATGATGTAAGTAATGCAAATCAAGGGGAGGAATAAAGATAATACAAATGCATACAAAATATTTCTGATTAGAAATACAGTATGTATAGCTGTAAAGCAAACACATATGGAGAAATCTATTGATTCAGCAGTTGAGAGCCTTGACTGTTTTATTTATTAATAAATAATAATTTATTATGAAAAAGGGATAGACATGGGAAGTAAGAGAAAAAGTATTATAACTTATAATATACTGTAACTTGACAGATAAATACACATCCAGAAGTTTGTGTGCATGTTATCCAGTGCTGTATCTAGGCCTAGGCCAACAAGGCCCAGGCCTAGGGTGGCACTTTGCAGGGGGGGGGGCAGCAAAAAAGCCACCCCCCAACCCGTCCTCCCGAGTCCCGGGTACCGCCAATGCTCTGTATCCTTCCTGCCGCACACAAGCAGTCCCAGGCGGCCGGCGGCTTGAAGAAGAAAACAGACTTGCCTTTCACTGAAGGCAGCTGAAGGGGCGGCGACCGCGGCGTACTTTGCCATGGGGGAGGGAGGGGAGGGACAGTGCCACCCCCATAGATGCTGGTAACTTCACCTGATTTAGGTGGTGGGGCGGAGCCTAATTCTCTGCCCACCCTCCTCCGCCCGCCATCCCTGCACATGATCCCTGGGCTGCCCTGCACAGTGCAACTGCGTGTTGGACGAGAGGAGAGCGACAGCAGGGGATAGAGAGCAGAAGAGAACCCGGGAACCCCCAGGCCAGGACAGCAGGAGCCAGGAGCAGGTACTGTAAATTAACTTAAATTTAGACTGTGCTGTGCACTGACTGCAGTATATACATTTTAACAGAATGTGAACTGTTTAATGACGTTGCATTGTGATTTCATCAAGTGTTTCATGCATGCTAAAATCATTGAAAAATCATTAAACAGTTTACATTCTGTGAAAGTTCATGTACTGTAAAAAAAATTAAATATAAAAAAAATATAAATCTAAAAAAAAAAAAAATGTACTGCAAAGTGTTCTATGCTCTAATTATTACTACGCTGTATCTTGGCCTAGGCCGACAAGGCCCAGGCCTATGGATGTTCTAGGGATTTTTTGCAACCCCCACCCTCCCTGACGTGTCCTCTGAGTACCGCCCCCCATGCTGCCTCCCACAGCCACCTACAGTCCCCAGCGGCCGGCAGCTTGCTATACAGTGCCACTTGTCAGTAAGAGGCCTACTTTGCCAGGGGGGAGGGAGGGACTGGTGGCCCCATAGAGGCTAGAGTGGCCAGTGACTGGCCAGACTGGCTGCACTTACTTCAGCTGGTGGGGGCCTCCTCCGCACAGCATCACTACACAGTGTAACTGTGCGGTGGACGTGTCTGTCTTTGTCCATAGGAGAGAGAGGAGGACCAGGGAACCCCCAGGCCAGGACAGCAGGTACCGTAATTACTATCAGGCCAGTCCGACAATCAAATTTAAACTTTGCACTGCAGTATATACATTTTAACGGAATGTGAACTGTTTAATGACGTTGCACTGATTTCAGCATGCATGGCTGAAGCACTTTGCTGTACATGAGCTTTCACAGAATGTGAACTGTTTAATGCGTTTGCATTAATTTCAGCATGTGCAAAGTGTTCCATGCATGCTGAAATCAATGCAAACTCATTAACCACTTCTGGACCTGAAGGATTTGCCCCCTTAATGACCAGGCCACTTTTTGTGATTCGGCACTGCGCGGCCGTGCGATGCTGTACCCAAATAAAATGTACGTCCTTTTTTTCCCCACAAACAGAGCTTTCTTTTGGTGGTATTTGATCACCCATTTGGTACCTACTTTTATTGTACAGCGAGGAAGAGGTTGAGCCTAAACATGAATGGGCGTGGTTTACATACGACAGGGCGGGTCTTAAACGTGAATGGGTGTGGCCTTGACAGGAAGGGGTGGGTCATATTTAAATTAGGGGGTGCATGAGATTAGTCAGGCCTAGGGCAGCACAAAACCTAAATACACCACTGATGTTCTCTGTGTGTGTATGTGGATGTAGCACTCTCTTAGTTAGAGTAGACTGCTAGGCCGAATATAGTTTAGCTCCTCTGGAATCAAGGGAGCAGGGGTTGATTATTGGGGCTGCTCAGGTTTCCCCCTGTCTTCTAGAGATTTTAGAACATATTTGGAGGGAGGGCAGAGACTGCAGACTGAATATTTATGGGACTTCAGAAAATCCCAGGAAGAGTTTGTCCAGAAGGTGGGAAAGAGCCCATAAATAGTCTAAGTCCTGTGTAGCAATTGCAGCTTGCAGTATGTGGTTGTAGGGCAGTGTTCCTGGGTCCAGCCTGCTGGAGGAGACCCACGTTGAGGGGCCTTGCCTTCCTGGGCAGAAGGCAGGGAAGTAGGCCAGCCTGAAGACACAGAGGTCCCAGCTAGGCTTAGCTGGAGGGCATATTGCAAAGCAACCCAAGAATCCAGAGGGTCTGGAGAAAGTTCATGGACAAAGCCAGTGGGAAGCTGTTGGCGAGAGCCCAAGTTGTCCAAGAGGCCGTGTGAGTCTACATCTCCATCACTTTGAAGAGCCTGGAGGGATATTGGCAGGAGACAACTGGTGATCTTGGTGGCTGAGTGAATACAAGACCCCAGTCACAGGCAGCTGGGGATTCTATGGGACTTTGCTGTTAGAGTGTAGATAAAGTTGTGCAAGGATTTTAAGAAGCCAGAAATTTCAAAGTCCTCAAGTTGTTTAAGTTCAAGTTGTACAGTTATGATATCACATGCTCCCTATCCCCATCCAAGTTCATCATTCTTCAATAGAAACATAACAAGAAACTCCAAGACTAATTCTTGTGCCAATGAAAGAATGCTGACAATGCTGTGTGCCTGGCTGTGCATGATGTGAATGGGGGAAATAGGCCCAAATAACCAGTGGGGGTATGCTACATGCATCTTGTTGTATTTTTAGCTTTGTTCATCCATCTATGGTGGATACCTTGGCATATCAAGAATGGGCACTGCTAAAGGGGACTGATTGCTGCGATGGAGCAAAGCAAGAAATGATAGTGTAGGCCACGTAAAGTCAGGCAGTGGGAGTGAACATTGGTGCTGAAAAGATTTACATTTAGCCTTGTGTAGTTCTGTAATAGAGAGCAGGGGGGCGTGGTCAGGGGCGTACCTAGAGCATTTGGCACCCGGGGCGGATCCTATATCTGGCACCCCCCGGCATGCAGGCGACGAACTTCACATTGACCCGGCGACGAGGCCCCTCCTCCTCTGCAAAAACGGCGCCGATTGACCTGAGGCGCCAGACAGAAATACATGTAACTGGCAGTGGCATACTTACTGTGTGCTACTGTCAGTGGTGTCACTCCCCCCAAAAAAAAATATTTTCCTGTTTTCTGAAAGCGTGCCAAAGATGCAGCATGCAAGACTTTTGGTGCGCTTTCAGAAAATGCAGAAAAAAAAAACGATAGGACTGCAGCAATAACTGCGAGTAAAATGTAGGAAGACCCCCTTTACATTATACAGCCCCCGTACCCCTGGACCCCTTTACATTAAACAGCCCCCCTCATTGGAAACCTTTACATTACACAGCCCCCCCCCATTGGAACCCTTTACATTACACAGCCCCACCCCCCTCATGGAAACCTTAATGCAGGGGTCTTCAAACTATGGCCCTCCAGCTGTTCAGGAACTGCAATTCCCATCATGCCCAGTCATGTCTGGGCATGTTAGAGTTTTACAATGCCTCATGGGACGTGTAGTTCCCCAACAGCTGGAGGGCCGAAGTTTGAGGATCCCTGCCTTAATGTTACACAGCCCCCGCCCCCATAGAACCTTTTACATTATACAGCCCCCGCCCCCATAGAACCCTTCACATTACACAGCCCCCGTCCCAAAATAGAATTGCTTACATTACACAGCCCCCACCCCCCATGGAACCCTTCACATTGCACAGCCCCTGCCCCCCAAAAGAACCCCTTACATTACACAGCCCTCGCCCCCCCTCAATAGAACCCTGTAGATTATACAGCCCCCCCCAATAGAACCCCTTTACAATACAAACCCCCCCAATAGAACCCCTCTACAATGCAAACCCCCCCAATAGAACCCCTCTACAATACAAACCCCCCAATAGAACCCCTCTACAATGCAAACCCCCCCCCAATAGAACCCTTTACAATACAACCCCCCCAATAGAACCCCTCTAAAATGCAGACCCCCCCCCCCCGAGAGAACCACTTTACAATACAAGCCAGCCAATAGAACCCCTTTACAATGCAGACACCCCCCCTCCAATTAAACCCCTCTACAATGCAGACACCCCCCCCCCAATAGAACCACTTTACAATACAAGCCCCCACCCAATAGAACCCATTTACAATGCAGACACCCCCCCTCCAATAAAACCCCTCTACAATGCAGACCCCCCCCCAATAGAACCCCGAGCAGAGAAGGAGGAACTGTTCAAAGCAGAGAATGGGAGAGAGTCTCACCGTCACACTCACAAGCCCTGCATACACAGCGGTCAGTGGGAAATGCCGAAGTTAACTGTGCTAGTTAATGAGCAGGAGATTTGTTGATAGGCAGCCCTAGCAACCAATCGCCTTCTCATTATCTAGCACAGTTAACTCCGGCAGCGCCCGCTGTGTATGCAGGGCTAGTAGTAGTGAGTGACCGTGAGTCTCTCTCCCATGCTCTGCTTTATACAGTTTCTCCTCCTCTCCTGTGTCAGCGAGCGGCGGAGTCAGTGCTGGGACAAGGTCATTCGGTGCCCAGGGCGAAGGTGGCAAACTGCACCCCCCCTCCCCTCAGGTCTCCCTTGCTTCCCCCCCCCCTCAGGTCTCTCCTGCTGAGCTGTTGTGTTCTGACAGTGGGACGCCGCACCTACCAGAACACTCCAATAAGCGATCTCCGCCATTAGCTAAGAGAGCTGACTTGGAGTCAGTCCGCTGCTGGTTTTCCAGCATGCTTGTCTGACTTCTGTTGGACAGACCGATATACACATGGGCCGAATGTTAGCTAGTTTTTTTTTTTTTTTTTAACTGACTGTTGTTCCTTGACATTTGGCCCGTGTGTACCTGGCTTAACTGACACTTTGTGGGAACTGACTAACTGCCACATCACCGATGACACTAATACAGTGATCAGTGCTAATAATATGCACTATCACTGTACTAATGACACTGGCTGGGAAGGGGTTAACATCTAAGGGCAATCAAGGGGTTATTTGTGTGTCTAACAATGTGTATAGTGTGCTGCTTTTTACTACACATTTATTTGTTTATTTTCCCTGCTTTGCAGGGAAAAATAAAAGATCATTCCCTCTGTAAAGAGCCCTGTATTGATTGTCAACACACAGCTCTGGGCTGTGATTTGACACAGCCGATCAACAGGTCCCGGCCACGAATCATTGGCTGAGATCTGCTGACAGTCTCCTGCTGTGTCAAATCACAGGGGAGTAGGTGGGCGGGGGGATGTTCTATCAAAATAGCGCTACCTAGCAGATTCTGCAACCGGAAGTGACGTTCGGCCAAAAACAACTTACTGCGCATGCGCCATGTGTTCCAACATGGCTGCTATGCATTCCAATAGTTTTCCTAATGTGACAGAACATGAAGCAGCAGCGGAAATCTTATACCCACATAAGTCTTGAATTGTACATTTATTCTAGCAGTAAACTCACCTTATATACTGAATAACAGTATTACATTTCTATTATTGTAATATGGTAAATATAGTGAGAAACCTGCAGGTAGACGGTGGGGACGGCCATCTTGGTACACCCCGCACTGCCCAGCGGCAAAATGATTATATAGTGAAATAGACTATTTCAGTCTATAAGGTGAGTTTACTGCTAAAATAAATGTACAATTCAGGACTTGCATGGGTGTAAGAAGATGTCTGCCGCTGCTTCATGTTTTGTCACATTAGGAAACCTATTGGAACGCATAGCGGCCATGTTGGAATGCATTGCGCATGCTTAGTAAGTTGCTCTCGTCCAAACATCGCTTCCAGTTGCAGAATCTCATAGGTGGCGCTATTCTGATAGAACACCGGCATATGCCAGATACAGGCAGTGACGTATACATGTAGCTTTCACCCTGTCGCAGTATAGGTACTGTCACGGGTTGGCAAGTGGTTAATTGCCAATGGTATTTGTATTATGCAGCATTAGAGGGTTAATGTATTGCCACTGCTCACTGATGTATTAGTGACCTACCAGTGGCAGTTAATTAACCCCTTTGTGCTGCATTAGTGGCACCAGTGTCAGTGTTAATTAACACTGGTTGCACTGATACTGACACTGGTTACACTAATGCAGCACAAAGGGGTTAATTAACTGCCACTAGTCGGTCACTAATGCATCAGTGACCAGTGGCAATACATTAACCCTCTAATGCTGCATAATACTAATACCATTGGCAATACACCTTCCCTCAGCACAGCAACCCCCCCCAAAGAGTTAATGATGGCAATCTGCTTACTTGTGGGCTTTCCAGTGCTTAGTTCTTCCCCAGCACAGCGGCTCCCCCATGTCACAGCTTAGGCGGGAACTCTCTGCTCCTCTTCTCTGGGTCCTTTCAAATCCCGCCTCTGGCCGGCCCGGCGGTCCGCCTCTCAGTGTGACTATGCATGAACTAACACACCAGGCGGGCGGGCGAGCGGCCGCTAATGGCTGTAACGAAGTAAGCCCTTCACTTCCCTGTTAGCGGAGATACCTGCCTGACAGGGAAGTGAAGGGCTTACTTCGTTACAGCCATTAGCGGCCGCTCGCCCGCCTGGTGTGTTAGTTCCTACATACTTCACCTGTGCTGCACCCCCCTTCCTCCAACAAATTGTGCCGCCCAGGGCACCCCCCCTTCCGCCCCCACCTTGTACCGGCTCTGGGCGGAGTCAGTCCGGCGGCCGGCCCCCGGGTGTCACCCTGGTGCTCCCCGACACCCCCCTAATGTGTGGCACCCGGGGCGCACCGCCCCCCGCCCCCCCTGTTGGTATGCCACTGGGCATGGCGACCGCCGGCGAACATGGCCGCATAGCTCTAGAGCTCCGCTCCACTCAGGGTCACATCGACTAATATCGAGCCTCCCGCTCCCGCCCGACTGACCGAAACTAGCCGCCAGACTCCCGCTACACTCACCGCTGAGAAAAACAGAGTCCGTCGATGGACTCCCATGTGTGAAAGGGGCATTACTCTATACCAAAATGAAAAAAAAAATGCCAATAGTTCTACTTTAACCACTTAACGTCTAGCGATGTAGACCTACGTCGGCTGACTTTGCGTGGTTGTTCCCGGGTGATGCCTCTAGCTAGAGGCATCATCCCGGTACCGTTTTTTAGAGCCGGAGGTCGGCTTTCCGGCGGTAATGACCGATGCGACTCGGGAGCCGCTTGATCGTTACCTCGGCGAGCGGGAGGGGACTTCCCCCCCTCCCGCTGCCTTCCGCGGCTTTGCCCGGGTCTCCTGTCCCACCGGGAGACCCGAGCACCCAGCCGGCATGTCCGCCGGCTGGATGGAGTCCCGATCGAAGCCGGAAGCAGCTTCGATCGGGTCTCCGATGACGTAACCCGGAGGCGGCGTCCATGACGTCACGTCCAGGTTACTCTACTGCGAAAGGCGGCAGATTCAAAAAGTGAATGTATTAAAAAATGCCGTTTTCGGCGTTTTGAATACATGGAAGTGTAGTGGAGGGGTTTGGGGTCTTTTAGACCCTCGATCCCTCCATAAAGAGTACCTGTCACTGCATATTGCTGTCACAAGGGATGTTTACATTGCTTGTGACAGCAATAAAAGTGATCAGATTTTTTTTTAAAAAAAAACATCTGTTAAAATTAAAAAAAATAAATAAAATAAATAGGAAAAAAAAATGTAGCCGTCCCCGTCGCCGTTAGCTCGCGCACGAAAGAAAACGTATATGGAAGTCGCTGTTCAAACCACACATGTGTGGTATCGCTGCGATCGCCAGAGTGTGAGCAATAATTAAAAAAAAAAGAGCTACACTCTAACTCTAAACTGGTAACCGTTAAAAATTTTTAAAACGAGATTTATTGACCGTAGTTTGTCGCCATTGTGCGGGTGTGCGCAATTTTAAACCGTAACATGTTGGGTATCTATTTACTCGGGGTGACATCATCTTTCACAATATACAAAAAATGGGCTAACTTTACTGTTTAGTTTTTTTTTAAATGCAGTGAAATGTGATTTTTTTGTCATTTTTCCAAAAAAATGGCGTTTGAAAGACCGCTGCGCAAATACCGCGTGACAAAAAATATTGCAATGACCACCATTTTATTTTCCAGAGTCTTTGCTAAAAAATATAATATTATAATACTTATAATAATAATTAATTATATATTATAATTATAATATAATGTTTGGGGGTTTTAAATAGTTTTCTAGCAAAAAAATACTGATTTAAACTTGTAAACAAAAAGTGTCAATAATAGGCTTAGTAATAAAGTGGTTAATGTAAATTGACTTGCTGGCAGCCAGAATATGCAATTTGCCAAAGGATTTTGGAGACAGAAAAAGAGTAAAATGTTAATGAAAAAGGAGTGTGAACATTGAAGGTCTGTATAGAGATAAAGGACGTTTAGCTGGATTGGCAGCCAAACAGAATCTTTGCCTTCACTTCACTTTGGTTGTGTTCTGGTCTTCTTATCAGCGTGCGTAGAAATGCTACTATACCAACATGATACACCAGAGCTAACCCAGGTCACAAACATTTGAGAGCAATGTTAACATCCGAGTGATAAATTTAATAGCTTACTATAGGGAAGACTTTCAAAGCAATATGTTTTTCTATGCTTCGTCCGAAGAGCGTAAGGTTTGCATCCGGTGTACAGATAAAGTATGCATATTTTAATCGTTCATCTGCTTAGTACAGAAACATTATTAACAGTCAAGGAACAAAAATATCAAATGACAACTTTTTAAAACTTTAACCACTTTACCACCGGAGCATTTTGCTGTCTTGCGTCTGGGCCACTTTTTGCGATTCAACGCTGTGCGACTTTAACGGACAATTGCGCTGTCGTGCGACGCTGTACCCAAACAAAATTTATGTCCTTTTTTTCCCACAAATAGAGCTTTCTTTTGATGGTATTTGATCACCTGTGCAATTTTTACTTTTTGCGCTATAAACAAAAAAAGAGCGTACATTTTGAAAAAATAACAATATTTTTAACATTTTTTTATATGAAATTACCCCCCCCCCCCCCAAAAAAAATGTAAAAATCAAATTTTTTTTAAATTTTTGGCCAATTTGTTTTATGCTACCTATGTTTGGTAAAAAAAAATCACAATAAGGGTATTTTGATTGGTTTGCGCAAAAGTTATTGTGTTTACTAACTAAGGGAAAGATGTCTGTCATTTTTGGTGTTTTTTTTTTTTTTAACGCGTAATGGCGGCGATCTGCGATTTTTTTTTTGCGGGAATGCGAAATTGCGGCGGACAGATCGGACCCTTGACTGACATTTTTGACACTTTTGGGGGTACCAGTGACATTACTGCAGTAATCAGCGCTCTATATATATATATATATATATATATATATATATATATATATTTGCACTGTTACTGTAAAAATGACACTGGCAGGGAAGGGGTTACTTTTATTGGAGAGGGAGGGGTTAATGTATGCCTGGTGCTTACTAACGTGTGTGGGGGGAGGTGACTGTGTGACAAAAGGACAGATCGAGGGTTCAACTATGCTGAACCCTGCAATCTGACCCTGCCTGTCACTTAGGAGATCCGCCCGCTTGTGTTTACACAGGCGGGCGGATCTCCAAGCTCGATTCCCCGATGATCGGGGAAGAGCAGCAGCGATTGCCGCTGCTCCTCCCCTGGCCCGACTCCCGCTGTGACTGAAAACAGCAGGAGCGAGCCTCCGGCGGCGTGCGCGCGCCGCCGAGAAAGGGGAGTGTCTGGCGACGTAGGTCTACGTCGCCAGACGATAACGAACCACTTTGCCGCAGTAGGCTCAACGTGAGCAGACGGCAAGTGGTTAAACTACAGTCCCTTTCATCTTTTTGCTGGTTTTTTTTATATCTATACAAAAATGTTTAAAAGATGTGTATCTAGCAGTTTTCATGTCGTTCAGCCTTGTGGTTCGAAACAAAATTGGCTACAAATATTTAGCATTTTAACCACCTAAGGACCATAAGGTTTTACCCCCTTATGGCTCGTTTCCACTGAGCTTTCTGGTACGGTTTGGTTCGGTACGGTACGCTATTTATGCCGTTTCCATTATGAATGGTACCCTAATTCCGAACCGTATCGTACCACTTTTTTGGGACCCTTTCGTTGGGGTACCAAGCACATTAGTACCGTACCAACAGGGTGGAGCTACACTCTGCAGAACTTGATTGGTTGACAGAGAATCGTCGATCACAGCTTTCTTGCTACACCACGCCTATCATGAAAGGGTACTATTGGCAGTGGAAATGCAAGGTGTACCGTTCCAAACCGTTCCGTACTGAACCGTACCGTACCACTCAGTGGAAACGAGGCATTGATGATCAGGCTGTTTTTTTGTGATTCGGCACTGCGTTTCTTTAACGGACAATTGCGCGGTCATGCGACGCTGTACCCAAATACAATTGATGTCCTTTTTTCCCCACAAATAGAGATTTCTTTTTAATGGTAGTTGATCACCTGTGCGATTTTTATTTTTTGTGCTATAAACAAAAAAAGAGTCAATTCTGAAAAAAATTATATATTTTTTACTTTCTGTTATATAACATTCCCAATAAAAAAAATGTAATAATTACATTTTTTTCATCATTTTAAGCCAATTTGTATTCTGCTACATATATTTGGTAAAAAAAAAATCACAAAAGGGGAATATTGATTGGTTTGCGCAAAAGTTAACACATCTACAAACTAGGGGAAAGATTTATGTCATTTCTATTACAAGGGATTACATTCCTTGTAATAGGAATAAAAAAGATCAATTTTATTTTTTTTTTTAAATGGTGTAAAAATAAAAAATAATAAATAAAATAAATAGGACAAAAAAAGAAATAAAAAATTAAAGCGCCCTGTCCCTGTTAGCTCGCGCGCAGAAGCGAACACATACGGAAGTCCCGCCCACATATGTAAACGGTGTTCGAACCACACATGTGAGGTATCACCACGATCGTTAGAGCAAGAGCAATAATTTGAGCCCTAGACCTCCTCTGTAACTCTAAGCTGGTAACCTGTAGACATTTTTAAAATGTCGCCTATGGGATTTTTAGGTACCAAAGTTTGTCGCCATTCCTCGAGCGTGCGCAATTTTAAAGCTTGACATGTATCTATTTACTTGGCGTAACATTATCTTTCACATTATGGAAAAAAATTGGGCTAAATTTACTGTTTTCTTATTTTTTTAATTAAAAAAAGTGATTTTTTTCCAAAAAAATTGCGTTTGGAAGACCGCTGCGCAAATACGGTGTGATAAAAAATATTGCAATGATCTCTATTTTATTCTCTATGGTCTAAAAAAAATATATATAATGTTTGGGGGTTCTAAGTAGTTTTCTAGCAAAAAAAAAAAAAAAAAAAAAACCTATTTTAGCTTGTGTCAGAGGTGTCAAAAATAGGCTCGGTCTTAAAGTGGTTAAGAAGTAATGCTGGCCATACACTAGCCGAAAAATCGTTCAACCTTGTTTTTCAAATAACGAACACTCGGCCGTGAGAGAAAACGATTTTACCCTCATGTAATGACCGAATTTTGATCGATAAATCGTTCAATGGACATAAATGAATCAGTTTTTCGTTTGTTTTGTCACATATGCCTTGTTCAAACAGTTTGGGTGAGAAACACTTTAATCTTTCAATTTATCGGCAGAATTTTCCAAACTGTTCCTGTGCTCTGAAATGCTAAAAACGATTTTCTATTTGTGCCCATTAACTGGACAAAAAAAACGAATGAACTGATCAATTGAAAGATTTTCCATTGATTTTTCAGCTAGTGTATTGGCCAGCATTAGAATTATGAAGATTTAAATCGCCCAGGTGTGAATGGAGCCTCAGTTCATCAGTTCAGTCACATCAAAATGTATCAGTTTTCCATCCGTTTTTCATCTATTTTTCATCTTTTTTTTTATCCATTTTTCATCTGTTTTTTATCTGTTTTTCATCCGTTTTTTTTATACATTTTTCATCTGTTTTTTATCAGTTTTTTATCAGTTTTTCATCTGTTTTTCATCCGTTTTTTTTTTTTTTACATCCACTACCAAAGCAAAAACGGATAAAAAACTGTTGTTTTTTTGAGTATATGAATTTTTGTATGAATTATTTTTGCAAGCGCTGTTTTTATTTGATTACATTCTTTATCCGGTAATTTTTGCCTGGTGAGCACAGCAGCTGCAATTTTTTACTTTTATTTCTCAGCACACTTAGCGCTGGTATAATTAATATATCAACTCCGGAAAGGTTTATGACCAGACCATTTTTTTGCGATTCGGCAATGCATTATTTTAACTGACATTTAAGCGGTCGTGCAGTGCTGTACCCAAAAAATAATTAATGTCCTTTTTTTCCCATAAATAGAGCTTTCAAAGATTTGTTTTATAGCAGAAAGAAAAAAAAAATATTTTTTTTTTTTCAAAATTGTCCGCCTTTTTTTTTTTTTATTTATAGCGCAAAAAATAAAAAATGCATATGGTATTTGATCATCTCTGCGGTTTTTATTTTTTGCGCTATAAATAAAAAAAAAAGGCGGACAATTTTGGAAAAAAAAATATATTTTTTTTTTCAAAATTGTCTGCCTTTTTTTTTTATTTATAGTGCAAAAAATAAAAAATGTATATGGTATTTGATCATCTCTGCGGTTTTTATTTTTTGCACTATAAATAAAAAAAAAAAAGGCGGACAATTTTGGAAAAAAAAATATATATATTTTTTTTCAAAATTGTCCGCCTTTTTTTTTTTTTTATTTATAGCGCAAAAAATAAAAACTGCATATGGTATTTGATCATCTCTGCGGTTTTTATTTTTTGTGCTATAAATAATAAAAAAAAAGGCGGACAATTTTGGAAAAAAATATATATATATTTTTTTTCAAAATTGTCCGCCTTTTTTTTTTTTTTATTTATAGCGCAAAAAATAAAAACTGCATATGGTATTTGATCATCTCTGCGGTTTTTATTTTTTGTGCTATAAATAATAAAAAAAAAGGCGGACAATTTTTGAAAAAAAAAATATATATTTTTTTCTTTCCTGCGATAAAACACATCCAATAAAAAAATGTAAAAAGAAATCTAAATTCTCGAGAATACTTAGCTAAGAATTGAATCAGCGATGATCATTCCAGGATGCCCTTCCACTGCAGAAAGAGAATACTCTCTTGCCACAGACCCAATATGCTCTTTAGTTGGTTTGTACCTAGCCGAACTGCCTCATGCTAAACAAGCTTGCTCCCCCAAACCGGTGTTGGCACAGTTTGTTCCCCTTAGGAGTGCCTGGACCTTTGAGGGATCTGGCAACTGCCCCCCCCTATTATACTTTGTACCTCTCCATCAAAGAGGCACCACAAGACCACTACGGTCTATAAAATATTTTGTTTCTTGGTTAATCACTTGGACGTTTATCACTGTTTGCATACTGACTTTTGCTTGTAACGATATAATAACATACATGTTCATGTTCTTTTGAACTTTTGCATTTTGGAATTTTCTATGTACACGCTGTTTAAAATTTTAATAAAACATTTATTAACAAAAAAAATCTAAATTCTTCATCAGTTTAGGCCAACATGTATTCTGCTACATGATTTTGGTAAAAAAAAAAAAAAAATCCCAATAAGCGTATATTGTTTGGTTTGTGCAAAAGTTATAGCATCTACAAACTATGGAATATTTTTATGGAATTGATTTATTTTATGTTTTACTAGTAATGGCGGCGATCAGTGATTTATAGTGCGACTGCGACATTGCGGCAGAGAAATTTGATCATTTTTGGGGGCCATTGACATCAATACAGTGATCAGTGCTAATAAATATGCACTGTCACTGTACTAATGACACTGGCAGGGAAGGAGTTATATCAGGGGCAATTAAAGGGTAAATGTGTCCTTAAGGAGTGCTTTCTATCTGTGTGTGGGAAGCTTGTACTGTGGGAAGATAGGGATCCAGCAGAAACACAGGATCTCTCTCTTCCCGTGTCACAGACCGTCGTTTTGCCTCTGTCGGAGATGAGCAAGTACGTGATTTCGCCTGTAGGAGCCGCCTCCCCACAGTATATGTTTGTGGGGCAGTCGGCAAGTGGTTAAGGTGTCTTTCTCTCATTGTATAATTCCCCATTGTGTGCCTCCTAGGTGTGAATACCCGTTGTTAGTTGAGTCACCTATTGTCTCTATCTGCCCGCTAATCCTCTTGGAGATGTGGTTAGTATCATGTCCACTTTACCTCGTTACTGAACCATTGTGGGATGTTTATGTTTGTCAGCTGTTCACTAGATGTACTGATGATATTACTGTTTACACTTTGCATTGCTTAGGATAATGTGATCAAGCTCTTACCTGATTTTTGTGTGCTATATATTCTGTGTGAATTTACAATAAAGAGAGTTCCTGTTTGCATCTTAGCTAGTGTCTTCTAGTTCTTGGACACAATGCTCAGCTATAATACTGGGCTCCTGGTTCCAGAGTGGATGAAGCTGTATCTTGGCTGAGACACCCAGGCCAGGTGACAGGCGGTCCGTCACACTTATGATGTAGATAGGAATGAGCTTTAGGTTCTGGTCAACCATGAGTTAGAACTATACCAGAGCTGTTCACAATTCGCTAAATGGGCAAACTAAATGGCTAAATTGGTAGTAGCGCTTCTACCACCACTAACTGAAGCCTGCCTGCCAACTTGCTTTAAATTATGGAGAAGCCAGTGAGCATTCCAGGGACATTAGTAGACAAAAAATGGCCATGACCATATTTATTCAGTGTTGTGTGCTAGCTGGCTTGTTGATATTTAGCTGACAGCACAGAAACTGTGATATAAAGCATTAATCATGCAAAAGAGAATCAACGGCGTGGGTCGCCATGTTTTTGTCATTGGTGCATCCTTTATTTACTTTATGGTTGCTTTATGGTGGATCCTAATTGCTGGATGGTGTTATTACGTTGGATTTTCATCATGGGGTATGTTTTTTTTTTTATTGTTTTTCTATGGTTTGTATGTGTTTGTTTACTTTGTAATTTTGTTTCTGTGAACGAGTAGCAAGGGGTACAATGTATTCCTTACTCATTTACGCATTGGGCAAGCAGATATCTGGGGTCCCCTATAATATTATGTAGCACCCTCCTAGGTAGGTGCTAGGTAAAAGCATCTTATGCTCCTTCTGCTTATCAGGGGAGCCTGATCTATTAGGTTGCCTGTTGCATGTTTCCAGGTGTGATTCACTGGGTCTGAGGGAGTGTCCCCACTGTATCCAATAAGGGAGCTTGTTGGACAGTGGAGGAAACCCAGCCAGTGACACATTGGCTTTTGTGGGAGTCTCAGTGGGTGGTCACTCTTGCAGTGCATCCTGGGATTGCTCATAAAAGCCAGGGGGACATGTTACAGGGCATCTTTGGCGGGAAGCAGTGTCCCAGGAAGAGGCTGACGGCTGGTCTCTCCTCCTGCTGTATGAGGAAAGTGGTCTTAGGCAGTCGGCCTAGTGAACCAGGTGTGGAGCTGAGCTATAGAGGATCCTGTAAAGCTGACAGTGGAGCTGCTGGCAGAGTCTTCTGGGAAAAACGTGTCTGTGAGTACCAGGGGACTTGCCAAAGGGTCTGCTCAGGAAAGGGGATCACTCCAGTGAGTTAGAGGATCAAGGGGTCAGCTCACACAGAGTGTCAGAGTAAAGGGGGTGCCAGTTTCAGAACCCTGAAGAGTAGGGACAAAGGGGGTGTCGAGTAAGACCCTGAAGAGCGATTCACAGTACATTACAGTTCATCTAACTCTTCTTCACTTAGTGGCAAGGTGAAGCAGCGGCCTTGCCGCACTCAGCTTTATTCAGAAGTCCCAGCAATTGTGCATAGTTTATACAGTTGGAGTATCCCACTCATCCCTTCTCCCATTCCAGTTCGTCAATAAAACAACAAAAAACAAAACCCCCTAGACTATTTTCTGACTGAGCCAAGCACTTAGAATATGCTATATTGTCAAGTTGTTGCTATAGGTAACCCAGGGAAATCCGTAACCAGCAGTTTCCATGGGAGTAGTGTTACAATTAATAAGGGTGTCCAGATTCTGATAGCTCCCTCTCAGTACCCCTTCGCAGACTCACACATCCACTGGGCCAGGGCTGTGAGGGTGAAGCCTTTGTCCCCATCAACATAGGGACAAGATGCCTTGCCAGGGGGACCCTGAAATTTGTCACTAGGATTAACGCAGAAGTTTTTGTTTTCTGAGTTACCCCCGTAACCTTGTTTTTTTTTACATATTGATGCTGCAAGTAGATCCATATTTTGTCCATTTATTGTAACAGACCAAGCTGCCCAGCTAATGTGGCAGTTATAGAGGTTGGACTAAACACATTTAAAACCCTTTTCCAACTGAAAGTTAACCCTGTATAGTGTTAGCTGTACTTATTTTTATTTTGTTTGTCTCTTATTTAAATCAAAACTTTGCTGGAAGAGAAGTCTGCCTTTCAGGTGGCTCCGGCCTCCTCAGGCGCTACCATTATGGTGTATGAGCATATGTGGCCAGGGGCTCTGCCCAGCCTTTTGAGTCCTGGCAGAGCCCATCAGCACATTGGTGCACACAAAGGTAATTTATGGTGCATGTGCAAAGACGGCTATGTCTTCAGACATCCCTGGTCATAGTTTTTGAACAACAGAAAAATATCTGGGGAATCTATTTTAAGTGTAACCTCACTTTGATTGAGAAATAAGCAATATCCAATAAGCAATATCCACTGGGTGATCAATGTACATTCAAGGATATTAATAAACTTTGTAGGATATTTCTATCTTTTTCTGTCTGAAGAAGTACACCATGTTCTGTCCACTATGTCCATTGCACACTGATTCTGAATAGGAGGGTCTGGTTTAATATAATCACCTGTTGCACTCTCAGTGTTCTAATGAGAAAAGCTGCAGGGTCAACATCCATTTAGAAGTATTTAAGCATTTTGGTGTACCTTACCAAAACTGAAATTCCTATTGCAGAGGATGCCTAAATTCTTACACACTATATTACCAAACGTATTGGGATGCCTGCCTTTACACACACATGAACTTTAATGGCGTCCCAGTCTTAGTCCGTAGGGTTCAGTATTAAGTTGGTCCACATAACGTTTTGCATTGTTGCCAAAAAGTTCGATTTTGGTTTCATCTGACCAGAGCACCTTCTTCCACATGTTTGGTGTGTCTCCCAGGTGGCTTGTGGCAAACTTTAAACTAAACTTTTTATGAATATCTTTAAGAAATGGCTTTCTTCTTGCCACTCTTCCATAAAGGCCAGATTTGTGCAGTATATGACTGATTGTTGTCCTATTGACAGAGTCTCCCACCTCAGCTGTAGATCTCTGCAGTCATCCAGAGTAGGGTTGAGCGGACACCTAGATGTCCGTGTTCGACGGGTTCGGCCGAACTTTAAAAAAAAGTCCGGGTCCGTGTCCCGGACTTTTACCGAACTTTTCCCGGACACCGAACCCCATTGAAGTCAATGGGGACCCGAACTTTAAGGCACTAAAATGGCTCTAAAACACCAAAGGAAAGGGCTAGAGTGCTGCAAATGGCAGCAAAACGTAATTAAGAGCATGGCAAGTGCTCTGCAAACAAATGTGGATAGGGAAATAACTTAAAACAACAAAAAAAAACAGAAAAATAAAACAATGTTCTTCTTCATCTCTGAAGGACGAGGCCCATATGGAGTAGGAGGGAGGTTGAGGTGGTGGTGGATGTGGCGGTGACATAGGCGTGCGCACAGGGTGTGCTGGGTGTGCCTGGGCACACCCTAATCACCTAGGGCACATAGCATTGCCAGTGAGGAGATGGGAAAGATCTCCCTGGGACCTGCTCTGCTCTATTTCTCCTTGCCTACAGGTACATGGCCCCGATACATTACTCTCCCTGCTGGCAAACACATGCATGTGTATTTCAACTTTGGGGTGCACACCTTAATGCAATAGGCTGCGCACACCTATGGGCGGTGTAGGTGGAAGCGGCGGTGGAGGAGGACCAGGGCCGGATTAACAGCATCATGGGCTTGGTGCTGAGGATTTTGAAGGGCCTTAAGGGCCGTGCCTTGCCATGCACCCAGAGGAGGAAGGGTGCAGCCATGCATGCCTAATTCAACATGGGATGCTGTCTCTGAAGCCCATAAACACATCCATGCATCGCCAACTGTCCCTCCTTGTCCGGCCTTCACGCTGTGTGGGGAGGTTCTGAGGGTGCTGCCTGGGGAAGCGAGCATAGAAGCCAGACTTCTGTGTTTACAAGTGACAGAAGAGCGGTAACAGTGAATATGGCCAACCCGGGGCCTATATAAAAGGTAGGGGCCTGGAGCTGCAGCTCCAATAGCCCCTACATTAATCTGGCCCTGAGGAGGAGGACGAGGTAGCCAACACTGCTTCTTTTCAAAAATTTTAAATGAGGGTACACCCCAAAAGAGTGAGAAAGAGCAAAAATGGAACAATGGGTGGGTAAGGTCGGTATCCATTGCTATTCTGCATAAGGTACGGAAAAGTCCCGTGGGATCCATGCCTGGTTCATTTTAATGAACGTGAGCTTGTCCACATTGTCTCTGGACAGGCGGCTGCGCTTGTCTGTTATAACGCCCCCAGCCGTGCTAAATACCCGTTCAGATAATACACTGGCTGCAGGGCACGCCAGCACCTCCAAGGCGTAAAGGGCAAGCTCAGGCCATGTGCCCAATTTGGAGACCCAGAAGTTGAAGGGGGCAGACCCGTCATTCACTACATGTAGGCGTGTGCACACATACTGCTCCACCATGTTGGTAAAATGCTGCCTCCTGCTAAGACGTTCCATCTGAGCTGCTGGTGCTGCTGTTTGTTGTGGCGTGCTGACAAAGCTTTTCCACATTTCGGCCATGCTAACCCTGCCTTCTGAGGTGCTGGCGGTGCCCTGGTTGCGTTGGCGACTTCCTCCTCCTCCTCCTCTGCCTTGTGCTTCCACTGTGGCCCCGCTGTCAGATGGGAATGCCAGCAGCATGGCGTCTACCAGCGTGCGCTTGTACTCGCGCATCTTGCGATCGCGCTCCAGTGAGTGAATTAAGGACGGTACGTTGTCCTTGTAACGGGGATCCAGCAGCGTGGCCACCCAGTAATCAGCACAAGTTAGAATGTGGGCAACTCGGCGGTCGTTGTGGAGACACTGCAGCATGTAATCGCTCATGTGTGCCAGGCTGCCCAGAGGCGACGAAAGGCTGTCCTCTGTGGGAGGTGTATCGTCCGTGTCCTCTGTATCCCCCCAGCCACGCACCAGTGATGGCCATGAGCTGGCCTGGGTGCCACCCTGCTGTGAACATGGTTCCATCTCCTCCTCCAGCTCCTCCTCCTCCTCATCCTCCTCATCCTCCAGAACTGTGCCCCTGCTGGACAATTGTGTCCCTGGCGTTTGTGTGTGCAGGAACCCACCCTCGGAGCCCCTTGCGAATGACTGCCCTGAAAGCCTTTGAAATGTTACCTCTTCATCCTCCTCCTCCTCCTCCTCATCCTGTGCCACATCCTCTTCCATCATCGCCCAAATTGTTTTTTCAAGGAGGCATAGAAGTGGGATAGTTAAGCTGAGAATGGCGTCATTGCCACTGGCCATGTTGGTGGAGTACCCAAAACAGCGCAACAAGGCACAATATATGCAAATGTCAAATATGCAAACTATGCCGCAATTTAATGTTTTTTACACCAAAAGGGTGTGTATTGAATAGCGGAATAGGATAAAAAACTGTGTATCTCACACGTACAAACACAGACTAGGCCCGATTAAATTTTTTCCTACCCTAAAGGGAGGATGAGGAAGAGGAGTATGGAACATGCAGCACCCTCAAATCTTCAGAAGTATGAGATGAACCCCAAAAACTTGGAAAGGTGGATCTCTCTCACACGTACCAACACAGACTATCCCCCAATTTAACTGATCCCCAAAGGTTTTTGATTAAATAGCGGAATAGAAAATATGATCCAAAAAAAGTGTATGTATATCACACGTACACAACCACACTAGGCCCCAATTACTATTGTTTGTACCCCTAAAAGGCTAGATGAGGAGTAGGGGGGGTATGGAACAGGCAGCACCCTCAAACCTTCAGAAGTATGAGATGAACCCCAACAACTTGGAAAGGTGGATCTCTCTCACACGTACCAACACAGACTATCCCCCAATTTAACTGATCCCCAAAGGTTTTTGATTAAATAGCGGAATAGAAAATATGATCCAAAAAAAGTGTATGTATATCACACGTACACAACCACACTAGGCCCCAATTACTATTGTTTGTACCCCTAAAAGGCTAGATGAGGAGTAGGGGGGGTATGGAACAGGCAGCACCCTCAAACCTTCAGAAGTATGAGATGAACCCCAACAACTTGGAAAGGTGGATCTCTCTCACACGTACCAACACAGACTATCCCCCAATTTAACTGATCCCCAAAGGTTTTTGATTAAATAGTGGAATAGAAAATATGATCCAAAAAAAGTGTATGTATATCACACGTACACAACCACACTGGGCCCCAATTACTATTGTTTGTACCCCTAAAAGGCTAGATGAGGAGTAGGGGGAGTATGGAACAGGCAGCACCCTCAAACCTTCAGAAGTATGAGATGAACCCCAACAACTTGGAAAGGTGGATCTCTCTCACACGTACCAACACAGACTATCCCCCAATTTAACTGATCCCCAAAGGTTTTTGATTAAATAGCGGAATAGAAAATATGATCCAAAAAAAGTGTATGTATATCACACATACACAACCACACTAGGCCCCAATTACTATTGTTTGTACCCCTAAAAGGCTAGGAGTAGGGGGAGTATGGAACAGGCAGCACCCTCAAACCTTCAGAAGTATGAGATGAACCCCAACAACTTGGAAAGGTGGATCTCTCTCACACGTACCAACACAGACTATCCCCCAATTTAACTGATCCCCAAAGGTTTTTGATTAAATAGCGGAATAGAAAATATGATCCAAAAAAAGTGTATGTATATCACACGTACACAACCACACTAGGCCCCAATTACTATTGTTTGTACCCCTAAAAGGCTAGATGAGGAGTAGGGGGGGTATGGAACAGGCAGCACCCTCAAACCTTCAGAAGTATGAGATGAACCCCAACAACTTGGAAAGGTGGATCTCTCTCACACGTACCAACACAGACTATCCCCCAATTTAACTGATCCCCAAAGGTTTTTGATTAAATAGCGGAATAGAAAATATGATCCAAAAAAAGTGTATGTATATCACACGTACACAACCACACTAGGCCCCAATTACTATTGTTTGTACCCCTAAAAGGCTAGATGAGGAGTAGGGGGGGTATGGAACAGGCAGCACCCTCAAACCTTCAGAAGTATGAGATGAACCCCAACAACTTGGAAAGGTGGATCTCTCTCACACGTACCAACACAGACTATCCCCCAATTTAACTGATCCCCAAAGGTTTTTGATTAAATAGCGGAATAGAAAATATGATCCAAAAAAAGTGTATGTATATCACACGTACACAACCACACTAGGCCCCAATTACTATTGTTTGTACCCCTAAAAGGCTAGATGAGGAGTAGGGGGGGTATGGAACAGGCAGCACCCTCAAACCTTCAGAAGTATGAGATGAACCCCAACAACTTGGAAAGGTGGATCTCTCTCACACGTACCAACACAGACTATCCCCCAATTTAACTGATCCCCAAAGGTTTTTGATTAAATAGCGGAATAGAAAATATGATCCAAAAAAAGTGTATGTATATCACACGTACACAACCACACTGGGCCCCAATTACTATTGTTTGTACCCCTAAAAGGCTAGATGAGGAGTAGGGGGAGTATGGAACAGGCAGCACCCTCAAACCTTCAGAAGTATGAGATGAACCCCAACAACTTGGAAAGGTGGATCTCTCTCACACGTACCAACACAGACTATCCCCCAATTTAACTGATCCCCAAAGGTTTTTGATTAAATAGCGGAATAGAAAATATGATCCAAAAAAAGTGTATGTATATCACACGTACACAACCACACTGGGCCCCAATTACTATTGTTTGTACCCCTAAAAGGCTAGATGAGGAGTAGGGGGAGTATGGAACAGGCAGCACCCTCAAACCTTCAGAAGTATGAGATGAACCCCAACAACTTGGAAAGGTGGATCTCTCTCACACGTACCAACACAGACTATCCCCCAATTTAACTGATCCCCAAAGGTTTTTGATTAAATAGCGGAATAGAAAATATGATCCAAAAAAAGTGTATGTATATCACACGTACACAACCACACTAGGCCCCAATTACTATTGTTTGTACCCCTAAAAGGCTAGATGAGGAGTAGGGGGGGTATGGAACAGGCAGCACCCTCAAACCTTCAGAAGTATGAGATGAACCCCAACAACTTGGAAAGGTGGATCTCTCTCACACGTACCAACACAGACTATCCCCCAATTTAACTGATCCCCAAAGGTTTTTGATTAAATATCGGAATAGAAAATATGATCCAAAAAAAGTGTATGTATATCACACGTACACAACCACACTAGGCCCCAATTACTATTGTTTGTACCCCTAAAAGGCTAGATGAGGAGTAGGGGGAGTATGGAACAGGCAGCACCCTCAAATCTTCAGAAGTATGAGATTGTGTTCACTGTACCCCACAAAGATTGAGTTCACTGCACCCCACAATGATTGTGTTCACTGCACCCCACAAAGATTGTGTTCACTGCACCTCACAAAGATTGTGTTCACTGTACCCCCCAAAGATTGTGTTCACTGCACCCCACAAAGATTCTGTTCACTGTACCCCACAAAGATTGTGTTCACTGCACCCTAAAAGGATGTTGTTCACTGCACCCCACAAAGATTGTGTTCACTGCACCCTAAAAGGATGTTGTTCACTGCACCCCAAAAAGATTGTGTTCACTGTACCCCCCCAAAGATTGTGTTCACTGCACCCCACAAAGATTGTGTTCACTGCACCCCAAAAAGATTGTGTTCACTGTACCCCCCAAAGATTGTGTTCACTGCACCCCAAAAAGATTGTGTTCACTGTACCCCCCAAAGATTGTGTTCACTGCACCCCACAAAGATTCTGTTCACTGTACCCCACAAAGATTGTGTTCACTGCACCCCAAAAAGATTGTGTTCACTGTACCCCCCCAAAGATTGTGTTCACTGCACCCCACAAAGATTCTGTTCACTGCACCCCACAAAGGATTTTGTTCACTGCACCCCAAAAAGATTGTGTTCACTGCACCCCAAAAAGGATTTTGATCACTGCACCCCAAAAAGGATGTTGTTCACTGCACCCCAAAAATGATTTTGTTCACTCCACCCCAAAAAGATTGTGTTCACTGCACCCCACAAAGATTGTGTTCACTGCACCCCAAAAAGATTGTGTTCACTGTACCCCCCAAAGATTGTGTTCACTGCACCCCACAAAGATTCTGTTCACTGTACCCCACAAAGATTGTGTTCACTGCACCCCAAAAAGATTGTGTTCACTGCACCCCAAAAAGGATGTTGTTCACTGCACCCCAAAAAGGATGTTGTTCACTCCACCCCAAAAAGATTGTGTTCACTGCACCCCACAAAGATTGTGTTCACTGCACCCCAAAAAGATTGTGTTCACTGCACCCCAAAAATGATTTTGTTCACTGCACCCCAAAAAGGATTTTGTTCACTGCACCCCAAAAAGGATGTTGTTCACTCCACCCCAAAAAGATTGTGTTCACTGCACCCCAAAAAGATTGTGTTCACTGCACCCCACAAAGGATTTTGTTCACTGCACCCCAAAAAGATTGTGTTCACTGCACCCCAAAAAGGATGTTGTTCACTGCACCCCAAAAAGGATTTTGTTCACTGCACCCCAAAAAGATTGTGTTCACTGCACCCCACAAAGGATTTTGTTCACTGCACCCCACAAAGATTGTGTTCACTGCACACCAAAAAGGATTGTGTTCACTGCACCCCAAAAAGATTTTGTTCACTGCACCCCAAAAAGATTGTGTTCACTGCAGCCCAAAAAGATTGTGTTCACTGCAGCCCAAAAAGATTGTGTTCACTGCAGCCCAAAAAGATTGTGTTCACTGCAGCCCAAAAAGATTGTGTTCACTGCAGCCCAAAAAGATTGTGTTCACTGCAGCCCAAAAAGATTGTGTTCACTGCAGCTCACACACAGAAAAATGGATGTGGATCACTGACACCTGCCTATCTCCAATCCCACACCACACAGCAATATCGATTGTAGTTTGTAGAACACAGTTTCCCTAAAATTCAGCAGACTCTGTCCCTAACAGGATTGAGAAGAGATCGTAGATCAGGATTGAGTGCAGATTCACCCCACCCCCCACACAGCAATATCGATTGTAGTTTGTAGAAGACACTGACCCTATAATTCAGCAGACTCTATCCCTAAAATGCCTACAACTCGCCCTGCCTAAACACTCCGACCTGTCCCTCAATTCTATCCGGACACAAATGGTTTTTTCCTGCCTATCTTTCCCTAATCAGCAGCCAGCACATTGATGTGTGCTCTGTCCCTTAGCTAAGCAGCAGAATGACGCTGCTGCGGCGGCTGCCTCGAACTTATAAAGACTTGGTCACATGCTTCAGACGGCCAATCACAGCTACTAAGACATTTGCAGGCATGGCTGGGATGGCTTAAGGCACACCAGTTAAACGATTGTTGATTGGCTGTTGAAAGCCCGCCATGAAAAGAGCGCCAAAGCATGCAAAACCCGGAAATAAAACGACCGAACACGGATTTTTACCCGAACATACAGTAAAGTGTCCGTGTCCGTGTTCGGGTAAAAAAATCCAATTATTCGGTACGAACACGAATAATACAGTCCGTGTTCGCTCAACACTAATCCAGAGTGATCATGGGCCTCTTGGCTGCATCTCTGATCAGTCTTCTCCTTGTATGAGCTGAAAGTTTATAGGGACGGTCAGGTCTTCGTAGATTTGCAGTGGTCTGATACTCCTTCCATTTCAATATTATCGCTTGCACAGTGCTCCTTGGGATGTTTAAAGCTTGGGAAATATTTTGGTATCCAAATCCGGCTTTAAACTTCTCCACAACAGTATCTCGGACCTGCCTGGTGTGTTCCTTGTTCTTCATGATGCTCTCTGCGCTTTAAACGGACCTCTGAGACTATCACAGTGCAGGTGCATTTATACGGAGACTTGATTACACACAGGTGGATTCTATTTATCATCATTAGTCATTTAGGTCAACATTGGATCATTCAGAGATCCTCACTGAATTTCTGGAGAGAGTTTGCTGCACTGAAAGGAAAAGGGCTGAATAATTTTGCACACCCAAATTTTCAGTTTTTTATTTGTTAACAAAGTTTGAAATATCCTATAAATTTCGTTCCACTTCATGATTGTGTCCCACTTGTTGATTCTTCACAAAAAATTACAGTTGTATATCTTTATGTTTGAAGCCTGAAATGTGGCAAAAGGTCGCAAGGGGTTCAAGGGGGCCGAATACTTAGGCAAGGGACTGTGTATTTGGAGTGGAGTTACCCTTTAAATTCTAGGCCCAGGGATGTCTTCAGATGCTAAGAGGAGCTTGCCTGTCTTTACATGTATGCATATAATAACCCCACATAGAGAGACTATTTATTTTGTATGTAACAGAAAGTAACAAACATTTTTTTCAAAAACTTTTTCCTTTACATTGTAAAACATAAAAACAAAATCCAATGGTTTTTAAATATCACCAACAGAAAGTTTGATCTGTTCTAAAAAATTATATACAAATAATTTGAGTACATTATTGTATGATAAATGTCAAACTATCACAGCACTGAAACCTGAAAAATGGACTTGAAAGGAAGGGGGTGCAACCCGTTGGTATTGAGATGGTTAAGAAAGAACTGCAGCATTTTTCAATATAAAAAAAAAAAAACACTTTTCCTCCCTCCCTTTCAACCATTTATTAACAAGCCATAAATTAAACAAACATTCTATCTTTATAGTGGACATTTATTTATTTGATTTTTTTTTTTTTTATTATCTCAGACTAAACGAAAACAGAAAAAAAAAAAAAGAAGTCGCTTTGCCCAGTAATGGGGCTGTGACAGCAATATTTCACCATAAACCAGGAAAATATCATTTTCAAGTTCATCTGTGAAGGAAATATTTTATTTAAATACAGTCATCGCAATCACTTTTGGCTTAAAGTCTTCTTTCAAAGATTCTGTGATGGAAAGCAGGAGAGACAGAGGATCCTACAAATTCAATAAAAAAGCAGTGAAAGCCATTTCCACCATAAGTCGTTGCCTCTCTCCGTGGGGAGTTAAGTGAAGATAATTTCATTTAACATTTTAATGTATATTTATAAAAAAATTATTTCCTTCCGTTGTCAAGAGATCAGCACTGAAGATGAAAACAGATGCCTCGGAATTTTCACTCCCATAATTTATCGCTATAAAATATTGAGACACATGCAAGAAAATTCAAGGGGATTATTTATTTATAGTCTGTGACTTCTTTTATGTATCTGATAGAATTTTATGCCGAGCTGTTCACAAGATTTTACAGGCTCAGTTGTCTTCCTTAGCTGATGTTACAATCTAGGAAGAGATTCAAACACATTTTTCAAAATGACATCGTGGTGACGGGTAAAGGTCATTTCTATCTAAAACTGATCTTTTGACTATGAGTGTAGGCTGACAGGTGAAATCCCCACTTACCTTCTGTTACAGTGCCATAATAACCTGCCACTGGGTTAGTATGTATAAAGCAGACATGGGAGTAAGTCACACATGTGCAAGTCACAAGCGAGTCTCAAGTCTTATCCTTCAAGTCTCAAGCAAGTCCCAAGTTACTGTGGCGAAAAGCAAGCAAGTCAAGTCGAGTCCCTGCTAGAAGTCAAGCAAGTCAAGTCAAGTCATTTATTTTGGTCAAGTCACAAATCAAGTCAAAATACTGATCTACCCCAATTTTCACCTTTAAATCAGTTAAAAGTCAGTGGTCAGGAAAGGTTTTGTTTTATTTTCAACATTAACAAAACTGCTCAGTGCTTTTTTCTTGGCATATTAAAGAAACACTTTGAATACCCAAACAGCTCAAAATCCTTTGTCCGGTCATGTTTCAACCCCACAGTCACTAAAAACATGTTAAGTATATCCATTGTTAAACCGCCAGTGTCCTAAAAATCAGAACACACTGAGGTGTTTTAAAGCGGAGTTCCGGGGCACAAAATCGACCTAATCGATTTTGTGCCCATCCGCTTGCTTTGCTTCACCTGAAAAGGAATTGGATAGTTAGGATTATTTTTTTTTTTTTACTTACCTTGTAATTGTAGAAAGAAATACTCACCTTTCGTCACTTCCTCCCTCTGCGGCCTCGGCCCGCGCCATCTCTTCCGGCTTGCAATGATTCCTGGGAGCTGAACGTCATCGCTCCCAGGAATCAATGCGCCTGCACCGGCCCCGCTCGTCACTTCGGGTGCAACGCCGCATTCCCTGCTAAACAGCTTCTGTGCATGCCCAGAAGCTGTGTAGGAATGCGGCGCCGTGCCGGAAGTGACGAGAGGGGCCGGTGAAGGCGCATTCTGGGAGAAGAAGACGCGGAAGAGGACGCAGAAAAGGATCGCACTGGCTTCAGCTGCCCACAACAGAGATGGCAACGCTGTGGAAGAAATTTTACAAGTGAGTATTTTTTCTTGCAGGTAAGTGCGAACCGGGACAGATCAGAGGCTATCCATTGTGGAATGTACTAGCCCTGACTGTCCCGTGGGTATGTTCACTGAAAAAATGTTTCTGTGCCCGGAATTACGCTTTAAGTGACTGTGGTGTCAGAAACATAACAGACACATTAATTTTGCTTTAACACATCTTGAGAAAATGCAAATATTTAATAACTTAAAAAAAGTAAAGTCATTTCGAGTCATATGTCTCAAGTCAAAGTCAAGTCTCAAGTCATGAATACCAAGTCAAAGTCAAGTCGAGTCTTTTATTCATTTTAGTCAAGCAAGTCTCAAGTCCTCAAACTGATTACTTAAGTCTGACTTAAGTCAAGTCATGCGACTCGAGTCCCCCACCTCTGGTATAAAGATCACACAGGGTTCTTATGTATACACATTGAGAGGCTCCAGAATGTTGGTTCTGAGAAGAGAAAATTGTTTTTTCAGGTTTCTTCGGCATTTGTGTCTCCCAGAATGGGTTTTTGGAGTTCAGAGACTTTGTGTAACGCTCCTGCGTTTTTATACGGTGTGGATTTTCAGCTGCAGAAATAGTTCCACATCAGCAGTCATGTAAGAGATATACTGAGATACCATTCCCAACCTCAATGACTCATCATGTGTGGAAGGTCTTATTTCAGCCAGTAAATACACACAATTAGCAAGCTGGTTCCTAGAGTGACTTTATGCATGTGGTAACACAATGATGAAGGTTGAGGGATAGGTTGAGTGGAGGTGGTAGGTGATAGACACTTGAAGGTGAGACAGTAGCAGATGGATGCAGGAAGGTTTAGCAATGTTGTATGATAGCAGATGATAGAATAGCAGGTGGACATACAAAAGAGATCAACCCAGTGCAGAAAAGTAGCAGTAGTCTCAAGAGCTAGCAATCTAGTTTATGCAGATGTGATAAACAGTCTCTACTATGCAGAGCTAGATAGTGTAAGCTTAGTATAAGTTTATAGAGAATTCCCCTGCGGGGTACTTAGCACTATTAGCGATACAGCCGAATGGTGGTTCAGGAGAGGCGGATGATCCAGTAGCGGGATACAGGGATCAGCGCAGCGAGGTTCCGTCAGCGAAGTAAGCTTGCAAGCATGGAAGCTTCAAGCAAGGTTAGCATCCAGATAAGGGTGTTTGAACGAACACATGTGAGTGAGAACCGACGCCTTAAATAGCCATCTAGTCCGGCGCTGAGTGATGACAGCTCCAGTCTTAAAGGTGTATGCGCACCTTTCCAAAAGTAAATGGTAGGGCGCATACACTTGTGGAAAGTGTAATTTAGGGTACCAAAGGTACCGGAACATTACAATACCCCCCCTTAAGGCCTGCTCCTGAAGGCCTCTGGAGCTGGTTTGTCTGGGTATCTCGCATGAAAATTGCGGATTAATCTAGGGGCATGTATGTCAGAGGTGTTTAGCCAGGTGTCGTCTTGGGGCCCATAGTTCTTCCATCTAACCAAGTACTGAAGTCTTCTTCTGTAGATACGAGGATCCAGAATCTCTTTTATCTCGTATTCTTCTCCACCTTCAACTTGTACAGGAGGGGGAGGTGGAATATTAGGCCTTATTCCTTGGTCCGGAACATGGGGTTTTAGTAGCGACACATGGAAAATGGGATGGATTTTTAGGTCCATTGGCAATGTAAGCTGCACTGCAGCTTTTCCAATAAGTTTCTTGATTGGGAAAGGTCCCAAGAACAGAGGTCCAAGCTTTTTGCTAGGGATCTTCAGTCTCAAGTTTTTTGTTGAGAGCCAAACGAGGTCCCCGATAGTATACTGTGGAGAAGGTCTTCTACGAAGATCATAGTACTTCTTTTGTTGACTGTGAGCGTGTGCAATGGTAGTATTTAGTAAACCCAGAGAATCCTTTATTTGGGAAAGATAGTCTGAGGCTACTGGGTTATTTGAAGGAAGGATGCGTGGAGGGAGAATAGAGGGATGGAACCCATAGTTCAAGTAGAACGGACTCTGCTTGGTTGTACTGTGAGTTGCGTTGTTGTAGGCAAATTCTGCCAGGGGGAGAAGATCCAACCAATCATCCTGTTGGTAAGAAGTGTAACAACGTAAATACTGCTCGATGCATTGGTTGACTCTTTCAGTCTGTCCGTTGGTCTGCGGATGGTAAGGAGAAGTGAGCTTCCGCTCAATCCGTAGTATGTGACATAGTTCTTGCCAGAATTTAGAAATAAATTGGGATCCACGGTCAGACAGAAGAGTTTTTGGGATACCATGTAATCTGAAGACATGTTTCATCAGGAGTTCTGCCGTTTGTTTGGACGAAGGTAGTCTGCGAATAGCAATGAAATGTGCCATCTTTGTCAGATGGTCCACTGACACCAAGATGGTATTAAATCCTTTGGAAGGAGGCAATTCTACGATGAAGTCCAATGACAGAACCTCCCATGGAGTTTGGGGTATTGGTAGACTGCATAGTAGACCGGATGGTCTCGTAGTGTCAATTTTGGACCTGGCACAGACATTGCATGAAGAGACGAATTTTTGTATAGATGTTTTCATGTCAGGCCACCAGAATTGCCGAGAAATCAAATTGAAAGTCTTTGTCATACCCATATGTCCTGCCATAGGCACATCATGCGATATTTCCAAGATCTTGGTGCGTAGGGTAGGTGGTATGTAAAGTTTGTCGTTGTAGTAGAGGAAGCCTTCTGCATCGGTAGTTAGTTGTGGTGGGGGTGAATCCAACCTTATACCATGCAGAACCTCTTCCTTCAAGGAACGGACAACTCCAATAATGCGTTTGTGAGGTATTCTAGGAACGGAAGGAATTTCAAAGTAGTTTTCTTCAGTTAGTCGTGATAGTGCATCCGCCTTTTTGTTCTTATCTGCAGGTGTGTAGGTCACTAGGAAGTTAAACCTTAGAAAGAATAGTGACCATCGTATCTGTCGATGCGAGAGAGTTTTACTAGTCTGAAGATATTGGAGGTTTTTATGGTCCTAAATATATAATTATTGGTAATTGGGTGCCTTCGAGTAAATGTCGCCAATTCTCCAGAGCCAATTTTATAGCAAGCAGTTCCTTCTCACCCACGGGGTAATTTATCTTGGGACTGCTCAGGGATTTAGAAAAAAAGGTGACTGGATGAAGTGGTGAAGTGGGGGTAGGTCGTTGGGAGAGTATTGCTCCTACTGCCAGGTTTGACGCATCTACCTCCAGAATGTATTGGAGGGATGGGTCTGGATGGCGTAATATGGGAGCGGAAGTAAACCTTGTCTTTAACAAGTGGAAAGCCTTATTTGCTTCTTCTGACCATTTAAATGGTATTTTTTATGCTAGTGAGCTGTGTGAGGGGTCTCACAATAGCAGAAAAGTTTTTTATGAACTTCCTGTAGAAATTTGAAAATCCCAGAAATCGCTGTAGCGCCTTGCGTGTAGTTGGTGTAGGCCAATCCTGAATGCAGGATATTTTACTCATGTCCATCTCGATTCCCGTTTTGGATATGATGTAGCCTAGAAAGAGTACCTCATCTTTATGGAACAAGCATTTCTTCAGCTTCACATAAAGATTATGTGCAAGCAATCTCGATAATACAAGTCTTACATGTCTTATGTGTTCAGACAGGGTCCGTGAATATATAAGTATATCATCCAGATATACCACAACACAGACATCTAGTAAGTCTTTAAAAATATTGTTTATAAATCGTTGGAAAACTGCAGGGGCATTGCATAGGCCGAATGGCATCACAAGATATTCGAACAATCCGTATCTAGTTCTGAACGCAGTCTTCCACTCGTGTCCATCACGGATTCGAATGAGATTGTATGCTCCTTTCAGGTCTAATTTTGAAAAATAGGTAGCTCCACGCACCTGCTCAATAAGCTCAGGGATAAGCGGTAGAGGATAGCGATCTTTTATTGTGATAGCATTCAATTTCCTGTAGTCGATGATAGGTCTGAGACTTGAATCTTTATTGCGAACAAAAAAGAGTCCTGCTGCTGTGGAAGAAGTGGAAGGTCTAATAAAACCTTTTTCCAAGTTCTCATCCAAATAGGTTTTGAGATGGGCAAGTTCATCCTGTGAAAGAGGATAAACATGACCGAACGGCAATTTGCTATTTGGGAGTAGATCAATGCTACAATCATAGTCTCGATGAGGAGGTAATGCTTGAGCATTTTTCTCAAGAAAAACCTCAGAAAGATCCTGATAACATAGTGGTGCAATCTCATCTGTCACCACAGACAGAATCTTCCCAGAAAACGGGAGGTTACACGTTTCCTCGCAATAACAAGAAGGGAAGGTCAAGGACCGTTTCTTCCAATCTATGGTTGGTTGGTGTGTGTGCAACCAGGGAAGTCCCAACACAATGGGAAAGTGGGGTGATGGTATTAAATCGAAGGTAGAAGTCTCCCTATGAGACTCGTTAATAGTGACTAGAAGTGCTTGTGTCTGATCGGTGATCGGACCAGAGGATAACGGAACACCGGTAATAAGACTTACTGAGACAGGTTTGAGTTTAGAAATAATAGGAATTTTATTTAAAGCAGCAAAACATATATCCATATAATTTCCACAAGATCCTGTGTCAATCATGGCCTTAGTAGTAATCCTGTTCTGGTCCCACTGTAATTTCAAAAAAACAGAAATGTAGGGGTTAGTGAATGAAGTTGTCAATCCTCCTAGAGAGACATGTGAACACTCACCCTTCTTTTTGTTGACTAGGGGACAGACGTTTATCTTGTGATCCGGGGATGCACAGTACAAGCAGAGATTTTCATTTCGTCTTTTGGCTTTTTCCATAGTTGATAGCGGTGGGCGTATGGTTCCTACCTCCATAGGAACGGCCAGACTCCGAGAGGAAACGGATAATGGCATTCCCATCTTTTCAGCCTTTCTTTCTCGTAGTCTTCTATCTATGGTAATACTGAGTTGTATTAATGCATCCAGGGTTTTTGGCAGATCCGCTCGGGTGAGCTCGTCCTTAACGGCTTCTGATAGGCCAAGCCTAACTTGGGCTTTCAGAGATGCATCATTCCATTCTGAATCAAGGGTCCATCTCTTGAACTCTGCGACAAAGTCTTCCACAGGCCTCCTTCCTTGTTTCAAGGATCTTAACTGAAGATCAGCAGTACTCTGCCTATTGGGGTCATCATATAGGCTAGTGAGCTCTGCCAGGAACAAGGCATAGGAGTTGAGAAGCTGGTCGTTTTTCTCAAAAAGAGAATCTGCCCAGGCTCGAGGATCGCTTGATAGGTAAGAAATAATAGTACAAACCTTAATGTGATCAGTAAGGTAGGTACGAGGTTTTAGCAAAAAAAGTAACTCACATGCGTTTTTAAATTCGCAAAATTTTTTGCAATCGCCTGTAAATACCAAAGGGGGATTTATCTTGGGTTCAGGGGACTGAGCAGAGGTAAGTTGTGTCAGTCTAATTACCTGCTGCGACAGAGCCTGATTGTCTTCTTTTAATTCAGCAAGTGCGTGTATTAACGCAGATACTTGCTGGTTTAATTGTGTCACCTGAGTGGTTATTTCTGGAACTATTTCTGCTGAATCCATTTTTAGGTTCGTTCAATCTGTAACGCTCCTGCGTTTTTATACGGTGTGGATTTTCAGCTGCAGAAATAGTTCCACGTCAGCAGTCATGTAAGAGATATACTGAGATACCATTCCCAACCTCAATTACTCATCATGTGTGGAAGGTCTTATTTCAGCCAGTAAATACACACAATTAGCAAGCTGGTTCCTAGAGTGACTTTATGCATGTGGTAACACAATGATGAAGGTTGAGGGATAGGTTGAGTGGAGGTGGTAGGTGATAGACACTTGAAGGTGAGACAGTAGCAGATGGATGCAGGAAGGTTTAGCAATGTTGTATGATAGCAGATGATAGAATAGCAGGTGGACATACAAAAGAGATCAACCCAGTGCAGAAAAGTAGCAGTAGTCTCAAGAGCTAGCAATCTAGTTTATGCAGATGTGATAAACAGTCTCTACTATGCAGAGCTAGATAGTGTAAGCTTAGTATAAGTTTATAGAGAATTCCCCTGCGGGGTACTTAGCACTATTAGCGATACAGCCGAAGGGTGGTTCAGGAGAGGCGGATGATCCAGTAGCGGGATACAGGGATCAGCGCAGCGAGGTTCCGTCAGCGAAGTAAGCTTGCAAGCATGGAAGCTTCAAGCAAGGTTAGCATCCAGATAAGGGTGTTTGAACGAACACATGTGAGTGAGAACCGACGCCTTAAATAGCCATCTAGTCCGGCGCTGAGTGATGACAGCTCCAGTCTTAAAGGTGTATGCGCACCTTTCCAAAAGTAAATGGTAGGGCGCATACACTTGTGGAAAGTGTAATTTAGGGTACCAAAGGTACCGAAACATTACACTTTGAAGAGCCGTTGAGGTCCAGGAGCCTCTAATCCTGGGTCCATGTTTTACTGGAGACCAGAAGCCTGACTTTGCAGGTGTGCTCTTCATAATCAAGGGGCTGGCAGTGATTCAGAGCTTCATGTGGATTACAGGAGGTCCCCTGCCCAGAAGTCAAGACGTAGGCCCATGCAGTAGGAAACTGCAAAAGAGGTGCAGAGTTTGCACGTGAGCGCAGTTGTGTTATGAGGTGATCTGAAGGACTAGGCAAAAGGCCTAAGCTTAAGGACTGAGCAACGATACCAAAAGATGAAGCCAGGAGACTTAATACCATTTTGTTTTTTTGTTTTGAAGTGGTGTTGGAAATGCCTGCGAGGGTAACAATGTAAGTTACTGTAGAACTTTTCCTTTTAATAAAAGTGGGCCATCAAGCCCTGAAACTGTATGTTCTGGCTTTTCTGGTCTCACTGGAAAGCACTACACCTTGAGTGAAACCCCCAAATATCACACTTGTTATATCTCTTTGGGACTTCAGTGGTGTTATCCCTTTATCAGAATTCCTAGTTCCTCCCAACTGCATCAGCTTGGTAATACAACCATACACAATGGCTATGTGAGGCAAGACACACAAGTTTCTGCATTGAAGTCTGGGTCAGTCATCAAGATTGCCATGTCCTCATCCAATCTGCTGATTGGAGATCAGATGCTATCCAACAACCCTTGAGTTACCACCAGGGATGAGCCAAATTGCCCTGGCTGTGGTTCGAGCAGAGCTCAACAAACTTCAGAGAAGTTGAGATGCCACATCCAAACCCCATTATATCTGGCGATGATTTTAATGGAAAAAAATGAATGAGGTCCCCCTAAAAATGCATACCACACCCTTGATTTGAGCATGCTGTCTGACTGGCCAGGAAAGGTGTAAGATAAGCATGCACCCCCCCTTCTTCCTGAACTATACCAGTCTACATGTCCTCGACATGGGGGAAGCCTGGAATGGTTTCCCCCTGGCAAAGCACCTCGTCCCCATTTTTAAAGAGAACAAGGGTCTCTTCTCCACAACCCTAGTGGGTGATTGTGGGGGTCTCTGGACAGGGGAATTATCAGAATTAAAGATAAGGGGGCCCTCAGATACTTCTCCTCCCCAACGTGAATAAGTAAGGGTTACATAGCACTAGGGATCGACCGATTATCGGCAAAGCCGATATATCGAGGGCCAATATGCACTTTCCCCCGATACATCGGAATCGGCCCCGAGGTTGTTGATATTTCGGGAAAGTGCCGTACCGGAGTGATGCCTGCAGCTAGAGGCATCACCCCGGTACTGTCATCCATAGTCGACGGTCGGCTGTCTTGTAATGACCTTCCGCGGCTCGCTCGGGTCTTCCGTCCCACCGGAAGACCCAGGCATCCTACCTGCACGGCAACCGAAGACCCAATCAAAGCTGCATTTAGCTCTGATCGGGTCTCCGTGTAGAAACCCGGAAGTGATATCATGACCTCACTTCTGGGTACTCAGGGCCAAATTTAAAAAAATAACAGCATTCAAAACAGCCAAACTTGGCGTTTTGAATGCTTTTAAGTGCTGAGGAGGGGTTTGGGGTCTTTTAGACCCCCAGATCCTTGCTCAAGAGTACCTGTGTAAAAAAAAAAATATAAAAAAAATATATTTTTTTAAATGCCTGAAAATATCAGCAGATATCGGCCGATACCGATATCCAATGACCAAAATATCGGTATTGGCAATAAAAAAATGATATTGGTTGATCCCTACATAGCACCCCTATTGTTTAACAAAAAAGGAAAAATGTGGCCTAGAAATAAAGACACCCAAAAATTCATTAAAAAAAAATATGTACATATATATTCCCAAAATACTCTCCACCCTCTGACTAACTAAAATTAAAAACCTGGACCTGGTGCACATGACTGAATATGACGGTACTACTCGCAGAATGACAGCTCCACTGAGCTGTAATCAACTATATAAAGGAAGGGGTGGGGATAGTAGTGACATCACTGACCAAATATGGCCATGGTCATATTTAAAGTGTGTAAACTTACTTTGTAAAGATCCCCAAATGTTTACTTCCTTGAATTCAGGAACACATATTCACTATACACTGTGAGTAAGCACTGCTGTGTCACGCATTTCACAAAGCCTGCCTTCTGAACTACAGAGGTGCCGAGAAAAGTTTCAGGAGGTGGAGTCAGTATAGGAAACACTGATTACAGGCAGCAATGTACCATGGGATATGTAGTCCTTAGAAATTGAGGAGAAGCTGAAAGACATGCAGGGAATCCAGGAAATTGTGGAAAGAGACGGCTAGCAGACAGGCAGAGGTCACAACATGAAAGGAAATTTATAAATTAAGCTTATATTGGTTGATTAATGCATTAATCAAGGTATGCTGTTAAGGGGTTATTTGGATAATCCCCATATAGGGAACAATTGGTTAATAACCCAATACTGGGATGTGTTTCCATTTAAGGATGTTAAAATACTTTACTGGACTGTCCTTTATTTGTATATGAAGAAATTGGAGGCTCTTATAGAGCTTTATAGTTCTGTATAAAAAGGATCCTGTGAGGCAGATTTTTACATACACAATGTTCTCTTTTTTTAAGACAGCTCAAGATAATTAACCTAATATATATGTATACCCCCAGTATCCATAGTAATGTAATATTTATAAGGGCCTGCTAAATTTGCATGCCTTTTTTTTTCAACACATAGAGGATAATAGTGATGTAGAGATCGATTTGGAGCCCCCTAGCAGTGACAGTGAGATTTAGAAGTAAAACATTGTATATTAACTTTATACATCTGCTATGGTGCTAGTTTATTAGAATTCTTTTTTAGATAGAACCACATTCTGATAGCCTTGTTACAGAAACTTTTTTTTTTTGGGCCAATAAATGAAATACGGTGGGGTGTGGGGTCTGTCCACCTGTGTAGTCCTTAGTATGGTTCCAAAACTTTTACCCTTCTTATTTTGCCTTCTAATTCTCCTTGTTCGCCAACCCCCCACCCATCTTTTCCTTTCCCCAGTTCTTTATCTTCCCTTCTCCCATTAACCCCCCCCCCCCCCCCCCCCCAGTAACGCGCTCTGGGTTGCAGTAATGGGTTTGCACCTACTGGGCTAATGAAGGAAAAGTCGCATTCATGGAATAATATATATCAGTATCTATGTAGAGAATGTGCCTTATCGAGTATATATATATATGTGTGTGTGGATAGATAGATAGATAGATAGATAGATAGATAGATAGATAGATAGATAGATAGATAGATAGATAGATAGATAGATAGATAGATAGATAGATAGATAGATAGATAGATAGATAGATAGATAGATAGATAGATAGATAGATAGATAGTACCAAAGTTCATCCTGAAGTTTGTAAAAAGTGGGCATAACTTTTTATTAATTTACATTCACATTTATTAATTTATATTAATATAATTAATATACATTGATTTATTAATATACAATATACATTTATTAATTTACATTTACATTATTTATTAATTTACATTCACATTTTCCAAGTTGGTAGAGTAACTCTTCTTCTTTTTCATTGCAGGTAAATAATGGATTTTAATTTGCAGTCATTGATTTATTACCGAAGTAGGGGTGCAAGCTGTCCCACCTCCAAAGGAGGCTACAGAATGTTTATGGAGATGACACTTCTAAAAACTTCTTCATCCATCCGTGCACATTGCTCTTGTGAATGGTGTCATCCCCGTGAACATTCTATGGCCTTTTGTGGACATCGAACAGCCTGCACCTTTCCTTCGTTAAGAACTCAATGATGGCACATTGCTTCTGCTTGGAATCCATTATTTACCTGAAATGAAAATGAAAAAGAAGACCCAAAGCTTGGAAGACTACAACTTTGAATCTTGTAGAAGTTAAACATAGGATGAATAATGCATTATTACATGCAAAAATGGAAGCCATGGATTGCGATAAATGTAGTACTTTTATAAGCATTTGGGACCCTTGGATTAAACATGGCCTATCACCGGGTTTTGAGGAACAGGTTCTGAATGCTTGGTAGTTAAGACTTATATTTTATTTACTTTGTATTAACTTTTGTGGTACAAGTTCTATTCTCGATGCCCTCTCCTTTACCCACTTTACCCTACCCACACCCTGCTGACTTCTTCCTTTTCCCTATTTTTTTTCCCCCACAGCCATGTTCTGAATACCTTCTCAAAATCTTAATATCTCACAGGGGCGTAACTACAGGGGTTGCAGGGGTTGCAATTGCAACCGGGCCCCATGCTCCAGGGGGCCCGTGCAGCTCCACTGTATACCTGGATAGGAGGGGCGGCGGGGGCAGCATGTAGAGAAATCACTGTCCTCCTTTTTCCTCCTGTAGCTGCAGGAGGAAAATGGAGGAGATTGGTTCCTCTGTATGCTGCCCCTGCCACTCCCCCTATCCAGTTCACTTGTGTTCTGCTGTCTCTTGGCCCCTGTGTGCTCCCCTGGTCCCCCCCCCCCCACTGGGCCAACTGAAGAACTTGTGAAAGGGTCCCACTGCGGGACCATAATAAAGGGCCCCGCAACGAGAGTGAAGGGCCCCAGGATCAGTGGGAGGAGCCCCAGGCTTAAAGGGAAGGGCCCCGGCCAGGTGTCCGGGGGGCCCTGCATGGTTTCTTGAACCGGGGCCCTGAAGGTTCTAGTTACGCCTCTGATATCTCAGAATATCATATTAATAATTCTACCTTTTTCTTTTGTTTCTTCCTTTTGTGCAAACTTCACTATACAGTATAACATTTATATTACTTCTGTAACAATAACAGTATTTCTACTTCTGTTTTTGTTTTGTAACTTGCTTTATGGCTGTTTTATAAAACTCAATAAAAGTATTGAACGAGAAAATGAAAAAGAAGAGTTACTATAGAGGAAGAGTTACTCCACCAACATGTGATACTTAACCGGTTGCCGACCGCCGCACGACTATATACTGCGGCGGTCAGCCCCGGCCAGGCAGAGTGACGTAGCGGTACGTCACTAGCCTTCGCCGCTCTGGCGCGCGCGCGCGCGCACCCGCGGTCCCGCCGATGACTCGATTGGGTTCAGAACCGATCAGTCATCAGGTCCAGGCCAATCATTTTTGGTCTGGACCTGTTGATCGGTCCTGCCCAATCAGATCTCCCTCTAAGCCTGTGAAATGTAAACACAGGCTTAGAGGAGATGTGCCCTCCCCTCCCAACGGTCTTTTTGGATCCAGCGTGAGAGGAGAGCACATCTAATTGTAAGTACAGCACCAAGCACGTACATACACAGTTAGATAGGCACATTTCACCCCCGATCGCCCCCCCAATTAACCCCTACAGCACCTGACACAACACACACTATATACAGCATATAGCATATACCTATATACCTGTATAAGTGTGATTTGTGAACAGGTGTAGCCCTTGCGACCCCCCCTTTTCCACTCAAATTACCCCCCACCCCCCCTAATAAAGATTTAACCCACTGATCCCCCCTGAACCCCCCCTGATCACCGCCGTTAACCCCTACACCCTCTGTCACATCAGCACTAATACAAACGCAATATACGGTGTTATTGTATTTTTGTATTAGTGTCATTGTGATCAGAATTAGCGCAGGCGACTAAGTTTCTGTCCCAAGAAGGTTTAGGGTCCCCGCCACCCGCCCAATAAAGATTTAAGCCCCTGACCCCCCCCTGATCACCCCTACACCCCCTGCCATAACACACACCGTATACAGTATATAGCATTTTGCTATATACCCGTATAAGTGTGATTTGTGGTCAGGTCTAGCGCTTGCGACCCCCCTTTTTCCACTTGAATTACCCGCCACCCCCCCTAATAAAGATTTAAGCCCCTGATCCCACCTGATCCCCCCCTGATCACCGCTAGTTAACCCCTACACCCTCTGTCACATCAGCACTAATACAAACGTAATATACTGTGTTTTTGTATTTTTGTATTAGTGTCATTGTGATCAGAATTAGCGCAGGCGACTAAGTTTGTGTCCCAAGCAGGTTTAGGGTCCCCCCCACCCGCCCAATAAAGATTTAATCCCCTGATCCCCTCCTGATCACCCCTACACCCCCTGCCACAACGCACACTGTATACAGTATATAGCATTTTCTATATACCCGTATAAGTGTGACTTGTGACCAGGTTTAGCGCTTGCCACCGTTCCTTTTATCCTTAGGATACCCGCCAGCCCCTTCCAATAAAGATTTAAACCCCTGATCCCCCCCTGATCACATCCCGTTAACCCCTACACCCTCTGTCACATTAGCACTAATACACACATAATATACTGTTTTTACTGTATTTTTGTATTGGTGTCATTGTGACTTGAGGTTGCTCTAGCTAGCTAGTTTCTTTCCCAAAGGAGGTTTAGGGTCCCCGCCACCCCCCCCCCCCAGATCCCCGGCGCATAGTTTAGAAGTAACCCCTTGATCACCACACACGCACGCACGCACCTACACTTCCATTTCTAGTATAGTGTTTGAACAGATCAATATCTGATCTGATCAGAGCTATACTAGCGCCCCCATAGTTTAGGGTTCCCAAAACGCGGTGTTTGCACGATCAGCACTGATTCCGGCCAGCACCTGCGTTTAACCCTTTCACCCAGGTAAGTGTAGTAATCAATAGATTACTGTCACTTACAAAAAACACAAGACACAAAACCGCTGTGTTAGCAGAGTCAGGCCTGATCCCTGCTAGCATTAGCAGTTTTTTTGGTAGCGCTTGAAATAGTCTTCGACAACCAGGTGCTTTTATTACCTGTGAGTCGCATCACTGTACGGGTAAATTTAGTTACCAAAATGTCTAAACGTTCGTACAGTGATGAAGCTATTTACAGTATAATGTCCATGTCAGGTGAGAGCGATGGGGAAGCCTCACCGGCAGAATCAGGGTCATTATACGAACCAGATGACAGCAGCGGCTCCCTGACAGACAGCTCCGACGACAGATGGGTCCCTGTTAGACCCAGGCGTACCCGACCCCATTCTGGTGTTGTTGAAATGCAGGAATCGCAGGGTGCTCGTATGGAGCAGAGTGTGGGTACTAGTGCCGCTCATCCTTCTGGCGACCTGGCAAGCGCCAGCGGCCTAGTACAACCTGGACCTAGTACAACCAGCACTGCAGTAAGACCTGGTGACGTGGCGAGTCCCCTAAGTGCAGTTGAAGCTGGTGCGGTGGCTAGCACAAGTAGTGGCCCGCAGCCACCGCGTATTCGAAGACAGGCCCGTAGAGCCCATAGTGCCCTCCCTGATGCGCTGGCATATCCCAATTGGCAACCCACTGATTCTACAGCGCCAGTACTTCCCCCATTCACCGCCCAACCTGGAATCCACGTGGAGACAGCTGGTTTTACGCCCCTGAACTTTTTTGAGCTGTTCTTCACGGAAGATCTTTTCAGATCTATTGTGGATCAATCAAATTTATATGCTCAACAATTTATCGCCGCCAACCCAAATTCGCACCTTGCCAGACGATTCGGCTGGAATCCTATAACGGTTTCCGAATTTAAGATCTTTCTGGGCCTTTCCCTCCACATGGGCATAACTAAACAAAGTGAATTGCGGCTATATTGGTCCACTAGCCCAGCTCACCATATGCGCATGTACTCTGCCTCCATGTCCAGGGGGAGATACGAGCAAATTCTGCGATTTATGCATTTCAGCGACAATGAAATCTGTCGTCCTCGGGGAGACCCTGCATACGATCGGCTCCACAAAATTCGGCCCCTCATAGACCACTTCAATCAGCGGTTTGCAGCCTTGTTTACCCCCGAACAAGTTGTCTGCATTGACGAGTCCCTGATTAAATTTACTGGCCGTCTTGCTATCAAACAGTACCTCCCCAGCAAGCGTGCCAGATACGGGGTCAAGTTGTATAAGCTCTGTGACAGGGCCACAGGCTATACAGTTAATTTCCGTGTCTATGAGGGAAAAGATAGCACTGTGGAGCCCCCGAACTGCCCAGACTACATAGGGAGCAGCGGTAAGATTGTTTGGGACTTGGTGTCACCCTTATCCGGAAAGGGGTACCATTTGTACGTGGACAATTTTTACACAAGCGTGCCACTATTTAGTCACCTGCTTGATTTACAAATTGGCGCATGTGGCACCGTGCGACCTAATCGCCGGGGCTTCCCCCAACGGCTTGTTAATTCCCGTCTTAGTCGGGGGGCGAGAGCCTGCTTGAAAACGGACAAATTACTTGCGGTGAAGTGGAAGGATACACGGGATGTTTATGTTCTGTCCTCCCTTCACGCAGACACGACAGTCCAAATCCCTACGGCAACTGGCGTTATGGAGAAACCCCTCTGTGTCCACGAATATAACCTTAACATGGGAGGGGTGGACCTTAACGACCAGCTTTTGGCGCCGTATTTAGTTGCCCGTAAAGCCAGACGCTGGTACAAAAAAGTGTCTGTTTACCTTTTCCAATTGGCTATGCTGAACGCCTTTGTCCTATACAAGGCGTCAGGACGAACTGGACCCTTCCGGGAATTCCAGGAAGCGGTCATCCTTGCCTACCTGTACCCAGGAGGCATGCCTGCCCAACTTCCCCTTCCAGATGCAGTGAGCCGGCTGCATGAGAGGCATTTTCCTTATGCCCTCCCGAGTACCCCTACCCAAATACGACCCCAAAGACGATGTCGTGTCTGTAGCAGGCGCGGATTTAGGCGTGACACCCGTTATTATTGTCCCAAATGTCCTGACCATCCTGGTCTCTGCATCAGGGAATGTTTTGAGCGCTACCATACACTAGTGGAGTATTAGTGTAGGGTACAGCACGACACAGTGTAGGGCACATAAACACAGGGTCTCGAAGGATGTTGGATGTCCATCGACATTTTGAGAGACCCAAGCTGGAAGAGAAGATCGCAGAAGATCGCACTCCCTCCCAAATCAAGAAATAAAGGAACAGTTAGAAAGTAAAATAAAAGGATCCAAAAACTGTTGTGGTGTCAGTAATTTTATATGTCCTTCTACTCCTTCCTACTATACTTTTTTCAATGTCCTTTGTTTGTTTTTTCATTCTTTTGTGACCTGTTTCTCTTGCAGGTAATTGTCGGCTACCACGCATTGATTTTATATATTCTGACACAAACAGTGTTTGCGCTCAGCATATATGGATACCTTTGCTGATAGCAGCTGTGGTGATTTTCTGATTTCAGCACTGCAGTTAAAATCTTATTTTGGTATACGTGGATAGCGCCGTGTATACCCATCATTAAATTCAGTGGGTGGTTGTTTGGGCGGTTAATGATGAGAATCCAAAAACTTTTGTTGTGTCAGTCATTTTATATGTCCTACTCTTCCTAATGTACTTTTTTTTAATGTACTTTGTTTGTTTTTTCATTCTTTTGTGACCTGTTTCTCTTGCAGGTAATTGTCGGCTACCACGCATTGATTTTATATATTCTGACACAAACAGCGTTTGCGCTCAGCATATATGGATACCTTTGCTGATAGCAGCTGTGGTGATTTTCTGATTTCAGCACTGCAGTTAAAATCTTATTTTGGTATACGTGGATAGCGCCGTGTATACCCATCATTAAATTCAGTGGGTGGTTGTTTGGGCGGTTAATGATGAGAATCCAAAAACTTTTGTTGTGTCAGTCATTTTATATGTCCTACTCTTCCTAATGTACTTTTTTTAATGTACTTTGTTTGTTTTTTCATTCTTTTGTGACCTGTTTCTCTTGCAGGTCCCTCGTCGGCTACCACGCATTGATTTTATATATTCTGACACAAACAGTGTTTGCGCTCAGCATATATGGATACCTTTGCTGATAGCAGCTGTGGTGATTTTCTGATTTCAGCACTGCAGTTAAAATCCTATTTTGGTATACGTGGATAGTGTCGTGTATACCCATCATTAAATTCAGTGGGTGGTTGTTTGGGCGGTTAATGATGAGTAATACTACGCATTATTCCTGTGCTGATTTCTGATAGGTTCTCTTTTTTTCCGTTCAGCCCACAGGCTGCATGAAAAAAAAAAAACCTATATGCCAAACAAGGACCAGCAATGTACTGGTACGTTGCTGGACTTTGAGTGGTTGTACCAGGATGATGCCTGCAGATTTAGGCATCATCTTGGTATCGTTTTTTACAGCCAGCGGTCGGCTAACATGTAAAAGCAATCCTAGCAGGTAATTGGCCGCTAGACTGCTTTTACATGCAGTGGGAGGGGTCTCCCCCCCCCCCACCGCCGCCTTCCGAAGCCTTCCGTGGTTTTTCTCGGGCTCTCCTGTCCCACCGGTTAACCCGAGAGTGCAGCCGGTGGTTCAGTTATCTAACCATAGAGCTAATTGAAGATTAGAATGGCTCCAATCATCTCTATGGCCTAAGATGCCGGAGGCTACGAGCATTTCATGACTTCTTTTTCGCCAGAAATAAACAGGGCCATTGGGAAATTGGGAAAGTATTTTATCACACCAATTTTGGCGTGGTCAGATACATTAAGGTCAGAGGAGAGATCTAGAGTATAAAAGACCCCAATTTTTTTAAAAAAGAATACCTGTCACTACCGATTGCTATCATAGGGGATATCTAAATTCACTGTGATAACAATAAAAATGATTTAAAAAAAAAAAATTAAAGGAAAGGTGTCAAAATAACATAAAAAAGCAAAAAAAAAAAAAAAAAAATAAAAATTGAGCCCCCCCCCCCTTTCCCCCCGTGCTTGCACGCAATGGCACACGCAAGCGTTGGTCTAGTGTCATATGTAAACCGCAATTTCAGCATGCATGTGAGGTATCGCCGCGATCGCCAGATCGAGTGCAGTAATTTTTGCAGTAGACCTCCTCTGTAAGTCTAAAGTGGTAACCTGTAGAGACTTTTAAAGTTTTTAAAAATGTACGTACGTTGTTGCCGCTGCGCAGGCGTGCGCAATTTTTAAAGCATGTCATGTCAGGTGTCTATGAACTCGGCATAAGATCATCTTTTAAATTTTACCAAAAAAATTGGAATTATATAGTGTATTTGTGAAATAAATTAAAAAAAAATGTATTTTTTTAGCAAAAATTGCGTTTGGAAAATCTGTGCGCAAATACCGTGTGACAAAAAAATTTGCAACATCCCCCATTTTATTCTATAGGGCCTCTGCTTTAAAGAAATATATAATGTTTGGGGGTTCAAAGTAATTTTCTAGTAAAAAAAAAATATTTTTTCATGTAAACAAAAAGGCACAGAAAAGGCTTGGTTTTCAAGTGGTTAGAAGAGTGGGTGATGTGTGGATAAGATTGAGCATAAAATGCCGGGACAGTTCAAACACCCCCCAAATGACCCCTTTTTGAAAAGTAGACACCCAAAGCTATTTGCTGAGAGGCATGGTGAGTCCATGGAATATTTTATATTTTGCTACAAGTGTCGGGAAAATTATTATTTCTTTTTTTTTTGTTGTTTTTTTACAGAAAGTTGTCACTAAATGATATATTGCTCACACATGCCATGTGTATATGTGAAATGACACCCCAAAATACATTCTGCTGCTTCTCCTGAGTACAGGGATACCCCATGTGTGAGACTTTTTGGCAGCGTAGCTGTGTACGCGCCCCCGAAAACCAATCCACATCTTCAGGTTTTCTAATGGCGTAAATTGCTGATTTTACCCCTGACTACCTGTCACAGTTTCAGAGGCCCTGAAATTTCAAGATAGCACAAAACCCCCCCAAATGACCCCATTTTGCAAAGTAGACACTCCAAGCTATTGGCTGAGAAGCATGGTGAGTCCATGGAATAGTTTATATTTTGCCACAAGTTTCGGGAAAATAATTTTTTTTTTTTTTTTAACACAAAGTTGTCAGTAAATGATATAATGCTCACGCATGCCATGGGTATATGTGAAATGACACCCCAAAATACATTCTGCTGCTTCTCCTGAGTACAGGGATACCCCATGTGTGAGACTTTTTTGCAGTCTAGCCGAGTACAGGACCCCGAAAACCAACCTCCACTTTCAGGCTTTCCAAGGGCGTAAATTGTTGATTTCACTCCTGACTACCTATCACAGTTTCGGAGGCCCTAAAATTCCAAGATAGCACAAAACCCCCCCAAATGACCCAATTTTGCAAAGTAGACACTCCAATCTATTTGCTGAGAGGCATGGTGAGTATTTTGCAGCTCTCATTTTTTTTGGAAAATGAAGAAAAAACAGGAAAATGCATTTTTTTTCCTCTTTTTTCAATTTCCAAAACTTTGTGACAAAAAGTGAGATCTGCAAAACACTCAACATGCCTCTCTGCAAATAGCTCAGGGTGTCTACTTTCCAAAATGGGGTCATTTGGGGGGGTTTTGTGCTATCTTGGAATTTTAGGGCCTCCGAAACTGTGATAGGTAGTCAGGAGTGAAATCAACAATTTACGCCCTTGGAAAGCCTGAAAGTGGAGGTTGGTTTTCGGGGTCCTGTACTCGGCTAGACTGCAAAAAAGTCTCACACATGGGGTATCCCTGTACTCAGGAGAAGCAGCAGAATGTATTTTGGGGTGTCATTTCACATATACCCATGGCATGTGTGAGCAATATATCATTTACTGACAGCTTTGTGTAAAAAAAAAAAAAATATATATATATATATATATTTCCCGGAACTTGTGGCAAAATATAAAATATTCCATGGACTCACCATGCCTCTCAGCAAACAGCTTGGGGTGTCTACTTTCCAAAATGGGGTCATTTGGGGGGGTTTTGTGCTATCTTGGAATTTTAGGGCCTCCGAAACTGTGATAGGTAGTCAGGAGTGAAATCAACAATTTACGCCTTTGGAAAGCCTGAAAGTGGAGGTTGGTTTTCGGGGTCCTGTACTCGGCTAGACTGCAAAAAAGTCTCACACATGGGGTATCCCTGTACTCAGGAGAAGCAGCAGAATGTATTTTGGGGTGTCATTTCACATATACCCATGGCATGTGTGAGCAATATATCATTTACTGACAGCTTTGTGTAAAAAAAAAAAAAAAATATATATATATATATATTTCCCGGAACTTGTGGCAAAATATAAAATATTCCATGGACTCACCATGCCTCTCAGCAAACAGCTTGGGGTGTCTACTTTCCAAAATGGGGTCATTTGGGGGGGTTTTGTGCTATCTTGGAATTTTAGGGCCTCCGAAACTGTGATAGGTAGTCAGGAGTGAAATCAACAATTTACGCCTTTGGAAAGCCTGAAAGTGGAGGTTGGTTTTCGGGGTCCTGTACTCGGCTAGACTGCAAAAAAGTCTCACACATGGGGTATCCCTGTACTCAGGAGAAGCAGCAGAATGTATTTTGGGGTGTCATTTCACATATACCCATGGCATGTGTGAGCAATATATCATTTACTGACAGCTTTGTGTAAAAAAAAAAAAAATATATATATATATATATATTTCCCGGAACTTGTGGCAAAATATAAAATATTCCATGGACTCACCATGCCTCTCAGCAAATAGCTTGGGGTGTCTACTTTCCAAAATGGGGTCATTTGGGGGGGTTTTGTGCTATCTTGGAATTTTAGGGCCTCCGAAACTGCGACAGGTAGTGCAGAGGTGACATGAACAATTTACGCCATTAGAAAACCTGAGAGTGTTGATTGGTTTTCGCGGTCCTGTACACAGCTAGGCTCCCAAAAAGTCTCACACATGGGGCATCCCCATACTCAGGAGAAGCGGCAGAATGTATTTTGGGGTGTCATTCCACATATACCCATGTCATGTGTGAGAAATTTATCTTTTAGTGACAACGTTGTGTAAAAAAAAAAAATTAAAAAAAAAAATTGTAATTTTCCCGAAACTTGTGGCAAAATATAAAATATTCCATGGACTCACCATGCCTCTCAGCAAACAGCTTGGGGTGTCTACTTTCCAAAATGGGGTCATTTGGGGGGGTTTTGTGGCATCTTGACATTTCAGGGCCTCCTAAACCGTTATAGGTAGTGAGAAAATGCAATGAAAAATGTACGCCCTTTGAAATTCTGATGGTGGTGATTTGTTTTCCGGCTCCCGTACACAGCTACGCTCCCAAAAAGTCTCACATATGTGGTATCCCTGTACTCAGGAGAAGCAGCAGAATATATTTTGGGGTGTAATTACACATATACCCATGGCATGTGTGAGCAATATATCATTTCAATGACAACTTTGTGTAAAAAAAAAAAAAAAAAAAAATTTTTTTAGTCATTTTTCAAACACCTGTGACAAAAAAATAAAATATTCAATGAGCTCAACATGCCTCTCAGAACATTCCTTAGGATGTCTACTTTCCAAAAAGTGGTAGTTTGGGGGGGTTTTGTACTGCCCCGCCATTTTAGCACTTCATGAAATGAGATAGGCAGTCAGAAATTAAAGCTTCGTAAATTTCAGTATTTACACCATAGTTTGTAGACGCTATAACTTTTGCGCAAACCAATAAAAATACGCTCATTGATTTTTTTTTTGTCAAAGACATGTAGCTAAATATATTTTGGCCAAAAAAAATGACATAAATTGAGTATATTGGATATTTTTTAAAAGACAAAGTTGAAAATGTCATTTTTTTGCAAAATTTTCGCTCTTTTTTTATTAATATCGCAAAAAATAAAAAGCGCAGAGGTGATCAAATGCCACCAAAAGAAAGCTCTGTTTGTGGGAAAAAAAGGACGTAAATTTCGTTTAGGTACAGCATTGCATGACCGAGCAATTATCAGTTAAAGTCACGAAGTGCCAAGTTGAAAAAAGGGGTCTGGTCCTTTAGCAGCCAAATCCTCCGGGGCTTAAGTGGTTAAATGACCCATGTAAGTTAATTAAAAATGTATGACCACTTTTGCATTCCTTTCAATACAGCCCCTCGTATGATATACAATGGTCGGTAGAGGAGAAAGGGGCTGAGAACTTTAGGGCGGAGGAGGACAATCCTGTCTTGAGCCTATATTTGGACTTTAACACGGGGAGAAAGTTCGGCATTTCAAGAGTTAGGGGCACTTTTCTCTCCATAGGTAAGTTCCAAAATTTACAGAATTTAATCCTAGACACCGAGAGCCCTGCTCCTTAAACTAAAGTATTGTTTTTTGTTTGTAACCCTTCACAAAGAGCAATAAAAATGAACTACTTTGTGTTCCATAAAACAAGAACAAAATTCTCTTTTTTTTTTTTTTTTTTTAAGAGAAGCTTTAGACAAAATGAGTTTATATTGGGACAATTTGAAATGGAAATACATGTCTCCCTGGTTCTTACCACATTTAAATTGATCTCTAGAGATATTTGCAAAATGTTATAAAGTGAGTATATCTTTCTTTGTATTATTTCTGCTATTAGATGCGGTTATCCGAGGTGAACGACTAAAAGTAAGTGTAGATTTTGCTTCCTTATAGCTCATACCAGGTCTGCACTCTACATGGCCTTCAAAGGGAACCTGTCACTGGAGAAATGCAATTACCCGTTCCAGAGCTTTCCGCTTTATGACGGCTCTTTGTGTTCTGCCTCAGGTATTTTTTATGTGTTGTATTGAACTACATCAGGTTATTATTGTTCAGTAGTACGCCTACATCTAGTGGCAGGTTTGTGATACTGCAACCTGTTTGGTTTCTCCCTCTATCCTTCCCTCCTATTTACTGTCAGTTAAAGCACCACTGATGATCAGTGCCCTGATTACCTGTCCTGGTCTCCCCTGTGAGGAGGAGCCGCTGATCGGCTCTCCTCGCCACACACTTTCACAGATGTGGTCAGGCCAGAGTTTAGTAAAGAGGTAAAATAATAGTCTTATCTCTTGAGTAAATACCATGCTGTCTGCTGGCCTTGCTTGATGCAGCTTGGGTTTGCATGCTATTGCTGAGTCTGTGAGTTATTAGTACCCACAGATACTTTTCCATTCTCAATTTCCCAGAGGTTCTCCCCCTACCGAATAACTTGCAGTGTCCAGCCCACCCTGCAAATGGCAGGATGGAGGGGGATCAAGGGGCAAGCATTTTTTGAGCCAAAGCCCCCAAAAGCTGCAAGTGCAATGGAAGGACCTGCACGGGGCCAGATTAAGAGCATCATGGGCCTGGTACTGAGGATTTTGGTGGGACTTAAGGGCCGTGCGTCGGCGTGCGCTTTGAGTAGAAAGGGTGCAGCGGCACAGGCCCAAGGTCTCTAAAGTCCCATTCTTCCATAAAAGCCCTTCATCGGTGTGCCTGGTGCACCCTAAGGTGAGGATGAGAGGAACAGCCATGCAGACCTAACACAACACTACGGAAGCTATATACCAGACTTCCATTAGGACTGCCCAGCCGTATTCCAGGCTTCCATTAGGACTGCATGCAGAATGCTGAACAGGTCAGGCCAGGGGAGATCTCTCCCTGTTGGCCCATTGCTTTCTGTGCAACCTGTTCTTTTTGGGTGGCTAGAGAATAGGTGCAGGAACTCCCCCCTCTTCCTTCAGAAGAGCACACAACGTCATAGGGTGGGTGTTGCCTAATTGTACCATGGGAGGGACTTAAAAGGACATAGTTAAATAAAACCAGAAGTGAATAACACATAAGCACAGGGTTCAGGAGTGCATCATACACAGAGTGATGGTTTCAGGAGTGCATATTACACAGTGCATGTTTCAGAAGTGTATAATACACAGAGTGCTGGGTTCAGGACAGCTTAATACACAGAGTGCTGGGGTCAGGATGGCATAATACACACAGTTCTCGGTTCAGGACAGCTTAATACACAGAGTGCTGGGTTCAGGACAGCTTAATACACAGAGTGCTGGGTTCAGGACAGCTTAATACACAGAGTGCTGGGTTCAGGACAGCTTAATACACAGAGTGCTGGGTTCAGGACAGCTTAATACACAGAGTGCTGGGTTCAGGATGGCATAATACACAGAATGCAGGGTTCAGGATGGCAAAATACACAGAGTGCTGGGTTCGGGACAGCTTAATACACAGAGTGCTGGGTTCAGGATGGCATAATACACAGAGTGCTTGGTTCAGGACTGAATAATACACAGAGTGCTGGGTTCAGGATGGAATAATACACAGTGTGCTGGGTTCGGGACATGTTAATACACAGAGTGCTGGGTTCAGGATGGCATAATACACAGAGTGCTGGGTACAGGACAGCTTAATACACAGAGTGCTGTGTTCAGGATGGCATAATACACAGTGTGCTGGTTTCAGGACAGCGTAATACACAGTGCTGGGTCCAGGACAGCATAATACACAGTGTGCTGGGTCCAGGACAGCGTAATACACAGTGTGTTGGGTTCAGGACAGCGCAATACACAGGAGGGTGTTAATCACAGAATGCAAGGTTCAGTGGTTTGCTATATAGAAAGAGCATTTCTGCCCCCACAGCCAAAGCTCACTCTGCACCCTTCTCTCACAGATCTCTGCAGCTGCCTCCTAGCCCTTTCACCCCCCAACAGCTAAGCTCTGCATTCAGTTGCTTCAGCTTTGACCCCCGCTCCTCCACTGCCCTCACCTTTGCACAAACAAACCCACCCCCCACCCCTCAACTGTTCACCATTCAGAAGCCGTCGGTCTCTGCCTTCCATAAGGTCCATTTGTGACTCTGCCTCTCTACCACTGGACAGCAGTGGCAGTGAGATTGTCCAGCAGGGGGCACTGACATTCAAGCATCAGGCTGTTTCTCAGTCAGCAAGCCCTGGCCGCTTGCTCTCTGTGTCCACCCTGAGTGCTGTGCAGGAAGGTTCTGAGAGAGCAGCACGCTGTCACTTGTAGTACAGAAGCCAGGCTTCTGTTTTTACAAGTGACAAAAAATAGCGGTGACAGTGAAACTGAGCATCCTGGGCCTATATTACGGTTGGGGCCTTGTGAAGTAGCTCCAATAGCTCTTATGCTAATCTGGCCCAGGATGCGCACCATTCAAAGCAGGAGGAGCACTTGTATGTACTATTCACATCATATGGAACTGCATAGGGGGATTTTGGCAAAATCTTGTTAAAGGTGAACACATTAAAGCCCATTTTTCCTGGATAAAATGTGGTACATTTCAATTGTTACTATAATTTTAATTACAAAAGAACGATATATATATTTTTTTTCCTGGAATGAAGCGTGGTCATCAATAGACATTTTGTTGTCCCTTGAAGAATTATTCCCTTCATTGTTTCTATTGCATTTTAATAATGTGTCTGTCCTAGACTGAAGATCCAATATAGTAGATACCAACACCAGCTGACATCATAGGCGTGTGCACAGGGTGTGGCAGGTGTGCCTGGGCACACCCTAATCACCTTGTGTGGTGCCGATTTCCCCTGCTTCCTGGCACCCCCTGTCTCCCCTGCAGTGCTGCCAGCTTCCCTCCATGATGGTTAGCAGGGAAAGAGGCTGGTAAATATTTAATTTATCATCATCTTCTTTTTCTGAGTAAACACTGTGGGTGATCTGTACCTATTACTCCTGTGTTCATAACTAAAGCATAGTAAACTATGTTTACTATGCTTCAGTTTGTGAATGAACAGGAAGCCGCTGAGTATAACACTTCCCATTCATTCACTGTCCAGTGCAGCTGAGGCTGCAGAAAAAAGGACTGAGGAATCTTTGCCCACAGTCCCTTATCTCAAAATTGAGACATCAGGGGTCTGTTTAGATTCTTGATATTTCACCAAAGCCCCCAACAGGGCTGCAAAAAAAAAAAAAAAATGTAAAAAAAATAACAAAAAAGCAATATTGTAAAAAATAATAAAAAAAACAAAAATAAAAAACAAAAAAAAACCTCTAAAAAAAACCCCTAAAAAAATAAAAATAAATAAACGACTGACACCGTCCATTGCCCTACTGACACCAATCTACTGTATGCTCTACTGACACCGTCCATTGCCCTACTGACACCAATCTACTGTATGCTCTACTGACACCGTCCACTGCCCTACTGACACCAATCTACTGTATGCTCTACTGACACCGTCCATTGCCCTACTGACACCAATCTACTGTATGCTCTACTGACACCGTCCATTGCCCTACTGACACCAATCTACTGTATGCTCTACTGACACCGTCCACTGCCCTACTGACACCAATCTACTGTATGCTCTACTGACACCGTCCACTGCCCTACTGACACCAATCTACTGTATGCTCTACCCCTACTGACACCAATCTACTGTATGCTCTACTGACACCGTCCACTGCCCTACTGACACCAATCTACTGTATGCTCTACTGACACCGTCCATTGCCCTACTGACACCAATCTACTGTATGCTCTACTGACACCGTCCATTGCCCTACTGACACCAATCTACTGTATGCTCTACTGACACCGTCCACTGCCCTACTGACACCAATCTACTGTATGCTCTACTGACACCGTCCACTGCCCTACTGACACCAATCTACTGTATGCTCTACCCCTACTGACACCAATCTACTGTATGCTCTACTGACACCGTCCACTGCCCTACTGACACCAATCTACTGTATGCTCTACTGACACCGTCCATTGCCCTACTGACACCAATCTACTGTATGCTCTACTGACACCGTCCACTGCCCTACTGACACCAATCTACTGTATGCTCTACTGACACCGTCCATTGCCCTACTGACACCAATCTACTGTATGCTCTACTGACACCGTCCACTGCCCTACTGACACCAATCTACTGTATGCTCTACTGACACCGTCCACTGCCCTACTGACACCAATCTACTGTATGCTCTACTGACACCGTCCATTGCCCTACTGACACCAATCTACTGTATGCTCTACTGACACCGTCCATTGCCCTACTGACACCAATCTACTGTATGCTCTACTGACACCGTCCACTGCCCTACTGACACCAATCTACTGTATGCTCTACCCCTACTGACACCAATCTACTGTATGCTCTACTGACACCGTCCATTGCCCTACTGACACCAATCTACTGTATGCTCTACTGACACCATCCACTGCCCTACTGACACCAATCTACTGTATGCTCTACCCCTACTGACACCAATCTACTGTATGCTCTACTGACACCGTCCATTGCCCTACTGACACCAATCTACTGTATGCTCTACTGACACCGTCCACTGCTCTGCCTATATACACGCATGTGTGTTTGTGCTGTGGTGTGCGCACCCTAATGCTATAGGCCAGTGTTGGCGAATATTGGCACCCCCAGATGTTTTGGAACTACATTTCCCATGATGCTCTACTACACTGCAGAGTGCATGAGCATCATGGGAAATGAAGTTTCAAAACATCTGGGGGTGCCAAGGTACGCCATCACTGCTATAGGCTGTCCTCACCAATGGTTGACATTGACCAATCATCACCAAGGATTCGGACAAACTATAACATTACCAGGGCTTCAGAGCAGATGAAAAAAAAAAAAAAAAAAAGATATATTGTATAGACAAATTGCATTTAAATATGCATAAAAGGTGGCCATTGTAATCACACCTGACAGTTTGATTGCTAATCTCATCTCTAATTGTCACTCTTGCTCTGCAGTTTTATTTTTATTTTAATTTTACTTTTAATCTGCATGTAAATGTAGAAAATCATTTTAAAAAAAGCTAAATTGAAAATCTAATTTGAAATGAAAAAGGAACACACGCTGAATACCTGCACTGAATGCATGTGCTGCATACATTTATACAATGTAATATTTTTTCCAATCTCAGTCTTTTGAAGCGTATCTAAACCTAGGAACCAAAATTTAATATATTGCAGCATACTAACCCCTAGATGTGGTGGCTGCATTCGTTTTCTTTTTATTCCCAGTATTTTGTTAATCACTTCTGGACCGGAAGGACTTGCCCCCTTAATGTCCACACCATTTTTTGCGATTCGACACTGCGTTACGTTAACGGAAAATTGCGCAGTCGTGAAAGGCTGTACCCAAATTCAATTGAAGTCCTTTTTTTCTCAGAAATAGAGCTTTCTTTTGGTGGTATTTGATCACCTGTGCAATTTCTATTTTTTGCGCTATAAACAACAAAATAGCGACAATACTGAAAAAAAAAAAAGAAAAAAGAATACAACAATATCTTTCACATTCTGCTATATATATAACATTCCCCCAAAAAAAAATCATAATTTTAGGCCAATTTGTATTCTGCTACATATGTTTGGTAAAAAAAATCGCAATAAGCATATTTTGATTGGTTTGCACAAAATCTATCGCGTCTACAAACTAGGGGAAAGATTTATGTAATTTTTATTCATTTTTTTTTTTTTTTACTAGTAATGACAGTGATGTGCGATTTTTAGCGGGACTGCGAAATTGCGGCGGACAGTTCGGACCCCTAACTGACACTTTTGGGGGGACCAGTGACATTACTACAATAATCAGTGCTATAAATATGCACTGTTACTGTAATAATGACACTGGCAGGGAAGGGGTTAACCTAGGGGTCACCAAAGGGTTAAACATGAGCCTAGGGGGTGTTTTCTAACTGTGGGGGGAGGGGCTTGTGAAATGACCACAGAGACCTGTGTTCCTATATAGAAGGATTACAGGCACTCTGTGATCATTTCAGAGAGAACAATGGTCAGCTGTGTTTACAAAAGGAGCGATCGCGGGTGACCGGCGGCAGTTGCTGCCTAGTGGGGGTGGAAATGCGCCACCAGCGGTGCGCGCTCGCCCCCCCCCCCAGCTCCATGCGCGCGACCGACGTAGTACTACGCATACGTTAGGGTAGGCCCCGCCTTCTCTCCTACCCTATAGGACCCCACTCCCATAAATCTTTGTTTCCTTTTCAGCATCCATGTTCTGTAACTAGCCTACTCAGGAACTGGGAGGGAACTCCTACTGCCATGGAGTCCATCAGGAAAGGAAAATTATGGTAAGTATTTGATATCAATTTTCCGTTTTCCTGACAGACTCAATGGCAGCATACGTTCGGGAAATAACTCGCAATACACTCCCGGGTGGGAAGATGCTGAACAAAAGAAAACTTTAATTGGTACCATCAAATGATAATACTTGAATACCAAAATTAACAGATGATAAGGCAGCTGGTTCAAATAAATAGTGAGACATAAATGTGTTGAAAGACCAGGATGCTGCCCTGCAGACTATTTCGGGAGCGACATGTCTGGAAGCTGCCCAAGACGTCGAGACACTTCGAGTTGAGTGTGCCGTCACCACTTCTGGAGGATCCAAGCCCCTAGATTTGTATGCCCATTGAATGGCCTGAACGATCCATGCAGCAATAGCCCTGGAAGAGGCCCGCATTCCTTTCTTCTATCCGTGAAGAAGGACAAAGAGAAAATCTGTTTGACGGAAGACAGCTGTGGTTGTCAGATATTGTTGCAGAGAATTGCCTACATCAAGAGGATGAGGTTGAGAGTCTTCATCTGTCCTAAAGGTGGGAAGGACAATTTCCTTATTTTCATGGAACACTGAAGTTACCTTAGGAGTTGATCCTAACATAGGTATTAAAACCACTCTGTCTGGAAAAAAGTTAGAAATGGTTCTTTTACCCCCAGACTTTGGATCTCGGAGACACGTCTTGCTGACGTAATTGCCACCAGGAATACGGTTTTAAGTGTAAGCTCTCTAATTGATAGAGGTCTACCTAAAGATGATTCTATTGATGTAAAGAAGTCCAAAACTAAGGAAACATCCCATTTTGGAAATCTCAGCTTCCTCTGGGGCTTAAGTCTCACAGCGCCCTTGAAAAATTGGCGAATCAGTGCATGTCTTGCCCAAGAAACTCCTGTGAAGGCTGAGATGGACCTGAACCCGTAATGAGCTGACAGATAAGGACAGATCTAGGCCTGATTGTAGAAAACCCAGAACATCTTGTATGGTAGGAGTCACGTCAGGATCACCTCTAGGGGATAAAAAAATGGAGAATTTTGCCCAGATTCTTTCATAGACCCTATTGGTGCTGCTTCGTCTAGCACTCAGAAGGGTAGGAATAGCTTCTGCTGGACAACCTAGGGCCTCCAGTCTCCCCCTCTCAAGAACCAGACCTTGAGGTGCAGACGTGCTGGGCATGGATGAAGAGTAGGGCCATGAGACAGAAGATTTGGCCTGAGAGGTAGAGATACAGGGGGCCGGTAATTGAGCAGTGTCAACAGGGGAAACCATGGCCTGTTGGGCCAGTATGGAATCACTGCTAAGACTTCCACCACCTCCGTCCTGAGTCTCTGCAGGAACTGGAGAATAATCTGAACCGGAGGAAAGGCGTAGGCTCTGTGAAACTTCCAACGGCCGTGAGAGCGTCCACTCCAACGGCTTAGGGGTCTCGGAATCTTGTGTAATATTTTGCAAGCTTCTTGTTGCCTGGTGCTGAAAATAGATCGACCTCCGGAAGAAAGTCCAGGACTGAACCCATCTGAAGACCTCTATGTTGAGGGACCACTCGTTGTTGTCGAGTGTGACCCGGGAGAGAAAGTCTGCCTGTAGGTTCTGTATCCCCGGAACATATACCGCTGACAGATTGGATAGATACTTCTGGGCCCAAAGCATAATCGGCCTCACCTCCTGAAGCAGAGACCAGCTGCGTGTTCCGCCCTGCCACTTCACATAGGCTACTGCTGTGGTGTTGTCTAATCTGAGGATTACAGATGATCCCTGAATCAGATGTTGAAAAGCCTGGAGTGCCTTGAAGGCTGCCCTGAGTTCCAGGATATTGGAAACAATACCGACGGTAGAGAAGCCCCACTTGCCTTGTGCTGTCTCGGACAGACAGTGAGCTCCCCAACCCGTGCTGCTGGCTAGGGATGATCGAACTTTTGAAAAGTTTGGTTCGGCCAGAACATCCGAACTTCCCGAAAGTTCGGCCCGGATTTCAGAACCCCATTGAAATCAATGGGACCCGAACTTCGGTAATCAAAAAACACCATTTTAAAGCCCTAAAACCCAATAAATGCCCCTAAAAAGTGCCTAGGGTTCTGGGTCATGCCCCAGGGACTATTAATCACACAAAAAAAGTTCTTAAAATTTGTCATTTTTGATAGAGAGCCAATTATTGAAAAAATGTAAAAAAAATGAGATTTTTTTGATTTAGTGTCTGGGGGGTCTAAAAAGTGTACCTGTGAAGCTCTGTAGCATGTCCAGAACCATAAAAAAAGATTGTTCGTGTTTTGTCACTTATAGAACAGGGATATGGCTCCGCTCTTTTCACACCTTGCCGGTTTAGTATCAAGCATTTTTTGGGGGTTATTAGAGGCAGGCAAAACATCAGAACTTCTGTGTGGGGGTATATATAGACACGTACTTATATGTATATATACCCATACACATATATAGGTGTGAAAGTAGCAGAACACTATACTTTTGCTTGATAAAAGAAAAGGAGTTGGCAGCACTCCAGGTTGAGTCAAAATCCAGATTTATTGACTGGACATCCAAATAAGACAATCGTGACAAGGTAGACGCGTTTCACACACTGACTGTGTGCTCAATCATAATGATTAAGCACACAGTCAGTGTGCGAAACGCGTCTACCTCGTCACGATTGTCATATTTGGATGTCCAGTGAATAAATCTGGATTTTGACTCAACCTGGAGTGCTGCCAACTCCTTTTCTTTTATCAAGTTTTCACGGAGGCGAGCCGGGGCATGCACCTGTGTGAGTCATCAGGCAATTACACCACCTTGAGCAGTGAGTCCTTGTCTGTTCAATTACTATACTTTTGCTAATGAAATAATTTGCACTAATATGGCTACTCTCCCAACACACCTATATATGTGTAAATGTAAAATACATATAAGTGTGTGTGTATATATATACCCCTATACAGAAGTTCAGATGTTTTGCCTGCCTCCAAAGAACCCAAAAAAAATGCCCAAAAAAATGCCTGCAAGAACAAACCTGGGCATTTTTTTTTTGGCGCTGGCATTTTTTTGGGTTCTTTGGAGGCAGGCAAAACATCTGAACTTCTGTATAGGGGTATATATATATATATATATATATATATATACACACACACTGATATGTATTTTACACTTACACATATATTGGTGTGTTAGGAGCGTAGCCATATTAGTGCAAATTATTTAATTAGCAAAAGTATAGTGTTGTGCTACTTTCACACCTATATATGTGTAGGTGTGTATATATACCCCTATACAGAAGTTCAGATGTCATGCCTGCCTCCAAAGAACCCAAAAAAATGCCCAAAAAAACGCCTGCAAGAACAAACCTGGGCATTTTTTTTTTAGGCACTGGCATTTTTTGGGGGTTCTTTGAAGGCCGGCAAAACATCTGAACTTCTGTATAGGGGTATATAAAAACACACACTTATATGCATATATACCTATACACATATATAGGTGTGAAATGAGCAGAACAGTATACTTTTGCTAATGAAATAATTTGCACTAATATGGCTCCGCTCCCAACACACCTATATATGTGTAAATGTAAAATACATATAAGTGTGTGTGTATATATATAAACCTATACAGAAGTTCAGATGTTTTGCCTGCCTCCAAAGAACCCCAAAAAAATGCCAGCGCCAAAAAAAAAATGCCCAGGTTTGTTCTTGCAGGCATTTTTTTGGGCATTTTTTTGGGTTCTTTGGAGGCAGGCAAAACATCTGAACTTCTGTATAGGGGTATATATATACACACACACTTATATGTATTTTACACTTACACATACAGTATATAGGTGTGTTGGGAGCGGAGCCATATTAGTGCAAATTATTTCATTAGCAAAAGTATAGTGTTCTGCTCCTTTCACACCTATATATGTGCAGGTGTATACAGACATGTGTGTGTATATATACCCCTATAGACATGTTCAGATGTCATGCCTGACTCCAAACATGTCCTCAAAAAAGCACTAGCAACGCCTGCAGCAAAAAGAATGCTGACAGGAGCGGAGCCATATCCCTGCTCTGAAAGTGACACAAGAGAAACAATCTTTTCTCTATAGCGGTCACCCTGCTATGGAAGAGTTTTGTCACCCTTCCATAGCATTCACAGTCAGTTAACCCTACACTACACTACGGTCCCCTTACACTTAACACTTTCCCTACAGAAACTGAATAAATTAAAGCTAACTATAGTGGAAAATAGCACCCTAACTACACTAGATATCCCTTTCCTCACACTAAAAATTGCTAAATGACACTTTGTAACAGTTTGTAGCAGAAGTAACAGAACAGCATTCCACTCTCTTCCATGTCCCTGTATAAGAATGCTAGGAATTTGGCGGGGCTATCTTATATACTGGGGGGCGTATTCACTAATGATTGGACTATGGACCCCCTAGTCACTCCAATCACATTCCTAGCATTCTCCTGCCCCCTCATTTGGCTTTTACTGATGATTCTGGTCCAATCACTGGCTTTTAAAGCCCATTTCCTGAACCATTGCATTTTGGTCGGTTCTGGTTGCCGAATTCCGAACTTTTTGGGCAAAATTTTTTTAAATTCGGCCGAACCTCGAACAGCCAATGTTCGGGTCGAACCGATGGTCGACCCGAACCGTTCGATCATCCCTACTGCTGGCATCTGATGTCACCGTGATCCAGGAGATGGGGGCTATGGAGTGACAGTTCAGAAGGTTTTCTCTTACCAACCACCATGGAAGACACCTTTTCATGGCTGCCGACAACAAGATGCGCTGGACCAGATCGTCTGACTGCCATTGCTGGAGAAAGCCTCTCTGGAATGGTCTTAGGTTCCAAAGGGCCCACTTCACCATGGGAACTGTCGCTACTAGAGTCCCAATTACCTTCAGGCACTAACGAGCCGTGAGATGAGAGGAGGAGAAAGCCAGAGCGATCCTGTCCCTGATTACTGGAATCTTCTCCACTGGAAGAGAAATTGTACCCTTTTCTGTGTTGAACAGAGCTCCCAGAAAGATGAGAGACTTAGTGGGAACCAGGTGGCTTTTTTCGATATTCAGGATCCATCCGAACTCTTGAAGAACCTCGATGACACGGTCTCTGTGTCCAAGGAGTTGCGACTTGTCTTGGGATAGGAGAAGTAGGTCATCTAGGTAATGATGTAACCTGATGCCCTCCACTCTGATCAACACCACTACTGCCAACAGGACTTTTGAGAATGTGCGAGGTGACGTGGAGAGTCCAAAGGGAAGACAGACAATTTGGAAGTGACTTTCTCCTATAGCGAAGCGAAGAAATTGCTTAAGGTTTTCTGCGACAGGAACATGAAAGTATGCGTCTTTCAGGTCTATAGATACCAACCAGTCTCCCGGCTGTACTGAGAGTTGGATCGTCTGGAGAGACTCCATCTTGAACCTTTCTTTGAGAATATACTGGTTTTTGTGTGTCAGGTCTATAACAGGTCTCCATGAGCCGTTCTTCTTCCGCACCATAAAAAGGGGAGAGTAGATCCTTGACCCCTTTCGATGTTTGGAACGGGAACCACTGCACCCTGGAGTAGCAGGTAATCTATGTAGGTGGGAAGAACCCGTCTTTTCTCCTCTGAAGCAGGGATGGAAGTTGGGACAAATCTGAGCCTCGGGTGCGGTCGAAGGTCCAGGAGTGACAGACCGAAATTGTATCGACAACCCAGATGTCTCAGATTGAAGCCGCCCAGACATGCCGAAAGTGGAAAAGAGGAGCCCCCACTGACATGTCTGAGCGGGCCCACTTTCAAAACGACTTAGTGGCTTCCCGATCACCAAACAAATCACTTTTAGATGATTTCTGAAAGCAAGACTGTCTGGACTTCCAGCCTCTACCGTAGCTCTTGCCTGGTTTGTAGCTGCGTGCGTCTCTGGATCGGCCAGCGCTTTGTTTCCTAGGAGGGGCCCTCTTGAAGTTAGCTTGGCGCCTGTCCTGAGGGAGGAATCCCGACCTACCGCCAGTGGCCTTAGAGATGGCACTCTCCAATTTGTTACCAAAGAGAGAAGAACCCCCAAATGGTATTCGACACCACACTTGTTTAGAAGGGGCGTCAGCTACCCAAGGCGTAAGCCAAAGTGCCCGTTTGGCGGTGACAGAAGATAGCATCACTCGGGCCAAAAGACGGATGATGTCAATAGAGGCCTCCCCCCAGGAAAGCGGATGCCATTTTCAACTCCTGAATAGGAGAGCTCCTGGCAACATCTTCAGAGACATTTTTGAGAGTCTCCTCAACATCCTCGGACCAGATTTCCATTGCCTTAGAAGTAGCAGCCAAAGCTAAGGCCGGCTTGCAGGCCATACCTGCCGTGAGATAGACCCGTTTTATATCAGAGTCAATTCTTCTTTCCAATGGATCTTTGAAGGAGGCTGTATCCTCCAGAGGGAGAGTCACGTGTTTGACAAGCCTCATCACTGCTGCGTCAACTAGTGGAGGGGATTCAAGATGATTAACTTCCTCCTGTTTGAAAGGATATCATTTTGCCATTTTGGAAAGCATAGAATTTTTCCTCTCCACCTTACTCCACTCTTCAGTGATAATTTCCCCTAGTTCACCTAGGAATGGAAAATTGAGCCGTTCTTTGCCTAATTGCTTGAAAAACTTTTTCTGTTTAATAGGGGAAACTGTTGACTCCTCCCACTCAAGGGCCTCCCTTACTGCCTTCACCAAAAGGAGAACAAGCCCAAAATCAAAGCCCACACAGGGATCGTCCGATTCAGAATCACTTTCTGACAGGGGGAGGGAGGGACGACTTGGTTGGGAAGAATCCAGGCAGTCTTGGCCCTGCGATTCCATTTCTGGGGAGCGAGGCTGTACATATGTTGCCTTTTGGTGAGAGATCCCCAAATCTTTCAGAGAGTCCTTCAGGACTCGTTTCACAACCGACTCCAGATGCTGGTCTGAGCTCTGTCTTTCCCCTGCGGCTTGAGCATAGCAATGGTCGCAGAGAGATTTTCCATCTGGGACCTGCAGGCCACACCCCCAGCATTTATTTTTACAGGATTGACCCGAGCGACCGTGGACCCTGGAAGGGGAGGACACATCTTCACCACAGTGCCTAGAGCTGGAAGGGGATTTCCGCCTTAATCTAGACGAGGAATGCCGGTGCTGCGACTTAGAGTGGCGATCCTCTTTGCGGGCAATATACTGCAGATCAGACCTTGAGGAGCTAAAAAACATAAATGATAAAGAGAGATAGCACAGGACACACAAGATCCGTGATTAGGGTTGAGCGGACACCTAGATGTCCGTGTTCGACGGGTTCGGCCGAACTTTAAAAAAAAGTCCGGGTCCGTGTCCCGGACTTTTACCGAACTTTTCCCGGACACCGAACCCCATTGAAGTCAATGGGGACCCGAACTTTAAGGCACTAAAATGGCTCTAAAACACCAAAGGAAAGGGCTAGAGTGCTGCAAATGGCAGCAAAACGTAATTAAGAGCATGGCAAGTGCTCTGCAAACAAATGTGGATAGGGAAATAACTTAAAACAACAAAAAAAAACAGAAAAATAAAACAATGTTCTTCTTCATCTCTGAAGGACGAGGCCCATATGGAGTAGGAGGGAGGTTGAGGTGGTGGTGGATGTGGCGGTGACATAGGCGTGCGCACAGGGTGTGCTGGGTGTGCCTGGGCACACCCTAATCACCTAGGGCACATAGCATTGCCAGTGAGGAGATGGGAAAGATCTCCCTGGGACCTGCTCTGCTCTATTTCTCCTTGCCTACAGGTACATGGCCCCGATACATTACTCTCCCTGCTGGCAAACACATGCATGTGTATTTCAACTTTGGGGTGCACACCTTAATGCAATAGGCTGCGCACACCTATGGGCGGTGTAGGTGGAAGCGGCGGTGGAGGAGGACCAGGGCCGGATTAACAGCATCATGGGCTTGGTGCTGAGGATTTTGAAGGGCCTTAAGGGCCGTGCCTTGCCATGCACCCAGAGGAGGAAGGGTGCAGCCATGCATGCCTAATTCAACATGGGATGCTGTCTCTGAAGCCCATAAACACATCCATGCATCGCCAACTGTCCCTCCTTGTCCGGCCTTCACGCTGTGTGGGGAGGTTCTGAGGGTGCTGCCTGGGGAAGCGAGCATAGAAGCCAGACTTCTGTGTTTACAAGTGACAGAAGAGCGGTAACAGTGAATATGGCCAACCCGGGGCCTATATAAAAGGTAGGGGCCTGGAGCTGCAGCTCCAATAGCCCCTACATTAATCTGGCCCTGAGGAGGAGGACGAGGTAGCCAACACTGCTTCTTTTCAAAAATTTTAAATGAGGGTACACCCCAAAAGAGTGAGAAAGAGCAAAAATGGAACAATGGGTGGGTAAGGTCGGTATCCATTGCTATTCTGCATAAGGTACGGAAAAGTCCCGTGGGATCCATGCCTGGTTCATTTTAATGAACGTGAGCTTGTCCACATTGTCTCTGGACAGGCGGCTGCGCTTGTCTGTTATAACGCCCCCAGCCGTGCTAAATACCCGTTCAGATAATACACTGGCTGCAGGGCACGCCAGCACCTCCAAGGCGTAAAGGGCAAGCTCAGGCCATGTGCCCAATTTGGAGACCCAGAAGTTGAAGGGGGCAGACCCGTCATTCACTACATGTAGGCGTGTGCACACATACTGCTCCACCATGTTGGTAAAATGCTGCCTCCTGCTAAGACGTTCCATCTGAGCTGCTGGTGCTGCTGTTTGTTGTGGCGTGCTGACAAAGCTTTTCCACATTTCGGCCATGCTAACCCTGCCTTCTGAGGTGCTGGCGGTGCCCTGGTTGCGTTGGCGACCTCCTCCTCCTCCTCCTCTGCCTTGTGCTTCCACTGTGGCCCCGCTGTCAGATGGGAATGCCAGCAGCATGGCGTCTACCAGCGTGCGCTTGTACTCGCGCATCTTGCGATCGCGCTCCAGTGAGTGAATTAAGGACGGTACGTTGTCCTTGTAACGGGGATCCAGCAGCGTGGCCACCCAGTAATCAGCACAAGTTAGAATGTGGGCAACTCGGCGGTCGTTGTGGAGACACTGCAGCATGTAATCGCTCATGTGTGCCAGGCTGCCCAGAGGCAACGAAAGGCTGTCCTCTGTGGGAGGTGTATCGTCCGTGTCCTCTGTATCCCCCCAGCCACGCACCAGTGATGGCCATGAGCTGGCCTGGGTGCCACCCTGCTGTGAACATGGTTCCATCTCCTCCTCCAGCTCCTCCTCCTCCTCATCCTCCTCATCCTCCAGAACTGTGCCCCTGCTGGACAATTGCGTCCCTGGCGTTTGCGTGTGCAGGAACCCACCCTCGGAGCCCCTTGCGAATGACTGCCCTGAAAGCCTTGGAAATGTTACCTCTTCATCCTCCTCCTCCTCCTCATCCTGTGCCACATCCTCTTCCATCATCGCCCGAATTGTTTTTTCAAGGAGGCATAGAAGTGGGATAGTTAAGCTGAGAACGGCGTCATTGCCACTGGCCATGTTGGTGGAGTACTCAAAACAGCGCAACAAGGCACACAGGTCTCGCATGGAGGCCCAGTTAAATTAAATAGCGGAATAGAAAATATGATCCAAAAAAAGTGTATGTATATCACACGTACACAACCACACTGGGCCCCAATTACTATTGTTTGTACCCCTAAAAGGCTAGATGAGGAGTAGGGGGAGTATGGAACAGGCAGCACCCTCAAACCTTCAGAAGTATGAGATGAACCCCAACAACTTGGAAAGGTGGATCTCTCTCACACGTACCAACACAGACTATCCCCCAATTTAACTGATCCCCAAAGGTTTTTGATTAAATAGCGGAATAGAAAATATGATCCAAAAAAAGTGTATGTATATCACACGTACACAACCACACTAGGCCCCAATTACTATTGTTTGTACCCCTAAAAGGCTAGATGAGGAGTAGGGGGGGTATGGAACAGGCAGCACCCTCAAATCTTCAGAAGTATGAGATGAACCCCAAAAACTTGGAAAGGTGGATCTCTCTCACACGTACCAACACAGACTATCCCCCAATTTAACTGATCCCCAAAGGTTTTTGATTAAATAGCGGAATAGAAAATATGATCCAAAAAAAGTGTATGTATATCACACGTACACAACCACACTGGGCCCCAATTACTATTGTTTGTACCCCTAAAAGGCTAGATGAGGAGTAGGGGGAGTATGGAACAGGCAGCACCCTCAAACCTTCAGAAGTATGAGATGAACCCCAACAACTTGGAAAGGTGGATCTCTCTCACACGTACCAACACAGACTATCCCCCAATTTAACTGATCCCCAAAGGTTTTTGATTAAATAGCGGAATAGAAAATATGATCCAAAAAAAGTGTATGTATATCACACGTACACAACCACACTAGGCCCCAATTACTATTGTTTGTACCCCTAAAAGGCTAGGAGTAGGGGGGGTATGGAACAGGCAGCACCCTCAAACCTTCAGAAGTATGAGATGAACCCCAACAACTTGGAAAGGTGGATCTCTCTCACACGTACCAACACAGACTATCCCCCAATTTAACTGATCCCCAAAGGTTTTTGATTAAATAGCGGAATAGAAAATATGATCCAAAAAAAGTGTATGTATATCACACGTACACAACCACACTAGGCCCCAATTACTATTGTTTGTACCCCTAAAAGGCTAGATGAGGAGTAGGGGGGGTATGGAACAGGCAGCACCCTCAAATCTTCAGAAGTATGAGATGAACCCCAAAAACTTGGAAAGGTGGATCTCTCTCACACGTACCAACACAGACTATCCCCCAATTTAACTGATCCCCAAAGGTTTTTGATTAAATAGCGGAATAGAAAATATGATCCAAAAAAAGTGTATGTATATCACACGTACACAACCACACTAGGCCCCAATTACTATTGTTTGTACCCCTAAAAGGCTAGGAGTAGGGGGAGTATGGAACAGGCAGCACCCTCAAACCTTCAGAAGTATGAGATGAACCCCAACAACTTGGAAAGGTGGATCTCTCTCACACGTACCAACACAGACTATCCCCCAATTTAACTGATCCCCAAAGGTTTTTGATTAAATAGCGGAATAGAAAATATGATCCAAAAAAAGTGTATGTATATCACACGTACACAACCACACTAGGCCCCAATTACTATTGTTTGTACCCCTAAAAGGCTAGGAGTAGGGGGAGTATGGAACAGGCAGCACCCTCAAACCTTCAGAAGTATGAGATGAACCCCAACAACTTGGAAAGGTGGATCTCTCTCACACGTACCAACACAGACTATCCCCCAATTTAACTGATCCCCAAAGGTTTTTGATTAAATAGCGGAATAGAAAATATGATCCAAAAAAAGTGTATGTATATCACACGTACACAACCACACTAGGCCCCAATTACTATTGTTTGTACCCCTAAAAGGCTAGATGAGGAGTAGGGGGGGTATGGAACAGGCAGCACCCTCAAATCTTCAGAAGTATGAGATGAACCCCAAAAACTTGGAAAGGTGGATCTCTCTCACACGTACCAACACAGACTATCCCCCAATTTAACTGATCCCCAAAGGTTTTTGATTAAATAGCGGAATAGAAAATATGATCCAAAAAAAGTGTATGTATATCACACGTACACAACCACACTAGGCCCCAATTACTATTGTTTGTACCCCTAAAAGGCTAGATGAGGAGTAGGGGGGGTATGGAACAGGCAGCACCCTCAAACCTTCAGAAGTATGAGATGAACCCCAACAACTTGGAAAGGTGGATCTCTCTCACACGTACCAACACAGACTATCCCCCAATTTAACTGATCCCCAAAGGTTTTTGATTAAATAGCGGAATAGAAAATATGATCCAAAAAAAGTGTATGTATATCACACGTACACAACCACACTAGGCCCCAATTACTATTGTTTGTACCCCTAAAAGGCTAGATGAGGAGTAGGGGGGGTATGGAACAGGCAGCACCCTCAAACCTTCAGAAGTATGAGATGAACCCCAACAACTTGGAAAGGTGGATCTCTCTCACACGTACCAACACAGACTATCCCCCAATTTAACTGATCCCCAAAGGTTTTTGATTAAATAGCGGAATAGAAAATATGATCCAAAAAAAGTGTATGTATATCACACGTACACAACCACACTAGGCCCCAATTACTATTGTTTGTACCCCTAAAAGGCTAGGAGTAGGGGGAGTATGGAACAGGCAGCACCCTCAAACCTTCAGAAGTATGAGATGAACCCCAACAACTTGGAAAGGTGGATCTCTCTCACACGTACCAACACAGACTATCCCCCAATTTAACTGATCCCCAAAGGTTTTTGATTAAATATCGGAATAGAAAATATGATCCAAAAAAAGTGTATGTATATCACACGTACACAACCACACTAGGCCCCAATTACTATTGTTTGTACCCCTAAAAGGCTAGATGAGGAGTAGGGGGAGTATGGAACAGGCAGCACCCTCAAATCTTCAGAAGTATGAGATTGTGTTCACTGTACCCCACAAAGATTGAGTTCACTGCACCCCACAATGATTGTGTTCACTGCACCCCACAAAGATTGTGTTCACTGCACCTCACAAAGATTGTGTTCACTGTACCCCCCAAAGATTGTGTTCACTGCACCCCACAAAGATTCTGTTCACTGTACCCCACAAAGATTGTGTTCACTGCACCCTAAAAGGATGTTGTTCACTGCACCCCACAAAGATTGTGTTCACTGCACCCTAAAAGGATGTTGTTCACTGCACCCCAAAAAGATTGTGTTCACTGTACCCCCCCAAAGATTGTGTTCACTGCACCCCACAAAGATTGTGTTCACTGCACCCCAAAAAGATTGTGTTCACTGTACCCCCCAAAGATTGTGTTCACTGCACCCCAAAAAGATTGTGTTCACTGTACCCCCCAAAGATTGTGTTCACTGCACCCCACAAAGATTCTGTTCACTGTACCCCACAAAGATTGTGTTCACTGCACCCCAAAAAGATTGTGTTCACTGTACCCCCCCAAAGATTGTGTTCACTGCACCCCACAAAGATTCTGTTCACTGCACCCCACAAAGGATTTTGTTCACTGCACCCCAAAAAGATTGTGTTCACTGCACCCCAAAAAGGATTTTGATCACTGCACCCCAAAAAGGATGTTGTTCACTGCACCCCAAAAATGATTTTGTTCACTCCACCCCAAAAAGATTGTGTTCACTGCACCCCACAAAGATTGTGTTCACTGCACCCCAAAAAGATTGTGTTCACTGTACCCCCCAAAGATTGTGTTCACTGCACCCCACAAAGATTCTGTTCACTGTACCCCACAAAGATTGTGTTCACTGCACCCCAAAAAGATTGTGTTCACTGCACCCCAAAAAGGATGTTGTTCACTGCACCCCAAAAAGGATGTTGTTCACTCCACCCCAAAAAGATTGTGTTCACTGCACCCCACAAAGATTGTGTTCACTGCACCCCAAAAAGATTGTGTTCACTGCACCCCAAAAATGATTTTGTTCACTGCACCCCAAAAAGGATTTTGTTCACTGCACCCCAAAAAGGATGTTGTTCACTCCACCCCAAAAAGATTGTGTTCACTGCACCCCAAAAAGATTGTGTTCACTGCACCCCACAAAGGATTTTGTTCACTGCACCCCAAAAAGATTGTGTTCACTGCACCCCAAAAAGGATGTTGTTCACTGCACCCCAAAAAGGATTTTGTTCACTGCACCCCAAAAAGATTGTGTTCACTGCACCCCACAAAGGATTTTGTTCACTGCACCCCACAAAGATTGTGTTCACTGCACACCAAAAAGGATTGTGTTCACTGCACCCCAAAAAGATTTTGTTCACTGCACCCCAAAAAGATTGTGTTCACTGCAGCCCAAAAAGATTGTGTTCACTGCAGCCCAAAAAGATTGTGTTCACTGCAGCCCAAAAAGATTGTGTTCACTGCAGCCCAAAAAGATTGTGTTCACTGCAGCCCAAAAAGATTGTGTTCACTGCAGCTCACACACAGAAAAATGGATGTGGATCACTGACACCTGCCTATCTCCAATCCCACACCACACAGCAATATCGATTGTAGTTTGTAGAACACAGTTTCCCTAAAATTCAGCAGACTCTGTCCCTAACAGGATTGAGAAGAGATCGTAGATCAGGATTGAGTGCAGATTCACCCCACCCCCCACACAGCAATATCGATTGTAGTTTGTAGAAGACACTGACCCTATAATTCAGCAGACTCTATCCCTAAAATGCCTACAACTCGCCCTGCCTAAACACTCCGACCTGTCCCTCAATTCTATCCGGACACAAATGGTTTTTTCCTGCCTATCTTTCCCTAATCAGCAGCCAGCACATTGATGTGTGCTCTGTCCCTTAGCTAAGCAGCAGAATGACGCTGCTGCGGCGGCTGCCTCGAACTTATAAAGACTTGGTCACATGCTTCAGACGGCCAATCACAGCTACTAAGACATTTGCAGGCATGGCTGGGATGGCTTAAGGCACACCAGTTAAACGATTGTTGATTGGCTGTTGAAAGCCCGCCATGAAAAGAGCGCCAAAGCATGCAAAACCCGGAAATAAAACGACCGAACACGGATTTTTACCCGAACATACAGTAAAGTGTCCGTGTCCGTGTTCGGGTACAAAAAATCCAATTATTCGGTACGAACACGAATAATACAGTCCGTGTTCGCTCAACACTATCCGTGATACCTCCCACCCATAACTGCCCCACCAAAAATACCTGCCATGAGCGGGCTGACCACTTAGGGGCGGTGATGACTCCATGCTGGCTGAAGCGATTCGCTAAAGACAGAAGGAGACATAAATAAGTATTTTGCTTAGGCTGCCAGGGGGGGGGGGGGGAGAGAGAGAGACCATTTGAGTCACTAACCTGTCAGTATAGGAATCCAGAACCTGAGGAAGCCTGCTGCAAACATTTTGCAGAGGCAATTCTCCTGTTTAAATTTGGCGCCAGGATGACGTCATCGCCGATCGAGGCAACTGCGCATGCGCAAAAATGGCCACCGACCGTGGTACTGCAGAAGGCCAGAATACTGGTGATTGTGACACAGGAAGCCCGAAAACTGGAGGGGAAGGATGCCCGCCCCCCCCCCCCCCACAGCAGCACAATGGAAGCACATAGGTACAAATAAACACTAGAACCAGGGAAAAGGAAAAAATGAATACAATTTTAAACAAAATGTACTTGCGGGTTTCAGCTCAGACACGGTCAGGCACAGTACACCGGGCTTCGGGCAACACAGGACCACCCACAGCAGCTGGGCTTTTTGGCCACCAGACGAATCTTCAGTTGCCTCCTCCATACCCAGCTAATAACAAGGGCTTATCGGAGGCAGGACCATGCTGAACCAAATCCACATTCCATAACGTCCAATCGAAGGTAGGAAATGCACAGGTATGTGCAACCTTAGGAGGACAAAAAAGGAACATGGATGCTGAAAAGGAGCAAAGATTTACGGGAGTGGGGTCCTATAGGGTAGGAGAGGAGGCGGGCATACCCGAACGTATGCTGCCATGGAGTCTGTCAGGAAATATATATATATATATAATGTTTGGGAGTTCTAAGTAACTTTCTAGCAAAAAGTTTTCAGGCTTTTTTTTTTGGGCCTTTTTCAGGCTTTTTTGGGGGCATTTTTCAGGCTTTTTTTTGGGCATTTTTCGGGTGTTTTTTCTGGCATTTTTCAGGCCTTTTTTTCCAGGCCTTTTTTGCAGGTGTTTAGAGGCAGGCATTAACATCTAACAAAAAACTCTTGTAATCTGCCAAAAAAGAAGCTCATATGTGAACTGGGGTCATTGAAATGAATGGGATTTTGCTTGTTAGGTATTTTGAGACATCAGAGATGAGCATTTATGAGCTGAGAAATGCTCAGGTGTGAACAGAGCCTTAGACTCCAAGGGGTTAAACTGGGCTGACATTTTTTTGCCATGACAAGGAGAGAATGCAAGTGAAAACCGCACATACAGCCATGTCCAAAATGTAAGGCATTGCCTGGGGGAGTATCATGATCTCTGCAAGATTTAATAAATACTTTTCCTAGCGTACGTGCTCTTAATTTAAAAAATATATTTAATAATAGGTCCAGTTTTTACATTCCAATAAGTGTATGGTGTCTGATACATTTGAGTATTTCACATTCTGGAGTCTTGCTAAGCTAGATGTAGAGCTGTGCACTCTGTAACCTTTGTCTGTTGTCACTGAACAGTAGGCTAACTCCTTTGAGGGGATTTAAATGAACGCACATTAATAATTATTCCTATATCTTTTATTATGCCGAGGAAATGAATGGGTCCAAAAGTAAAAAGGTCCTTGTCAATTCTGCGAAGAAAACATTTCAAGGTTTGTCATTGAAAGGTACGGTATTTTGTATCATAGAAACAGAATAAATTAAAGCTTTTTGTATTCTGCGCAGTCGATGTATGGAATAAAATAGCGAAATTATAGATGTGAGGCTTACGGGAATGTAATTAAGTGGCATTTGAGAAGACAAATTCCATTTAAAATATATTTAGAGCTGGAAAAATACTCTGTATGCAGGGTTTGATGTATATCCGTGTAAATGTGTTGCAACAAAAGGGGTCCCGAATGAACCGATGGCTTCAAAAAAGTGCTTCCTGTAAAATAGATCTCTTTTATTGTCGCATAAAAAAGTAGCGTAAAATGTCTGAAAAATGTGACGAGTTTTAAAGCCAAACAGGTACAAATACAAATCACTAACACAACCTTTTTCAACCAGGGTGCCCTAAGAAATCTTCAGGGGTGCCCTAAGGAATCTTCACGGGTGCCTTGGCAAAATCCCTAAAAATTGATAAAAAATTGTATACAAGCCAGCAAGTGGATAAAGCCCGCCTTTTAATTACACAAAGCCCCAGGTTTCCATTATGCTCCATTACGACTTTTTGGACACTGCCATCCTAACAACCAATGACATCAGTCAATATCTGTTGCCTCCACAGCATCCTTGTATTTTTTTTTTTTGCAATCAAAGTTTATTGAAAAAGGAAAAAAAGTAGGAACAGGAACAACAGCACTGGGGTGACATTAGCTGACTGATGGAGATAAATTGAGGGAGAAGAGAAACATTGGAACACTAGTCAGTACCAGTTTGCAAAAGCTTATTTGCTTTGGAAGAATAAATCACCTCTAACGTTGGGTGTCCTACGTGTGGGCGTTGCTGCATTATGTAAAAAAAATTTTTTTTTTTTCTTTACATTTTAGAATGAGGTTCCTCGAGACTGTCATTAATGTTAAAGGGTGCCTTGAGATTGTCTATAATTTTAAAGGGTGCCTTGAGTAAAAAGGCTGAGAAACACTGCACTAATGCATGCTAAACCACTTCAATGTTTATCATTTTTTGAACTCTTGGTAAATTCTGCATTGTTTGCTATAGATTACTGTAACCCCCCCCCCCCCCAAAAAAAAAGTAAAATGGTGGTAGTCACAATTTTTGTTACGTCACACAATATTTATGCAGCTATTAATCAATTAAGGACCAGGCCTATTTCTGACACTTGTTGTTTACAAGTTAAAATCAGTATTTTTTTGTAAGAGAACTCCCAAACACAATATACTTTTTTTTTTTTTTTTTTTTGCAGAGACCCACATGGATCCTCAAACTACGGCCCTCCAGCTCTTGTGGAACTACACATCCCATGAGGCATTGTAAAACTCTGACATTCACAGACATGACTAGGCATGATGGGAATTGTAGTTCCTGAACAACTGGAGGGCCATAATTCGAAGACCCCTGTGCCTAGAGAATAAAATGGAGATCATTGCAATACTTTGTGTCACACCGTATTTGCGCAGCGGTTTTACAAACCCAATTTGTTTGGGAAAAAATACACTTTTTTTAATTTGAAAATTAAAAATAAGAAAACATTTTTTTTCTAAATGTGAAGATAATGTTACGCTGAGTAAATAGATACCCAACATGTCATGCTTCAAAATTGCGCACGCTCGTGCAATGAAGGCAAACATTTGGTACTTAAAAATCCCCATAGGTGACACTTTAAACATTTCTACAGGTTACCAGTTTAGAGTTGCAGAGGAGGTCTAGTGCTAGAATTATTGCTCTCTCTCCAAAAGTCGCAGCGGTAACTCACATGTGTGGTTTGAACACCGTTTGCATATGTGGGCACGACTTGCGTATAGACTATAACCATCTTCTGAAATTCAAATATAATAAATTGGAATTTGAACACAATAGATTAGAATAGAAAAGAGCAAAATAGAATAGAAAAAAAATAGAATAGGACAGAATAGAATAGCAAAAACAATAGAATAGAATAAACCCGTCTTCCAAAATTCAAATTTTGAATAGAATACTGTAAATTTGAATAGAATAATTTAAAATTTGAATACAATTTCAAATTTTCTGAATTTGGTCGAATTTAATTAAATTCGTTCAAATTTGGAAAATTAGAAATCACATTTGAAAATTAATAAACAAATCTAAATTAAAATTATAAAACAAATGCCGAAAACAAATTAAATGAATTTAACAAAATTCTTAAACTTGTTTTTTTATTAATTTCAATACAGATAATAACAATACAAACATACAATTACCCAAGGGAACCAACCAATACATACATTCAACAATTCATAACCCAACCCCAAAGAAAAAAAAATATATATATATAGTGATAAATAAAGTATACATTTTTAATATATATTTCACTTTTGAATTTAACAAAATTAACCAAACTATATTATTTAAATAGCAAATCGAAACAAGACCAATTTTTTCATTGTGCACACGTCTGCCCGGAAGTGACGTAATACACATTGACTCCAGGGCCATTTGTTGCTGGAGGGATTAGAAGCAGATATTCCCCGAGTTCCTCCTGCTCTCACTGAGTAGTTTCCTGCTGTCCCACAGTATGAGAATCCCATAAAAGTGATCAGCCGGCTCTCTGAAAGGCCTTCGCTGGCTGTTAGAGCTCACAGGTGCACCTCACTATAATGATATACCGCTGTGCCAATCACTGCTGGATGCACGCAAAGAAGATGTGTGAACAGACATGAAAAGCTGCAGCCACTGTCCACCTATCATTATAGGTTTTGGGCTCAGTGACTGCATTAGAAGATTCCTGCATCTACAATTTGCACCTGGCCAAATCGCCAATGTGAATGTAGTCATATGGTTGTCATCCTTATTCTTGATTTGCTACTTACTGAGTAAGGCCCCTTTCACACGGGCTTTCCGATCCGGTCCCCCTGTCAGTTTTTCAAGCAGACCTGATCGGATGCTCTATGTACCTCTATGGAGCGGCAGATGTCAGTGATGACATGTCCGCTGACACCCGCTGCTATGTGGACCATGAAATCCAAATGGATGGATCCACCTGTCTGGAGGATTGGATCGGATAGGATCAGATGAAAATGGACAGGCGGTCCGCTTTCATCTGATCTCCCATAGAGGAGAGCAGGGATCTGACAGATCTGTCTCTGCAAAGTAAGCGGAGACAAACCTGTCATCCGCCTGCTCAGCGGGGATCGGCGGATCAATCCTGCTGAGAAAAATGGAGTCCACCAGGCGGAAAGCCCATGTGAAAGGACCCTAACTGACATGGATTAACCCCTTCAAGCCGACCGTATGCAAATATGCAGCCCCACTGGACTGGACTTTTTTCTGTAGGGCTGCATATTTGTTTACCTCTCTTTGTGATAGAAGCGAGCCGCCCTCCCATGCCTACTGCGGGAGTTTGAGGTTTTTGGATCCGTCTCCAACTTGAAGATCAACCTCTCCAAGTCAGAGATCGTGGGGGTGGCCCTACCACGGCCTCTTCAGGATCTGCTGGCTTCGGACTTTCCATTCCGATGGGCCCAAGGGGGGCTTCGATACCTGGGGACCGTGCTATCCCCCAATCCGGCGGACCTGTTCCGCCTCAATTTTCCTCCCCTCCTGGTTGGCATCCGGTCCCTGTTGGAGAGGTGGACCAGGGGACTCCACTCCTAGTTCGGCAGGTGTAATATTCTGAAGATGTCGATCCTTCCCAAACTACTGTATCTCTTTCAGACACTGCCGATATCGATTCCGGGGGCGTTCCTGAAACAGGTTGAGTCGATCTTCACTGATTTTGTGTGGGTAGGTAGGCGACCGCGTCTGGCTCGCCGCTACCTAGTGTTGCCTAAGCGACACGGAGTGGCGCTCCCGGACCCCAGGCGCGACTACCAAGCGGCCATGCTCTCCCGTTGGATGGACTGGGCACGTCATGCAGATCTGAAACTATGGGTTGCCCTAGAGGCCTCCCTATTTGCTATACACTTACCACGGGCCCCGCTTATCCCCCGTGGGGTTCCTGCGGAGGCAATGTGTCACCCTACTATAGGACCCAGGATTAAGGCATGCTCTTTGGCGGCTTCGGATAGAGGTCTCTCGAGGGGAAGAGGCCCGCTCTACCCTCTGCTTGGGAATCCGGCGTTTGAGCCTGGTTGTGAGAGCGGCCGGTTCAGCGCCCTGCTTAAAGAGGGTGTCTTCCAGGTCTCACACTTTGTCTCGGACACGGGCTGGCCGACCCTTTCCCAGCTGACTTCCCTGAGTGGGAGGTATCAGCTGCTCAGGTGGCAAGCCTTGCAACTCCTTCACTTCCTTAGAGGCCTGGGGGACCCCTCGACTTTCAAGCGGGGCCTAACACCCTTTGAGCAGCTCATGTCCACACCGGGCCACTTGCCTCACGCCCTCTCGCAGATTTATGCCCTGATCTCGGATCCTCCCGCGGACTTTGCCCTACCGGGTATTCTTAAATGGGAAAGGGAGTTGAACCGAGCGTTCTCCGATTCCCAGAGGTGGCATATGATCCGTTTCTCCCTCAAATCTTCCATCTGCACAAAAATACAGGAATCCAATTACAAGGTCCTTACACACTGGTACTTTACTCCGGCCAGACTGCACCGGTTCTTTCCGGAGACGTCCGACACGTGTTGGCGCTGTCATCAAGACGTGGGCACCATGTCCCACGTTTTCTGGTTTTGCCCTAAACTTCGGGACTTCTGGGCCGAAGTACGTCGCATCTCCCAACTGATGACGGACCGGGCTATCCCCGACGATCCGGCATTCTTCCTGTTACACTGCACGGGCATAGCTCCTAAACGCTATAAAAACTCGGTGTTGCGGCATCTTGCTGATGCAGCGAAATCCTGCATCAGCCTTTGCTGGAAGAGCCCTTCTCCCCCGACGGTCGCCCTCTGGTTGCAGAAGGTAAAGTGGATGAACGATTTGGAGGACTTGGTGCTCACCGCACAGGGTAGGAGGGAACAGTACTCCAAGACATGGTCCTGCTGGAATGTGTTCATAGTCTCTGATGAAGGGTTGGCACTTCAGGGACTGCCCTCGGGGCAGGAGCCGTGATTGACGGCGGGGTCACCCGCGCGGGGGGATGTCGGTGAAGCTCGACTGGTTTTCCCTGCTAACCCACACCACGTCCCGTTTTCCTGTCTCTCGTCATTGGGCCGGAGCTACCCCCACTGCTTTCTTTCCCCTCCCCCTTGTCCCACACTCACCCCCTCACCCTCCCTCCTTTTACCCCGAATACTTGCAATTATCCCTCTACTCTCTCTCTCCCGATGTTTGGTATAAAAACCTTTAGCTGTCTGTGATCCCATGTGCGTGAGATGTGTTGCATTTCCCCAGTACACCTCGAGACGATCGCAGTGATTGTCCTGAGCCTGGTTGGCTATACTTTGCCTGACTCGAAAAGACGGGAATGTTTGATTTCTATGGATATTATGCGGGTATGACGTTTCCCTCTGTAGACTCTACCTCTGATGTCATGCACTTTCTGGGATTGCTGTTTACTGATACCGTTGTCTGTACCTTGAAATACTTTACTTGCTACTTGTTTTGTACTTTTGTATGACTTAAATAAATAAAGAATTTGAAAAAAAAAAGAAGCGAACCACAAGAAATGCTCCTAGTACAGAGACCAGGGTCCCACCGGGAGTCCCGGACCCCGTTCTAACAGTCAGGACCCTGAACTTCCGATTCCGGGTCACCTGATCGCTGTGATAGCCTCTAATTGGCTATCACAGTGATCAGTCACTGTGAAACCCGTCCCCGTGTTTTCTGTCTCTATGAATGGACGAAACAGATTCATTTTATCTTTCTCTCTACTTGCAGAGATAGAAAAAAAAAAGTAAAAGTGTGCAGAAAAAAAAATAAAAATACAATTCTAGATCAAGGTTTGATCTAGGTCAGCCCCAGCGTTAGTGTGTGGGTCTAGGTCAGGTCAAAGGTCAGGGTCAGTATTTTTTTTGGACAGGATTTTTTAAATTATTTTAAATTAGTATCAGTGTCAGTATGTTTTAGGTAGGATAACAAAAAGCAAAATGCGTACTATTGTTTCTGGGCTGTACTACGGGTACAACTACAAAAACTAACATACACGTAAGTGATATCGCTTAGAGTGCCTGGAGCAGGAGAATTTATTTTGAGTTGTTCTTTGGTGGTAGGTTATAGTATCAGCAAGAAGTATACAGTTAACCTCTTTCCCACTGCTCACATTGCTGCTACTGCAGCAATGTGGCTCGCTATCGTCCAGCGACGTAGACCTACGTCGCTGGACTCCTCCCCCTGTAGGCGGCGCTCGCGCGCCGCCGGAGCCGCGCTCCCACTGTATTCAGTCACAGTGGGAGTCGGGCCAGGGGAGGAGCGGCGCTCTTCCCCGATCGTCGGGGGGATCGAGTGAGGAGATCCGCCCGATTGTGTAAACAGAGCGGGCGGATCTCCTAAGTGACAGGCAGGGACAGATCGGAGTGTTCAGCATAGCTGAACATGCGATCTGTCCTTGTGTCACACAGTCACCTCCCCCCCCCACACACGAGAGTAAGCACCAGGCATACATTAACCCCTCCCTCTCCAATAAAATTAACCCCTTCACTGCCAGTGTCATTTTTACAGTAACAGTGCATATGTATAGCACTGATTACTGTAGTAATGTCACTGGTACCCCCAAAAGTGTCAAAAATGTCAGTCAAGGGTCCGATCTGTCCGCCGCAATGTCGCAGTCCCGCAAAAAAAATCGCAGATCGCCGCCATTACGCGTTAAAAAAAAAAAAACACCAAAAATTACATAAATCTTTCCCTTAGTTAGTAAACGCAATAACTTTTGCGCAAACCAATCAAAATACGCTTATCGTGATTTTTTTTACCAAACATAGGTAGCAGAAAACAAATTGGCCAAAAATTTAAAAAAAATTAGATTTTTACATTTTTTTGGTGGGGAATTTCATATAAAAAAATGTTAAAAATATTGTTATTTTTTCAAAATAAACGCTCTTTTTTTGTTTATAGCGCATGATCAAAAATCGCACAGGTGATCAAATACCACCAAAAGAAAGCTCTGTTTGTGGGAAAAAAAGGGCGTAAATTTTGTTTGGGTACGGCGTTGTATGACCGCGCAATTGTCAGTTAAAGTCGCACAGCGCCGAATCGCAAAAAGTGGCCTGGACGTAAGACAGCAAAATCCTCCGGTGGTAAAGTGGTTAACTTAAAAAATAAGTGTTTTTTTTTTTTTTTACTATTTTGGGCCAGTTTTCCTTAGATAATAATAAAAAAAAATCAGTAGATACCGATTACCAATTACCACCAAATTAAATCCCAATTTGTCCTATTAAAAAAAAATGGTAAAATCCACCTGTACACACAAAGTAGTTGTGGTGATATGTGCGGTCCTACTAACACATGTCAAAATTTTAAAATTGGGCTTAGGCACTAAGATTTGTTTTAGGCGTGAAGGGGTCAAAGCGGAGTTCCACACAAAAGTGGAACTTCCGCTTATCTGTCTCCCCCCCCCCCCTCTGGTGCCTCACTTCCGTCAGACCTCACCACAGCGAGGTATGTCAGAGGTTTGGCCCCCTCCTCCTCCCTCTGCTTCCAGGCCAATAACCAAGCACAGATTGCTTTGCGCATGCGCAATAGGGACCCAGCCGTGAAGCTACAAGGCTTCACGGCCGGGTTCCCTTACCGGCAATGGCGGTGGCAGCATTAGTTTATCAAAAACAGTGTCAAATATCACACTAGTTTTATGTTTCTCTCTTACTTTTATAATAAAAAATCATACAACAAATTAAGTTTTATTACACAGGAACATTATCCATATCTGTGATCATTACCTTGGGATCTGCCCGGCTTTATCATCCTTATTGTTAGTGTATTTTATGTGCGGCCCAAAACAATTCCTCTTCTTCCAATGTGACCCAGGAAGGTCAAAAGGTAGGACACCACTGGTCTACATACTTGCTATGTGTTAATGACCTTAAAATATTAAAGTTCAAGGCTGCCAGGCAACTAGCAATTTCAGCAGATCAGCAATAGCTTCAAATTTCTCTCGGTACACGTATCTCTAAACTATTCATAATAATATCGTGCAGGCTGAATGTTAAAATAAGGCTGTATTAATTTTTCACTGTAGGTCTCCTTTGAAAGAAAACTCCAGTCTAGACAAAAGTCATTACTAAAACATGCCTCATATCCGAAAATGTTCTGTTTCTGTTGTTTAAATGGGAGCTCCAGAAATCCCCATAATGTAATGTAAAACTCTACGACCTTCATTTGCTACCGAGATCTACTATCAATGAAAGCTTGAAGGTCTTATTGGCTTGTGTCAACATTGCTGGAGAGCCTGTGTACTAGTTCTGAGCAAACCAGCCTGTATAGAGTGGTCTGTCTGTCTGTATGTCTCGGTCTTTCAATGGCTGCAAGGCTCAAGCACTTACAGCCACCCACATATGATGCTTCTGCTCCTCTCTTCCCCTTTCCACAATCAGGCTGTTTGGGAAGAGAGGAGGAAAGAGACATAGGCCATGTGACAGACTTCATGCCTGCAGCCAAAGGAGAGCCCACCCACTGACCAGGACCTCACAGGGCAGAAATTGGCTGGAAATGAGAAGTCTGGCGAGTTAGCCCAGGGAGCAGGGGGTGTTCATGTGAAGTGCAGATCTCAAAGGGGCATTTCCATTTGATAGAGACTCTGCGGGACTACAAGTCCTGGAGGAGTAGTGGACTTCTAAAGAGAAAGATAGTAAGCTCAGGTTCTGTTAAACAGTCTAACGTGGAGTGCCAGGGTGAAGTTGCTGGTGTGTTGCTGTGTCTGAGGATGCTGTTGTGTGCCAGTACTCCTTTTGGTATTAGATCAGGACGGAATTGTTGTTACTGCCAAATACCACCATGTCAGAAGCTGCCAAGTGTGCACAGAGGACTGTGCCCTATAGTGAAGGGTCCCTGTGAGCTGTGGCATGGAACATTTGTATCCAGAACGTGTGTTGCTTTGTCCAGGACCAGTGCTACAGTGTTCAGAGCTGCCATCATGACCCTCTGAGACTGCAGGAAGCTGCCTGGCATTCTGAAAACACACGAGAAGACAATGACAACAAACTTCAGAGGAGTGAGAGATCTCTGGCTACCATCTTTGCTATGCTCCTAGTGAAAGAGAAGACACTGCCCCAATTTGGAACTCCAAGGGATTTGTTTGAGGATTATTCTCCTATTTCCATTCAATTTTCAAAAACTCTGTCTAAGAGTGCTTCAATGCTGTCTTGGGCCTAAACGCTGGCCATGAGTATGCCACTGGTGAGAGGGACCTTTCCCTGAGTGTATATATTCTATGTTTTAGGGCTTCTCCAATAAATCAGAACCTAGGAGGCGAGGACTTTGCCGCTTGAGTCAGATTTTGGGGCACCTGCTAAATTGTATTGAAAGAGGAACTTTAGTTAAGTTTGATAAATTTGAGAAAAAAATACACGCAGCATGTAAAAATGGTGATTATCTGATTTAACCACTTCATTTTGCAAAATCTGCCTTTTTCCAATGAAAAAAAGTAGACTGGAACTTCACTCACTTTGTAATGTCACTGCAGCCATTTTACCTGAGGGCAGTTGAAGCTAGTGCCCTTTGACCTCCTGGTAATCCAGCCGCTTCTCTGCCCTCCGCATTGCTAAATCTTGCGCATGTGCAGTAAAGGCACTCCCGTCATCTCCAGTTTGTGCCCATCTCCGCCCTCTAGTGCCCTTTGAGCTCCTGGTAATCCAGCCGCTTCTCTGCCCTCTGCATTGCTAAACCTTGCGCATGCGCAGTAAAGGCACTCCCATCATCTCCAGTTTGTGCCCATCTCCGCCCTCATCCGACCCTCCTTCAGAACATCTCCACCCTCCTCTGCTCACTCTCATGAGATGAAAAAAAGCCAGATGACTCCGGGGATTAATGACAATGATATTCCAGGAGTCAGGGTGACTAGAACTGCCCAGGCGAATGACATAGATGGAAACCGGAAGTCCAAAAAATAAGGTACTTAGAGGCAGATAAATGCAATTTTTTTTAAATAATGATATTAAAGAAGAGGAAGACAAGTCAAATATAAGAAACACTGTAAGCGGACTGAAAGTCCACTTTAATAATACCCTGTTTGCAAAATGTTATTAAAGCGGAGTTCCGGGCACAAAATCGACATAATCGATTTTGTGGCCATCCGCTTGCTCTTCTTCACCTGAAAAGGAATTGGATAGTTAGGATTATTTATTTTTTTTACTTACCTTGCAATTGTAGAAAGAAATACTCACCTATTTTCCACTTCCTCCCTCTGTGGCCGCGGCCCGCGCCGTCACTTCCGGTTTTCAATGATTCCTGGGAGCTGAACGTCATCGCTCCCAGCAATCATTGCGCCTGCACCGGCCCCGCTCGTCACTTCCGGTGCGACGCCGCATTCCCTGCTAAACAGCTTCTGGGCATGCCCAGAAGCTGTGTAGGAATGCGGCACTGCACCAGAAGTGACGAGAGGTGCCGGTGCAGGCGCATTCTGGGAGAAGAAGACATGGAAGAGGACGCAGAAGAGGATCACGCTGGCTTCAGCTGCCCACAACAGAGATGGCAACGCTGTAGAAGAAATTTTATAAGTGAGTATTTCTTCTTGCAGGTAAGTGCGACCCGGGACAGATCAGAGGCTAGCCATTGTGGAATGTACTAGCCCTGACTGTCCCGGGGGTATGTTTATTGAAAAAATGTTTTTGTGGCCGGAACTCCGCTTTAAGTTCAACTGATATTAGCTTTTGTTTGCAATTAGTCGCTGTTAACATCAAGGGGCAATCAAGGGGTTAACTGTGTGCCTAACAAGTGTAATGTGTATGTAGCACCCTCCTAGGTAGGTGCTAGTGAGAGAGTATATATTTTGGCTCTTTCTGCCTATCAGAGGAGCAGCAGGCTTTCTGCCTACTAGAGAGCAGGATCTGTGAGTTAGGTCTGCTCAGTGTGCTCAGTATGTGATTTATTAGGTCTAGATAGTGTTTTACACTGGTCCAACAGAGAAGCATGTTGGACAGTGGGAGGAAACCTGACCAATGGGTACACAGGCTTTGATACAGTCCCAGTGATTGGCAGAGGACTGGCTCGCTTGGTGCATTATGGGATACTGTATAAAAGCCAGGAGCACATGTGCTACAGGGTCTTAGGCTGGTGAGCAGAGTCCCAGAGGGAGGGTGGTGATTGCCTCCTCCTCTGTAGTGGTGGCATGTGGTCACAGGCAGTCGGCCTAGGGACCAGAGGAAAGGAACTGAACCCAGAGGTCCAGGAGAGCTGACTGGAGGGGTAGAGACACTGGAGACCCTCAAAAAACAGTATCGTGAGTACAGGGGATCGTGTCTAGGGGCATGACCTGAGGGGGGCCACCCCGGTGTAGGATAGTCAGAGGACGGGTGTCAGTCTATTGAGTGAAAGGGGATACTAGGAGTGTATACTGAAGATAATCTACAAAAAGTAGAGTAAACAAGTACAGAGACGTAACCCAAATTCATCTAGTGGCAAGGTGAACCTGCAGTCTGGATGCACCATCAGTGAGAGTCCTCATCCATTGTGAATAGTTTAATTTGGAGTATCCCACTCTTCCCTTCTCCCGTCCCTATTAAATTAAACAACAAAAAGGCAACTACATCCCCTAGACTGTTCATTGACTGAGCCAAGGAGCAAAGTGTTAAATTGTGCATGCTGCAGTTGCTAATGGTAACCCAGGGGGATCCGAAGGTGAAGAATTCAGCAATCCTCAAGGGGGCAGTGCTACATGTAAAATATGCAGTGCTTGTACTAATAGATCTGGCAGTTGTTTATCTCTGCTTTGCAGGGAGAAGATACAGCCAGATCGCTGCTCTGTGTACAGAGTCCTGTGTGTTTGTACTGTGGCAGGGTGACCCTGTGCTACAGTGTAAAATGGTGGTTTACACCGGGTTTTGTGAGAAACAGGCCCAATAATGATGTGTGCATTGCATTTAAATTAGAGTCAGAGTTGGAGCTCAGAACCCCACCCTCCTGAGGGAAGTCAGTGTGTCTAATAGGAGCCGTGTGAGATGCTGCCTGGCATCTAAGTCCAGGTCAGGATAGAGGAAGGTCTAAGCCTGAGAGGAAGTCCATGAGGGACAAGAGGGAATCCATGAGGGACAAGAGAGTAGCAGCTGGGGAGCTGTACAGAGATAATCCAAGAGGGCCAAGAACAGCAAGGAAGCTGTAAGGAAGATGCAGAGCTGAAGTGCAACATCTGTGCATAAACACTGGGACTTGTTTCATGGTCAAGTGGACCAAACAAAGGTCCTAAAGTTCAGGAGGGAACCTGAAGAGGTACTTGGAGCTGCCACAAGAGAGCCAGGAGTCTAAAGTGGGGTACGCACTATAAGAAAATCAGACAAATGATCGTCCGATTTTCCTCATTGTTTCACAGCAAATCAGAACCGATGAAAGAAAATTTGTATGAAAGTTCTACAACAAAGGGTTTTTTTTGGGTTGTTTATAGTTTCTGATCATGCGCAGTCTTTTGTTTCTGATTTCTCGTATGAAAATTGTACGAAAATGGTACACATTAAGCGAAAATTATCTGCTCTGTTCACGTACGAGAAACATTTTGGAGTTTGTCCCTTTAGAAATTTTTGTTCAAAAGGTCAGAATCGGCTGACGAAAGTTGTGTGCACACTATACAACAATTGTACAAAAGTTTTTTGGATTCGAATTCTCACCTGATTTTCTTATAGTGTGTACAAACCTTAAATGTTATGTTTTGCAGTGATGGTGAGAGTTCCAGATCCTCGCATACTAAATACTGTGAATACAGAGGAGACTGTATGTGAAGTGTATTGTCTAACAAGTCTTAAAGACCCAATCCTGAGCTAAAAGGAACTGTGTTGAATAATGTTGTGTACGTGTCTACAGAGATGGAGGCGGTCAAAACGCAAAAATGAAGCAAGATATACTGAGATGTGAGAAAGTCTCTTTCGGATGGAAGGGATTTGGCCAGAGCCAGTCCTACACAAGAAAACAACAAGAGAAGGGTGCACCGACCTTGTGCATTACCACTTAAAAGTTTATTAAAATCAAAGAAGGGTAGCGTACAATATACTCACAAACGTAGCATATGAACAAGCATATAGGAAATGGGCACCGTTCGCTTCCAGGACACTTCTCTACTGCTGGATAGCGTGATGGCGTCCTCAAAACCTGATGTGGCTTACGCTTTTCGAGGGAGGACCCTCTTCCTCAGAGCCAAAATCGTCCAGTCCGACACAAGCCAGAGAGTCCGCCAGAGAGTGAATTTGCTGTGGACTGGTGCAAAAGGCATCTGGCTGTGTTAGAGCAAATGGAAAAGGAAAGGAAGCCATTGCTCAGTGCAAGGAGTGAGCAGATGGGTGTTGTTGCCCATAGCAACAAAGCTAAGCTCAATAATGGGAACTGTGTATCATGGTGAAGTATTTCTGATGAGAGTCAAGACAGATGAGTTTGAGGGGAGTCTGTGCAACCAGTTGGAGGGCGCTGAAAATGTTCTTCTGGGAGAGGGCAGTCTTCCATGCCAAAGAATGAAATAGTATCATCTGGTTGGTGGAGCTGCAGTGGATAGGTGGCTCATCATCCCCAAAAAGAGAGATAAAATGCCAGAGAGTCTGCGATGCCTAGGAGGGCATTTGTTGTTTCACCCTGTGATGGCATGGGGAAAAGCGCCAGGGAAAGTGTGTCAGAGGAAAGGTTCCTGAAGCGACGCACTCAAAGGAATGGAAAGACTGTTCCTATGTTGTGTGTGAGAGTGACTGAGTATGTGTTTCATGCCACTGACGTGGTGACATGACGTGACGAGGGGATCTTCTTCCAAAAGAGACTTGCTGCTGTATAGTGGAGAGGCTTGGGGTAATGCTGAACCCGCAGCAAGACTAAGAACTGGTAAGAACTTGTCTTCAGAAGTACTGCATAGTAGAGTTAGAGCATCAGTTCGGGCTGAACATTGGCTGTTTGCCCCGTTTGGGGAACACCCGAATTTGCAGGGTGCTTGGTTGGTGTTCACCCCGGCGAACACCTTGCAATGCACTGCGCGCTGCACTTTGCAGTGCATTTTGCACCCCCATTGGGCAAAGCTTTGCCCCATCAGGGCGCAGTATGGCTGGTTGTTAAGAAGTGGGGCTGGGAAGCTGGCCATGATGTCCGTAACAACTGATGAGTCATCAGCTGTCAATGGGCTTCTCCGCTGACAACTAAGTAAAAAAAATAAAATGCCCGGTAAAAAAGTGTTTGGCCCCCCAGCCCCCAAAGCCCATACCAGGCCCCACAACAAAAATAAAACAAAATGCAGAGGCGATTAAATACCACCAAAAGAAAGTTCTATTTGTGGGGAAAAAAAAGGACATCAATTTTATTTGGGTACAGTGTCGCACAACCGCGCACTTGTTAAAGTAATGCAGTGCCATAGCGCATAAAAATGGCCTGGTCATGAATGGGGTAAATCACCACCCGACCATCAAGGTATTTCGATTTTTACATAACCCCTTCTAAGAGTCAGCCCACTGCTTGCACCAGGACTGAGAGCTCTTGAGAGGAGTACTAAGACAGGGCGCTGTGATGTTTTTCAGGAAGCACCCAACAGCACCCTGTTGGCCTCTTCTACCAGCCGTGTTATGCGTACATTGGATAGAGAAGCACAGCGATTACTTTTTCAGGTCTAAAATAAGGTATGTAAAAAAAAAATAAAAAGGTTTTTAAACATTTAATTAGGGTGTTGATAATGAAAGTGAAGGGGGGAAAGGGAAATCAATAGATCAACAGGTTAAGCTTCACCTTTAAAAAAACAAAAATTCAAATTTTATATAAATTCACTAGGCGTTATCTGTTCCTGAAAGTATTCCTTTGTAGAAAAAGAAACCTATATTTGTCATCATGTGGCATGATATAAATAGCATCACTTGTATATTCAGAGTAATATATTGCCGGCTCTGATGTATGGTGATAACGTATCTAAGTACACCAAATGGATACAAATGTACCTCTACTTTGTGCATACATTGAGGTGATATTAAAAGTGTTACATCACTTATACAATGTACATTGTGTAACGGCAGCTAATAAAATACTGCCGGGACGTTTCATACATAATAACGTGCACAATGAATCAAAATCATAGTCCATTAAACAGATTTTATACCTATTCCGCAGAGGGAAGAGCTGGCAAGGCGCAGAATGAAGTGGCAATCTTTATAGCGCTGTTGTAAAGGAGTAAAACAATTGATGGCGGTATAAATCACTTTGCAGAGAACATCAAGTCCAGGTTTTGTTATGTGTTTGTTGTGGGATTGGTTAGAGTTATTCTCCCTTTTTTTTTGCAAAACCAAAGTTCAGGTTGGCATTACAGAATGATGAGGTCTGTGGGAATGGCATAGTAAGCTGTGCAATGGAATACATAGAGACTCGGGGGTTAAAGCTGAATTCTAGTCAAACAGATACAAATGGTATATGGCTGCTGCTTTAACTGCAACAGTATTTCTGTCCATCCGGTCCTGAAATTTACATAGCTCTGCTCCACATCGCACAAATTTAGACTTACTCCTCTAAATTTTTTTTTTTTATTTTTATATCTTGACAGGTACTCTGGTGGAGGGATCTGGGGGTCTAAAAGACCCCAAACCCCTCCTCTGCACTTAAAAGCATTCAAAACTCCAAGTTTGGCTGTTTTGAATGCTGTTTTTTTAACCACTTTACCACCGGAGGATTTTGCTGTCTTACGTCTGAGCCACTTTTTGCGATTCGGCACTGTGCAACTATAACTGACAATTGCGCGGTCGAGCAACGCCGCACCCAAACGAAATTTACGTCCTTTTTTTCCCACAAACAGAGCTTTCTTTTGGTGGTATTTGATCACCTGTGCGATTTTTACTTTTTGCGCTATAAACAAAAAAACAGCGTAAATGTTGAAAAAATAACAATATTTTTCACATTTTTTTATATGAAATTCCCCCCCTAAAAATGTAAAAATCAAATTTTTTTTAAATTTTTGGCCAATTTGTTTTCTGCTACCTATGTTTGGTAAAAAAAATCACAATAAGCGTATTTTGATTGGTTTGCGCAAAAGTTATTGCGTTTACTAAATAAGGGAAAGATTTATGTCATTTTTGTTGTTTGTTTTTTTTTAACGAGTAATGGCGGCGATCTGCGTTTTTTTTTTGCGGGACTGCGACATAACGGCGGACAGATCGGACCCTTGACTGACATTTTTGACACTTTTGGGGGTACCAGTGACATTACTGCAGTAATCAGTGCTATATATATGCACTGTTACTGTAAAAATGACACTGGCAGGGAAGGGGTTCATTCTATCGGAGAGGGAGGGGTTAATGTATGCCTGGTGCTTACTAACGTGTGTGGGGGGAGGTGACTGAGTGACACAGGGACAGATCTCAGGTTCAGCTATGCTGAACCCTGCAATCTGACACTGCCTGTCACTTAGGAGATCCGCCCGCTTTGTTTACACAAGCGGGCGCATCTCCACACTCGATTCCCCAATGATCGGGGAAGAGCAGCGGCGATCGCCGCTGCTCCTCCCCTGGCCCGATGAGAAAGGGGAGTGTCTGGCGATGTAGGTCTATGTTGCCAGACGATAACGAACCACTTTGCCGCAGTAGAGCTCTAGTGAGCAGTGGGCAAGTGGTTAAATCTGGCACCAGTACCCGGAAGTGATGTCATGACATCACTTCCGGGTTTTTACATGGAGACCCGATCAGAGCCGAATGCAGCTTTGATCGGGTCTTCGGCTGTTTGCCCGGGTCTCCCGCGGAAGGCGGCGGAAGGGGGGGCGTCCCCTCCCGCTCCTTGTAATGACAGCCGAGCGGCTTCTCAGCTGTCATACTGTATATATATATCAAAATCAATAAAGAGTTCATGTGCAAAAATATGGTATATACTTGACATAAATAAAGGGCAAACAAATAAAGTCATAATGTGCAGCTGCTGTTCACTAAGTATAAAAACTCAGAGATATAGATAATAATGATAAAACAGTGCTTGCCTACGTAAACTTATATATATATATACATATATATCTCAAAATCAATAAAGTGTTACATAGTTACATAGTTAGTGAGGTCAAATAAAGACATCAGTCCTTCCAGTTCAACCTATGATGTGTGTGTGTGTTTGCTGTTAACCGTTCATTGTATATCCCTGTATGTTGTGGTCTTTAAGGTGCCCATCTATTTTTTTTTTTTTAAACTATCGATGCTCCCTGCTGATACCACTGCTTGTGGAAGAGAATTCCGCATCCCCACTGCTCTGACAGTGAAGAACCCCTTATGTATTTTAAGGCTAAACCGTTTTTCCTCTAGTTTTAGTGAGTGGCCACGTGTCTTATTGTATTCCCTTTCTCTGAATAGTTTGTTCCTTATGCTCGGGTCGCCAGTACAGTATTTGTACATTGATATCATATCCCCCCTCAATCGTCTCTTCTCCAGAGAGAATAGGTTCAGTGCTTGTAGTCTTTCCTCATAGCTGATGTCCTCCATTCCCCTAATTATTTTTGTTGCCCTTCTCTGGACTCTCTCCAGTTCCAGCACATCCTTCCTGAGGACCGGTGCCCAAAACTGGATGGCATACTCCAGATGTGGCCGGACCAGAGTCTTATAGAGTGGGAGAAGTGTTCATGTGCAAAAATATGGTAAATGCATAACATCAATAAAGTGCTAAATTATTCCAACAAATGTAAGCGCTGAAAGTGCTCCAAATGTCCACAAAAGTGTATTAAGGTGCTTGAAGATATAAAAGTGCTGGAGTGCTTCAAAAAAATCAAACGGTGCAGGGTGCTTCACTCCCCTCCTGTGCCCCCACTCACCAGAAATAATGGACCCTTCGCTATTTCAGTCTGTGGTCAGTAAGGCTTAGGACTGGTGAGGTGAACGCCAATACACCTGCTTGATACTGCCACACTGCGGCTGTACACCAACTTACATAGGGACTTTTGGGTTCCAGTAGCAGGATGATGCCACTGCTGGAGATCGGATGAGTGCCCCTTCTGACTGACACTCACACATGGTCCCTGCTTTGCTGCACAACAGTCCCGAAGTGCGCTGTACAGCTAGTACCGGCTGTGTGTCTCTGGGGAGGATGGGCCCTGGCCCTGGCTATGGACAGTCACAGGGAGAGGGGCGTAACTACAGGGGTTGCAGGGGTTGCAATTGAAACGGGCCTCATGCTCCAGGGGGTTGTGCGGCTGTACTGCCCCCCCCCCCCCCACTGTGCTCCTTCCCCTCTCCTGCCGCCTGCTGCAGGGGAGAACCAGGAAGGGGTCGGTAAATATGTAATTTACCAGCTCCTTCCTTTTCTGAATGGACAGAGTCATAGTCAGTGACATTGTAAAAAAATAAAATAAAATGATATAAAATAACACAATTAAAATACCAAAAAATAAAAACTGACATCAGTGGGTGAACTTCCAGGATCGCAAAGGTCACACTTGCAACCGGGCCTTGGCATTCCACCACCGTGGGGAGGCCCCAAGATGGCAAGAAGCGGGCCCACTGCAGAACTTGTGAAAGAGTCCTGCTGCAGGACCATAATAAAGGGCCCCGCAATGAGATTAAAGGGCCCCAGGATCAGTGGGAAGAGCCCCAGGCTTGGGGGGAAAGGCCCCGGCCTTCATGGTTTCTTGCACCGGGACCCTGAAGGTTCTAGTTAGGTCTCTGCACAGGGAAAGTCAGTGCTGGAGCGGAGATTAGACAACGAGACAAGTCTGCCGTCAGCCCATACAGTACTGGTAGATGGCAGACTTGTCTCGTCACTCCTCTTCGTGTACTCTCTGGGTCCAGCTCCGGGTTCAGGAGAGGCAGAACGGCGGTCTTCCTATGTGAACAAGGCAGACTGCCGTTCTGTGAGAGGGGAAGACACAGATCTCTGTCTTCCTCCACAGTGGCGTACCAATGGGGGGGGGCGGCCCGCCCCGGGTGCCATGCTCTGGGGGGTGTCAGCCGGTGTCCTGCCGGTGTGTTCAGACAGATCCCGCAGTGTGAAGGCAGCTGCAGTGGCAGCTCCTTCAGTCCGTGCTGCTAGCTGGGGGCGGAGCCGCAGCGGGGATAAGGGGGCGGGGCCTCGGCGGGAAGAAGGTGAGTTCCCATTGCCCAAGTGTGTGTGCTGGATAGGAGGGGGATGGGGCTGTTGCATATAGAGGAATTCATCTTTCTCTAATCTTCCTGCAGCTGCCTGCTGAATAACTGATTCTCCTCCTCTCCCTCCTGCAGGAAGAATAGGGAAAGATCAATTCATCTATATGCAGCTGCCCCATCCCCCTCCTATACAACTTCTTTTGCTGACCCCCCCTGTTCTTTAGCCCCCCCCCCCATGCTCTTCAGCTACCCACAGTGCTTTCTCCCGCCCCCCCAAGTTCTCCCTGTCCTCCCCCAGTGCTCTCCACCCCCCTGGTTTTCCCTGCCCGCCCCCCAAGTGCTCCCTGCCCCCCCCCCAGTGCTCTCCACCCCCCTGGTTTTCCCTGCCCGCCCCCCAAGTGCTCCCTGTCCCCCCAAGTGCTCTGACCATCTACTGTATCATGTCCTCAGTCTCTAACCATCTCCTGTATCATGTCCTCAGTCTGTGACCATCTACTGTATCGTGTCCTCAGTCTCTGACCATCTACTGTATCATGTCCTCAGTCTCTGACCATCTCCTGTATCATGTCTGCAGTCTCTGACCATCTCCTGTATCATGTCTGCAGTCTCTGACCATCTCCTGTATCATCTCTGCAGTCTCTGACCTTCTCCTGTATCATGTCTGCAGTCTCTGGCCATCTTCTGTATCATGTCTGCAGTCTCTGACCATCTCCTGTATCATGTCTGCAGTCTCTGGCCATCTTCTGTATCATGTCTGCAGTCTCTGACCATCTCCTGTATCATGTCTGCAGTTTCTGAGCATCTCCTGTATCATGTCTGCAGTCTCTGACCATCTACTGTATCATGTCTGCAGTCTCTGACCATCTACTGTATCATGTCTGCAGTCTCTGACCATCTCCTGTATCATGTCTGCAGTGTCTGACCATCTACTGTATCATGTCTGCAGTCTCTGACCATCTACTGTATCATGTCTGCAGTCTCTGACCATCACTTGTATTACGTCTGCAGTCTCTGACCATCTACTGTATCATGTCCTCAGTCTCTGACCATCTACTGTATCATGTCTGCAGTCTCTGACCATCTCTTGTATCACGTCTGCAGTCTCTGACCATCTCCTGTATCATGTCTGCAGTCTCTGACCTTCTCCTGTATCATGTCTGCAGTCTCTGGCCATCTTCTGTATCATGTCTGCAGTCTCTGACCATCTCCTGTATCATGTCTGCAGTCTCTGGCCATCTTCTGTATCATGTCTGCAGTTTCTGAGCATCTCCTGTATCATGTCTGCAGTCTCTGACCATCTACTGTATCATGTCTGCAGTCTCTGACCATCTACTGTATCATGTCCTCAGTCTCTGACCATCTCCTGTATCATGTCCTCAGTCTCTGACCATCTACTGTATCATGTCCTCAGTCTCTGACCATCTCCTGTATCATGTCCTCAGTCTCTGACCATCTCCTGTATCATGTCCGCAGTGTCTGACCATCTACTGTATCATGTCCTCAGTCTCTGACCATCTCTTGTATCATGTCCTCAGTCTCTGACCATCTACTGTATCATGTCCTCAGTCTCTGACCATCTACTGTATCATGTCCTCAGTCTCTGACCATCTCCTGTATCATGTCTGCAGTCTCTGACCATCTCCTGTATCATGTCTGCAGTCTCTGAGCATCTCCTGTATCATGTCTGCAGTCTCTGGCCATCTTCTGTATCATGTCTGCAGTCTCTGACCATCTCCTGTATCATGTCTGCAGTTTCTGAGCATCTCCTGTATCATGTCTGCAGTCTCTGACCATCTACTGTATCATGTCTGCAGTCTCTGACCATCTACTGTATCATGTCCTCAGTCTCTGACCATCTCCTGTATCATGTCCTCAGTCTCTGACCATCTACTGTATCATGTCCTCAGTCTCTAACCATCTCCTGTATCATGTCCTCAGTCTCTGACCATCTACTGTATCGTGTCCTCAGTCTCTGACCATCTACTGTATCATGTCCTCAGTCTCTGACCATCTCCTGTATCATGTCTGCAGTCTCTGACCATCTCCTGTATCATGTCTGCAGTCTCTGACCATCTCCTGTATCATGTCTGCAGTCTCTGACCTTCTCCTGTATCATGTCTGCAGTCTCTGGCCATCTTCTGTATCATGTCTGCAGTCTCTGACCATCTCCTGTATCATGTCTGCGGTTTCTGAGCATCTCCTGTATCATGTCTGCAGTCTCTGACCATCTACTGTATCATGTCTGCAGTCTCTGACCATCTACTGTATCATGTCTGCAGTCTCTGACCATCTCCTGTATCATGTCTGCAGTGTCTGACCATCTACTGTATCATGTCTGCAGTCTCTGACCATCTACTGTATCATGTCTGCAGTCTCTGACCATCTACTGTATCATGTCTGCAGTCTCTGACCATCACTTGTATTACGTCTGCAGTCTCTGACCATCTACTGTATCATGTCCTCAGTCTCTGACCATCTCCTGTATCATGTCTGCAGTCTCTGACCATCTCTTGTATCACGTCTGCAGTCTCTGAGCATCTACTGTATCATGTCCTCAGTCTCTGACCATCTCTTGTATCACGTCTGTAGTCTCTGACCATCTCCTCTATCATGTCTGCAGTCTCTGACCATCTCCTGTATCATGTCTTCAGTCTCTGACCATCTCCTGTATCATGCCCTTAGTCTCTGATCATCTCCTGTATCATGTCTGCAGTCTCTGACCATCTCCTGTATCATGTCTGCAGTCTCTGACCATCTCCTGTATCATGCCCTTAGTCTCTGATCATCTCCTGTATCATGTCTGCAGTCTCTGACCATCTCCTGTATCATGTCTGTAGTTTCTGAATATGTCCTTTAGCAAGTCGCCAGTCTCTTACTCAAACACATTGCTAATAATATTAGCTATCTATTTATGCTGAAGGTAGGACTGTGCAGGGGAGGCAGAGAGTGCAAAAGGGGGAACTGTGATTAGAGAGACGGAGGGCAGACTGCAAGGGGCACTGTGATGGGGGGCTGTGAAGTTTGTGCAAAAAATATATTCTTGAACACATTACAATTTTTTGTGGGTGTTTTTACATTTTAAAGTTGGGGGGGGGGGGGGTGCCAGATATAGGATCCGCCCCGGGTGCCAAATGCTCTAGGTACGCCACTGTTCCTCCAGTCAAAGCACCTCCCCCCACACAGTAAGAAAGCACTCCCAGGGAGCACACTTAACCCTTTGATCTCCCTGATGTTAACCACTTCCCTGCCAGTGTCCTTATTAGTAATAAAAAAAAAATTCCATAAATGTATCCAATAGTTTGTAGACACTATAACTTTTTCGCAAACCAATCAATATATGATTATTGGGATTTTTACCAAAAACATGTAGCAGAATACATATTGGCCCAAATTGATGAAGAAATGAGATTTTTTTACATTTTTTTGGGTATGTTTTATAGCAGAAAGTAAAACATATTGTTTTTTTTTTTTCTTTTAAATTGTCGCTCTTTTTTTGTTTATTGCGCAAAAAATAAAAACTGCAGAGGTGATCAAATACCACCAAAAGAAAGCTCTAATTGGGTACAGTGTCGCACGACCGCTTAATTGTCAGTTAAAATAATACAGTACCGTATCGCAAAAAAATGGCCTTGTCATGAAGGAGGGGCTGAATTGGTTCACTTTTAGGGAAACCTAGGCTTTAAGCTGGCTTCGCATCTGCATTTTCCTGCATTTTCTTATTGCTTTCTGTAGGTGCATTGTGTAATGGCATTCCCTGCTTTTGCCAATAAAAAAAAAAACCTATAACAGTGGATCATGGCATTGCCGTGAACTTTTCCAGCCAACCTATGTCAACATACCATACAAATACTGCAACTCCCTCATTAACCACTTCCCGACCACCCGCCGCCTATTTACTGCGACAGGGTGGCTCTCCTAGGTCTACGTCGGTTGCACGCGGGAAGCTAGGGGGCGAGCGTGTGCCGGTGGAGCGCTCCCGCCCCACTCGGCAGTGGCGAAGCCGATGCACGGGTCAGGCGGCTCCGACTGTCACTTGATACCCGCGATAGCTCCCCACTGAGGGAGAAGAACGGTCGGCTGTTGTAAACACAGCTGACTGTTCTTCTCCCTGGAATGGTCATAGAGCCCATGTGATCCTTCTATATAGGATCACAGGTCTCTATGATCATTTCACAAGCCACGCCCCCCCACAGTTAGAATCACTCCCCTAGGCTCAAAATTAAACCCTTGATCCCCCATAGGGTTAAGCCCTTCCCTGCCAGTGTCATTATTACAGTAGCAGTGCATATTTTTAGCACTGATTACTATAGTAATGTCACTGGTACCCCCAAAAGTGTCAGTTAGGGTTCCCATCTATCCGCCCCAATGTCGCAGTTCCGCAAAAAATCGCAGATCGCCGCCATTACTAGTAAAAAAAAAAAACAATAAAAATGACATGAATCTTTCCTGTAGTTAATAGACACGATAACTTTTGCGCAAACCAATCAAAATATGCTTATTGCGATTTTTTTTTACCAAAAATATGTAGCAGAAAACAAATTGGCCTAAAATGTTAAAAAATTTTGATTTTTAAATTTTGTTTTTGAGAATGTCATATAGCAGAATGTGAAAAATATTGTTTTTTTTTTTTTTTCAAAATTGTCGCTCTTTTTTTGTTTATAGCGCAAAAATAAAAAGTGCACAGGTGATCAAATACCACCAAAAGAAAGCTCTATTTATGGGGAAAAAAAGGAAGTCAATTTTCTTTGGGTAAAGCGTTGCACGACCGCGCAATTGTCCGTTAAAGTAATGCAGTGCCGAATCGCAAAATAGGGCCTGGTCATTAAGGGGGCAAATCCTTGCGGTTTTAAAGTGGTTAAAATTAGTATCATTAAAAATAATAGAAAACCCGTACACATGGGGTAAAGACTAATTCAAGTATAATAAAAGTTACTTAGGCTTATATCTGGCACTATCCTTCACATGAGTCCTCACTACCACTTGATGAAGCTGCTTATCTGGGTTAAGTGAAGCCTAGTGGCAATTACAGTACATACCAAGCCATGCTTGAAAAGAGTGATAATGTGGTTATCTGACTGAAATAATTACATTGTTACATAGTTGGTAAAGTTGAATAAAGACACCAGTCCATTTAGTTCAACCGGTGTTCCATATGCCTGTACAGTATATTGCATTAGCTATGATGCCCATCTAAGAGTTTGTTTTGAAATTATCGACACTCCCATCTGACACCACTAACTGTGGCAGGGGGTTCCACAACCTTACCGCTCTGACAGTAAAGAACCCCCTACTCAGTTTAAGGTTAACCTATTGGGTGGCCATGAGTCCTCTTAAAGCGGAGTTCCGGGCACAAAATCAACTTTTTTTTTGTGCCCATCCGCTTGGTCTCCTTCACCTGAAAAGGAATTGGATAGTTAGGTTTTTTTTTTTTTTTTTTTACTCACCTTTCGTCACTTCCTCCCTATGCGGCCTCGGCCCGCGCCGTCTCTTCCGGCTTGCAATGATTCCTGGGAGCTGAACGTCATCGCTCCCAGGAATCAATGCGACGGCACCGGCCCCGCGCGTCATTTCCGGGGCGACGCCGCATTCCCTGCTAAACAGCTTCTGGGCATGCCCAGAAGCTGTGGAGGAATGCGGCGCCGCACCGGAAGTGACGAAAGGAGCCGGTGAAGGCGCATTCTGGGAGAAGAAGACACGGAAGAGGACGCAGAAGAGGATCGCGCCGGCTTCAGCTGCCCACAACAGAGATGGCAACGCTGGAGAAGAAATTTTAAAAGTGAGTATTTCTTCTTGCAGGTAAGTGCGAACCGGGACAGGTCAGAGGCTATCCATTGTGGAATGTACTAGCCCTGACTGTCCCGGGGGTATGTTTATTGAAATTTTGTTTTTGTGCCCAGAATTCCGCTTTAAGCAAACTTAGACTGAATAGTGTCCTCCCCTATGCTAGAATCACCATTGAGATATGTATACTCCGCTATGATATCCCCTATTCACGTATCCCAATAATACCATATATACAGTATGTGAACATAATAAACCTATGTTAATTTATTTTCCCCAAGGGGCAAAAAAACACGCCCATGTGAAAATAAGGGTGTTTAATAGGCAAGAGGGAACAAGTGAAAAATCTATCTGGGATAAATAAAGAGTGAGAGAAAAAAAGAAAAAGTAAGTATATTGGAGAAAGTGTAGCATAAAATATTTATACTGAATCTAGTACTAAAAATACAGAAAGAATAATAAAAGAATAATCACACTGTTAGGTACATCTTTATCTAAGTAAATACATTTTAGTATATCAACCCAGCTGTAATAAAAAAAAAAACTCTAGAAAAATCAATATTCTCTTATGTACTACATGTTTCCCAATATTAGGCAGGTGAAATGTAAAAATTTCTTCCATAAATCAGAAAGATATTAGAGCAAATATGGTTAAAAAGAATAATGACTTGCTATACCAATTCTACATATTGTATATTTTTCTTTCTTTGTTTATTTATTTTTAACCACTTTACCACCGGAGGATTTTGCTGTCTTTTACGTCCAGGCCACTTTTTGCGATTCGGCGCTGTGCGACTTTAACTGACAATTGCGCGGTCGTGCAACGCCGTACCCAAACAAAATTTACGTCCTTTTTTTCCCACAAACAGAGATTTCTTTTGGTGGTATTTGATCACCTGTGCGATTTTTACTTTTTTGCGCTATAAACAAAAAAAGAGCGTTTATTTTGAAAAAATAACAATATTTTTAACATTTTTTTTATATGAAATTCCCCCCAAAAAAATGTAAAAATCTAATTTTTTTTTACATTTTTGGCCAATTTGTTTTCTGCTACATATGTTTGGTAAAAAAAATCACAATAAGCGTATTTTGATTGGTTTGCGCAAAAGTTATTGCGTTTACTAACTAAGGGAAAGATTTCTGTCATTTTTGGTGTTGTTGTAATGGCGGCGATCTGCGATTTTTTTTTTTGCGAGACTGCGACATTGCGGCGGACATATCGGACCCTTGACTGACATTTTTGACACTTTTGGGGGTACCAGTGACATTATTACAGTAATCAGTGCTATAAATATGCACTGTTACTGTAAAAATGACACTGGCAGGGAAGGGGTTAATTTTATTGGAGAGGGAGGGGTTAATGTATGCCTGGTGCTTAATAACGTGTGTGGGGGGAGGTGACTGAGTGACACAGGGACAGGCCGCATGTTCAGCTATGCTGAACCCTGCAATCTGTCACTGTTTGTCACTTAGGAGATCCACCCGCTCTGTTTACACAAGCGGGCGGATCTCCAAACTCAATTCCCTGACAATCGGGGAAGAGCAGCGGCGATCACCACTGCTCCTCTCCTGGCCCGACTCCCGCTGTGGCTGAAAACAGCAGGAGCACACCGCCTACAGGGGGAGGAGTCCAGCGACGTAGGTCTACGTCGCTGGACGGAATCGAACCACTTTGCCGCAGTACAGTCAACGTGACTGGTCGGCAAGTGGTTAAGATACTAGAGTTTTCTAAAAGATTTTCCCATTTGAACAAAACTACAGTGAATATATAAAATAAAACGTAGGCCATTTTGTGATTTGTTTACACAATTTTTATTTTCCACACCATTTTTTTTTTTTTTTAGATAACCTCTTCTTGGCTAAATTTTTCTCCCTGATATTATTGCTTTTTGAACAACAAAAATGGTGGATGGTGGAGAGTAAAATAGAAAAAAATAAGAACAAAGCTACTTTATAAACAGCGTGGAGAACACTTGTGGGAATATCAGGACTTGCTGATATTTTGTCATTTGCATATAATCCAACAGCAAAGGTATAAAAATATTTATGGAACCCCTCTGGCAACAGTGCATATGTAAAACTTGAATGCTGTAGACCACTGACTTTACCCTGAATTCATAAATCTTTAACACTATGACAAGCAATTTTATTTCAGCCATGTAACTGTGGTTATCGCGGCAGAAAATAACTATCATTTTTTAAAAACAATGCATAAGCTTCATGAATGTACATTAGGTTTCGATGTATGAAAGGTTTCTTCAAGAGGAATGGCTAAAAATTAGGTTCTGTATGTATTCCATTGAGCTACAACTATTGCCACGGCCGCACAGGAGGACAAAGGGAGGGGGGACCTTGTTGGAAGGGTTTATATCAATGAGACTTCTGTATATGATTATGAATTCAACTAAACCTCCCAAAAAAAGTGTGCTGGGTTGTGTAGCTTTACAATCCAAGAGCATTCTATGGCTCCTGTGTTCATATAATTTTGTAAGAAACCTCACTTACGCAATTGTGTTTTGAGCAGCACATTGCATGAAAAGTGCTAATTTAAAGTGCCTGAAGCCCTGAAGAAGTCCAGAGTGATGAGATGTGTAGGATGTTCTTTGGATGACATCCTACCATGTAGAATAAGAATGCACAGATGCTGGAGCCTCTGGGCCAGCCTTCTGGGTAAGCCTAGCCTCAGTACCCCATACTGCACACCACCTTGGCTGCATAAGGGGCCACAAATATAACAGGAAAAGACGAGGGAGGGAAGGATGCCTCAGAAAGGGGCCCAATGGCATCTCCTCTCACATCCCTTCCACCGCTATCTGAAGAAAGACCGCTTTGCCTGCATATGATCAGGAGAAGGGTCAGAGGTAGAGGGTGAGAGGTATTTGGGGACACTTTCCCCAAATAAAGGGATTAAAAACAACAAACTGGGGATGCTGTGTTTGATGCCAGCAGGATAGAGGAAACACAAGAAGTGAGGAGCAGTCTTTTTAAACTTTTCCAATATATAGGAGTTCAAGTGGCTTTAAAGGCAGAAGGTTTTTTACCTTAATGCATTCTATGCACCCAAATCCAATCTCAATCCAGCGATGTGCACAAGAGCAGAGGGTCTCTCGGCTCCCTTGTGACAGTACTCACTGTCACTGGGAATGAAAGACAGACAATATGCTAATATCATCAGCTCAACCACTTGTCTTCCAAACATAGTTGAATATGCTGATGTACTCACCTGTTATCTACAATAGGTTCTGTATTTACACCTATTGTTTGTGTATTGTATTTCAGGAGCTTGAGGACAGCCTTCTGCTACTTAGGCTTATGTTTATTGAATCACTGTGGTCTATTAGTTGCTGAATGGAAATATACTGTTTGTGTTGGTTGTTCTTTAGATGTGTTAATTCTAGTTCTGTATTCAATTTCATCTGCATAGGATAATGTAATCAGGTAACCCCCTGACCTGTGTGTGGTAATTTGATCAGGAGGGGGATGTGCTCATGTGTGTATAAATTGAGTGTGAAACTGTTCAATAAAGGAGAAGGTTCTAAAACTTGTACAAGCTAAGTTTTTGGCTAGCTTTGTATGAGGACGGCTGGGAAAATCTGGTATATATATATATATATATATATATATATATATATATGTTCATGACTGGGAGGAAGCCATCATGAAAGTGACGTATAATAGTGTTTTCGCACCACTTAATAATTTACTAAATCAAAAACAGTGATGCACTACTAGTAAAACACAGTGCTTAAAGTGGAGTTCCACCCATTTTAGTAACTTTAGATGTATGTAATCCCCTTTAAAACTACTTTTACCAATGGAAACTTTTTTTTTTTGCTAGTAAATAACTTATTTTCTTCTTTATTCATCCTCTCACTTCCGGGTCCGGCCGCCGATCGGCGATTACGTCATTCGGCGATTCGCAGGGGGTGCTGGGATGTATCTCATGGCATTAAATCTCGCGTTATTACACAGGAATCCTGAGCTGTACTGTTTGTATTGAGGCTGTGCTCTGCCCCGCCTCTGCCCCGCCTCCTCTCAGTGAGCGAGGACTGAAAGCATTATATCCTCACTGAGCTCACTGAGAGGAGGCGGGGCAGAGCACGGCCTCAATCCAATACATACAGTACAGCTCACTGAGAGGAGGCAGGGCAGAGGCGGGGCAGAGGCGGGGCAGAGCACGGCCGAGCACGGCCTCAATACAAACAGTACAGCTCAGGATTCCTGTGTAATAATGCGAGATTTCATGCCATGAGATACATCCCAGCACCCCCTGCGAATCGCCGAATGACGTAATCGCCGATCGGCGGCCGGACCCGGAAGTGAGAAGAGGATAAATAAATAAATAAGAAAATAAGGTATTTACTAGCAAAAAAAAAAAAAGTTTCCATTGGTAAAAGTAGTTTTAAAGGGGATTACATACATCTATGCAATCCAAATTATTAAAAATGGGTGGAACTCCACTTTAATATACTCCCACAAACAATATTATTATATATCCTATCAAACAGTGATTAAATTAATAAAAAAATCATAAAAAATGTGTCCATATATCAATCAAAGTTCCAAATGAAAAAGAAATCGAATGGTGTTGTCCACCAAACTGCAAAAAAAACTTTCCAAGGTGCAGGTGCTCTCTTCCACCAAAGTGCTCTAGCCACTCACCACATATTTTGACCTCTGTTTCACGAGTGGGTCAAAATGAGCAATTCCCCTCTGGGGATAATCAAGAAGTTTATCTGGCGTGCTGCTTGCATGCTGCTCCCACTCCTTCCTTTAAGCTCACTGATCCTCAGATCACATTTGGAGTTGTTGGGTATAAGGAAGAACAAAATGGCAAAATCTAGTGCTCTCTGTATAAACTTTTATTGCACCACATAAAACGTAGGATAAAATACTCACAAACAAGGCACTTTTAAGCCGTGAAAGCTTTCAAAACACTTCTCAAATGGTGAGATGGCCGTGGGATGACATTGACAGACAGGCTCCACCCCTATACTCGCTATATCAATAGGCTTGACTTCTTTAGTAGAGGTGGAACTATGAGGTCTCACCGCTCTTTTATATTGGCTCTATTGCTAGTCACTAAGCAACCCCTATGTCTCCCTCCCGGAAGAGCATTAACAGACCTTCCCAAGCTAATGCCGGAAGGATAAGGGTAGTCACCCGCAGAAAAATGTGAGGACATTTACTCATAATACCTAATTTAGCATCCCAATTATCTCATCCCAAAAGAGAAGGAATATCATCACCGTCTAATCATCCTACGGCCACCTCTAAGTTAAAACAAACTTTAGGATAAATATAAAAAATCATGAATAATTATATAAATCCTATAAGAAAATTAACAAAGGCCAATTACACAAAATTCTCATGCTCAGGGAATTAAATTATACAAGTGAAAAACTATTAATAGAGTTTTTTAAAAATTTCTAAAAAATAGTGAAAAACACATACCTATTACAAATCACTAAAAAAACAATTACGCTTAAAATCCACATTGAGGCCCCTCGGTGAGAGAACCTTCACCTCAAAAATCCAAAAGAATTCCCTTCTACTGAGTTGCCTAATGTAATTACCCCCCACAATTTTCTTCCACTTTTTCAATCCCCCAAAATTTCAGTGAACTCGGGTTACTATCATGTACTAGTTTAAAATGTTTTGGCACACTATGGGTGGTCACCCCTTTCTTTATATTTTTTATGTATTCTCCTACTCTAATTTGGAGAGTCCTTGATGTGCGCCCAATGTATTGAAGCCCTCCACATTCCAACATGTATATCACACCAGTAATGGAACAGGTAAAAAAATCTTTGACCTGATATTTCTTTCCAGGACTGGTGGGCACAAATTCCTTCTTCTTTTTGACATTACACTTGGAATGGTGGCAGGCCTTACATTTGCCACATGCATAGAAACCAGTGAGGAACAAAATAATGTACCCCTCTTTTTCCTAGGTGGGTCTATCACTCCCGGGGCCACTATATTTTTTAAAGATGGAGTTTTTTTATATACAAACCCTGGGTTTACTGGTAAAACCAATCCCAAAATCCTATCTTTTCTAAAAAATATTCCAATGTTTCTTTATAATCTTCTCAACCTGTCTAAATTGGACAATATAGTCCAGGACCATTTTATAGTCATAATTACATAACCCCTGCTGATGTACTAAAGCAGGGATAGCTTATGTAAAGGTAAGCCAATGAGGAGGGAGTTGCAGGAGTTGAGGCGAGAGATTACCAGGGAGTGAATTAGTAGCTTTGTGGTGTCATTGGTTAACCACTTGCCAACCGCCGCAAGTACATATACTGCGCCGGTCAGCCCCTCACAGGCAAAGTGACGTATGGGTACGTCACTAGCCTGTGAGGCTCTGGGGAGCGAGCGTGCGCCGCGGAGGCGCGCTCCCGTTCGGTCACGGACCCCTCCACGCGTGTGCACTCGCAATCGTTTGTGACAGCGGGAGAAAGGCAGGCGGCTGATGTAAACAAGCCGCCTGTCATTCTCCCCTGTGTAAGAACAGTGATCATACAGTTCTACTATGTAGGACCATTGATCACTGTTCCTACACCTCAAGCCACAGCCAATCACAGTAAGAATCACGCCCCTAGGGACACACACCACCCCTCCCTCTCAAAAAAAGTTAACCCCTTCACTGCCAGTGTAATTTTACAGTAACAGTGCATATGTATAGCACTGATTACTGCAGTAATGTCACTGGTAACCCCAAAAGTGTCAAAAATGTCAGTCAAGGGTCCGATCTGTCCGCCGCAATGTCGCAGTCCCACAAAAAAAATCGCAGATCGCCGCCATTACGCGATAAAAAAAACAACAAAAATGACAAAATCTTTCCTTTAGTTAGTAAACACAATAACTTTTGCGCAAACCAATCAAAATACGCTTTTTGCGATTTTTTTTTTTTAACAAAAATATGTAGCATAAAACAAATTGGCCTAAAATGTTAAAAAAATTAGATTTTTACATTTTTTTTTTGGGAATTTCATATTAAAAATGTGAAAAATATTGTTATTTTTGCAAAATTTATGCTCTTTTTTTGTTTATAGCGCATGATCAAAAAAAAATCGCACAGGTGATCAAATACCACCAAAAGAAAGCTCTGTTTGTGGGAAAAAAAAGGACATCAAATTTGTTTAGGTACAGCTTCGCATGACCGCACAATTGTCTGTTAAATTCAAGCAATGCCGAATCGCAAAATACCCCCTGGTCAGGAAGGGGGTAAAATCTTCCGGGGCTTAAGTGGTTAAGAAAGGGGGTGTATTTTGGAGTTGTTATGGTTGTTGAGGCACAAGATTTGGAGTGTGATTAGATGTGGGCCAAAAGCAAAGCTCAGAGTTTAGGATTACACCCAGTACCCTGGCAAGTGCTGAGAGATTGATAGTTGGGACAACAGTCAGTCCCTCCCTTCATGTCAGGGTACTAGATGTAATTCTAGATTTCAATGTAGAAGTCAGGGAAGGAGTATGGGGGAAGTTTATCATTAGGAACATGTTGGTTTCAAATATTGATTTTGCCATTCAGTTAATTAACAATGTATTCTATGCCTGTGAAGGATTAACCAGGAGCACATTTGGCCTTCTTATATGTAGGAGGTCAACTAAGGTGTTTTCTTTCCAAAGTTAGTGGTGGTATCACTGAGTTTTTTTGAATGCTGGTGGAAATGAAGACTTTAGGGCTATATTTTTGTATTTATCATAATTTTGTATTTGCACATTTTTTTAAGGTAACTTGGACACTTTTCAACTGTAATTTAAAAGGCTGATTAAGTTTTGAAGCACAATTGCCACATGTTTTTCTCTCTGTAAGCTTTACAAACTAACCTTTTCTTGAATATGATTTCTACATTTTCTTAAAATAGATTTTATTAATGAAAAAAATAGTGATGTGCTTAGGATTTTTAGAAAATTCAGTTTGCTATAATGTCACTATAAGAACAGGCAGAGTCTGCAATCACACATTTTTGAGTTTTTATCAATGACTTTGCAGAGTTTTATTGGACATGGAACATCAAATCCTTTTGTTGCTGTTTATCATTACCAAAAGAAGAGCCTCTAAATAGTCCAGTAATTATTTCTTTCCTCTCGATGGAGAAAAGAAATGATTCTTCACCTCGGAAATTGCAATAAACTTTACTTTTGATGAACGGTCTGGAAAGTAAGAGTGCAGAGGATATTAAGCATTTATTGCTGGTTCAGTTTACAGACCATGAAATTATTACTTTATGGAGGGTTTTATTCCTGTCTTTGTTTCCTTCTTCTCTATTTTATTTACCCACATTTTCTCCTGCCTTTGTAATGTAGTAAGCACTTCGGCTGTACTGCACAAAAGACCACTTTGGCAAAGGGACTAAAAATGGCATTTGCCCCAGGCCCAAAGGAATAGTTGAAACACTGGCAGAATTGTAAAAATAGAGCTTTAATTTTCAGTTTACAGTATGATCTCAATGTGACCTAAAACCCATTTAATTCTTTGCTTTTTTATGATTTATGCAGTTGACATAACAAATTTTTTTTTTTTAATTCTTATTTTTTCAATGGGGAGATTTACCTTTACTTCCTGTTCCATAACTAAAACAGGAAGTGTGAGGAAATCCATGCAAATTAGGGAATCTCTTTCAAAGCCCCAAGTCGCCAGAACTAGTTTCCCCTCTATTACTTTTCTGGGGACAGCCCAAAATTTGGGATCTTCTTTTACTTACACTTTTTCCTTCATAAAAAAAGCTCCATGTTCACACCGCGGGCAGGTTTGAAATTGTGTGAGTTCAGCTGAACTCAGACGATTTCAAACCGGCATTTCAGTCTGACTTCAGGGGCAATTTGATAGACATTTGTGTGGGTTCATGCACAGATGTCTATTGAAATTGCCCCCAAAGTCATCAAAAGTAGTGAAGGAAAAATGTTTCTCTGGTTACCCACGGCAACCAAATCATTAACATCACCAATCATTAACAGATCCCAAATTCTGAGGGCACAATTTCTGATACCATCAGTGCTTTCTTTTTCAGTGTTTGTTAGGATCATTCCTGAGGAGGGAACACACACATCCGAGTGACTAAACTCCATGGGACCATCTCTCAGCTTCACCTCATCTGTTGTCCAATGCTCCATGGGTGGCTGTCCTAACAAATGACACTGATACAAGCTTAAATAATTTCTTACTGTGATAATACAGACTGGTGTACACATTACATGTCTACAGCAAGCAATATCAATAGCATTTTTGGTAATCCCTAGTTTAACTTTCCCAGCACTCTGCTGGATTATAGCAGGCACACACAGAGTCCCCATGTCCTTTTAAGAGTTTAACCTTGCTGTCAGCTGGGCTTCACCCTGTGCCTCCGCACTGTGCAAGGTAGCACATCGCAGCAAGTCCATGTCCATATATGCAGCAGCTCCCCCTGCTGGACACACTCCTATTTTATTGGGTTCATTTCCACATACTGAAACAGTCTTACCAGTTCCTATAGCTGGTGTCATAGCCTTCACTTGAGTACATTGCCTCTCATCTGTGGTGTCTCCACAGGCTAACTCCCCCCTGCGGTTATGGAGCAACACTGCAGCCTTTTACAGACTCCCCTGTTGCTAGGGGTAACAGCAGACGTTCACTCCAAAGCTGGTTGGCTATCCCTCATGCAGAATGCAGACTGTTGTGCCCTCCTTTCTGGGTTGACCACTTTGCCCAAGTGGCCATGGTAAGAAACCTTGCATTTCTCTGAATTTCCAACACCTTGAACTCCCGGTGACACCTCTCCCATCCTGGAGCATTGCTGGTGGACCGTGATACGCTGGAGAACTCTTCTAAGAAGGGTTACCTCTTTAAACTTGTAGTAGTCATCCTGGTCCCAATCCATCAAATGGTAAATCAACCAGAAATCCATCAGTAATAAGGGGTTGCAACAATTCTGGCCACCGGTCCCTAGGCAATTTTCTCTTTACAGTAATGTTTTCAAATTTTTCCAGAAATTCCCTAACCTCCTCTGTAGGTAGTATCAGTTGCATGTAATCAGAGGCCAGGATCTCAGCCCCTTGCACTGCGCCCACTCTTTATTTTGGTTCCACTTGAACCATTCATTCACTGTCTCATACACCATTGGCCCCTTTGGACTGGCCCTCCCAGGTGGAAACATCTTCTCAGGCCATGCTGAGCTCACTTCCACAGGTACGCCACCTACATTCAACACAGTCTATCAAATGAACTCCTCTGCAATGCCGTTCGCCTGGCTGCCACATACAGCTAGCAGCAGTTTCTGACACAACTCACCACTGGAGCAAAGACCCAGAATTCAGATTGCTTGCCCGCATCTGACAACCACTTGTGATATTGGGGGTGTTAAGCTCAGTGGTAGATGCGCTTTTGTTGCAGTGAGTCCATGTCACACAGGCATTATCATTAAGGGCCCGGTAGCCCACGTTTATTAAAAGGAAAAAAACAAAACAAAAGTCCATCCAGGATTCCCACACAGGGGCTTCAACTTCATTTAGCACCCATAAATGAAAACATACTGAGCCACCTGGCTCTATTGTCAGCAGTACCTCTGCTTGCTCCCAACAGACTTCTCGACTCCTTCTAGCCCTCTGGACTCACTGACTTCAATAGTCTCCCAGACTCTCAAAGCTGGCCAGCCTTTGCCAGTCCCTGGGCATAGAATCCCCCTTACACGGGCTGCAGTCTTCTACAGGGCAGACAGGTTTCCTGACAGGGGTCTGTCTTCAAACAGCAGCAAGGTGCTCACACTCCTTCCACCTCCTACTGCTCTCACCAGTCCCTCATTATATGGGCTATGTGCACCTGGGCACACACTCTGATGGCTGCTGACACAAGGGAAACAGGGTTGGAGATCCCGTTCCACCCAAAACTCTTAGGAATCTCCAAATTACAGAGCCCCATAAGGTGATGGCAAAATACAGAGAAAGCTGCCAGAGCAGTTTTCTGCATTTAAAATCTACACTCTGTAGCCTTGTGTGACAGGAGTCACTTTGGGCATGGGGGTTGTGGACTCCAAATTCCTTTAGAGAGATTGGGGGGCACCATGTCCAGCCTTATGGGGCTCTCTTATGTTTAAATTACCCTGTGTCTATTATGGATGCAGGGTGACCAAGAGGGTGGTGAACACTGAGAATATGGTTGGACTACTTCAAATGGGACAATAATATGCATTAACCATATCTCTCAGGAAATATGGAGATCTATCTTATTACTTTACACTGTATGGCACAGGAAGTGCAGCTCCTAATATGGTCATTCCAGGAAGTTCAATGTGGAGACTGACTGTCTAACAATGTTGCTTTTGTCTGAGGTGGCTTTCCATTCACCTATTATCAAGTGTGCTAATGAGCTCACCTGTGTCTGCTAGGGGATTTAATTACACTGACTAATGTGTATTGGGGATCGTATAGAAACCATTGTGTGATGTGGTGGGTGGATCTGTATAATTAAATCATGTTGTATTCTCAAAGTGTATATAAAAGTCTGAAAGTTGGTCAATAAACAGTTCATTCTGGTTTCACTCCAAAACTTGTACTGTCAAGTTATTGGGGTAACTATAGCCAGAATCATGGATCCCGTGTTCCAGAGCTTAGGAAGCAGGTTACTGGCGGAGATAGACAGTCGGTGGTGTCCGGATTCCGTCACACCTTGCAATCAGCAAACATGCAAACTCTGGGTCCTTTTTCAACCTAGTATTCCAGAGACAGGGATTCTCACTTTCACAGTTTGTATTTAAGGCACAAGAGGCAAGTAAACCAAACCACCTTGTGGATGAGGGAACTGCAGCTGATTTTTGTGTACCTGCAATTTACCCATCTCAGTGGATCTTGTCAGGAGATATGTTTTTCCATCATGAGTCATGACCTCTAACAGTTATCTGCAGAGGAATTTCATAATGTATTTCTCTAAAACTGTTAAGAAAATGAAATCATGCCCACACAGAGCAAAGCAACTTGTTACCTTTAATTAGGGCCCTACAACTGCTCATATTTACCTTCTCTTTTATGCCCTTCTCCTTTTCCTCCCTCTAGTGTTGGGTGAGCAGTTTGGACCAAGCATACGTTCGGCCTGAACAACTGCCCGTTAGCCCACTACACATGGTGTTCTAAGTCCTTATTGTCTGAAGCAATGCACCTGATTGCTGGTCAACTGAAGTTAAAAAAAACATTGCCGGCAATACAAAATATGTGAAAGATGTAAAAACAAAAAGGCGTGGGGTTCCCCCCTAAAATCCAAACCAGACCCATATCTGAGCATGCAGTCTGACAGGCCAGGGAAGGGTGGGCCCTAGAACATGCATATACCTCTTTAAAATGGGAACTTTTGATTTTTTTAAGTTTAGACGTTAATAGGGTTCATGGATCAGGTCCGAACCTTTTCCATGTTTCAAAATTCTGGTACGAACTGAACTGAGCTGGGGGGGGGGGGGGGGTGTTCGGCTCATCACTTCCTCCCATGTGACAGTACTGGTGCTTGACATTTGGCTATCAGGCACCCATCACAGTCACATAGGGAGTCAGAGAGAATCCAATATAGAAAAAATGTGATGCATCAACCCACATCCAATGTAATATTACAGGATAAGGTGTAATTGCTCGTGTCAGGACCAAACCCTGTACATTCTGTCAAGTATCAAGAGAAGAAGTAGAGCTCCGGCAACTCGGTGCAACTTGAGATAAAATTAGGAAGCCTTTATTGATAATCCTTCAAGACGCTAAAATAATCCATTTCACCACAAGGTTGACACAGTTTAGTCCTACCTCGGGCCTTCGTGGTAACAGTCAGAAAGAATGTCCTTGGCCCTATATAAGCTCCAAGTCTTAATATGGAGCTTACACAGAGCTTCTTCATCTTGCTTCCATGGGCAAAAAAGCAGCATTAAAGTTAAACTACTTGCTTTAACCTGCCTTGACAAAGAACAGGTACGTTTACTTTAACTTACTCTTGGGTACACTTTACAGCTCAAAAAAAGTTCTGCAGATTCTCCTTAACAAACTATTTTGCAGTTTTGAAGGCTATTGCTGCCAAAAAAAGTCTACAGGAATTGTAAAATCAAAATTTATCACCATGAATCAACTCACAATGACTAAATATAACATTACATTCCAAACAGGATTTGTTTTGACATGATGAATTTGACATTTTAAACCAACGTTGCTGTGAGTCTTGAGTCGTTTTATTAGTTTCAGAAAATGAATATGCTTGTTAGATGAATGGAAGAATAATTAGTGCCTAATAATGGAAAGTGTTTTTCAATGTAAATCTATTGAAAAATGTTGGTGAAGTCACTCTGCTGTGTAATAGGATGTCAGGGACGATTTGGCTCAAGGCAACATGAATCATAATTCTGCAATGATCTTGTAGGTAGGGCCATGAAATGTTTACATAGGGTATAAGCAGAAATAGTGGGGGCATCCATATTACATACTCATACTTTGCTTCTTGCTCTGCAGTGCTACACATTGGTTGTGCTTTACTGCTCTGTCTCTCAATGTAAGTCTACTATTCAAGTCTGTCAATTTTTTACAACAGTTTTCTTTTTTACCAACTGCATACCGACACGTGCAGTTCAGTGTATAATCCTGGCATCCTTAGGATGAGGTTACATAGTTACATAGTTGATAAGGTTCAAAAAGACACCAGTCCATCCAGTTCAACCTGTGGCGTGTGAGTGTGCTTGTGTTTATGTCAATAGTACATTGTGTATCCCTGTGTGTTGTGATCATTAAGGTGCCCATCTAATCTTTTTTTAAACAATCAACGCTCTTTGCTGATACCACTGCTTGTGGAACAGAATTCCGCATCCTTACCGATCTGACGGTAAAGAACCCTTTACACAGTTTAAGGTTAAACCGCTTCTCTTCTAATTTTAGTGAATGGCTGCATGTCCTTTTATATTTCCTTTCACTGAAAAGTTTTTTCCTATGCTAGGGTCACCAGTACTGTAATTGTACATCGCTAGCATGTCCCCTCTCAAGCGTCTCCTCTCCAGAGAGAATAAGTTCAATGCTTGTGATCTTTCCCCAAAGCTGAGATTCGATATTCCCTTTATTGTTGGCCTTGTTGCCCATCTCTGGACTCTCTCCAGTTCCAGCACATCCTTCTTGAGGACTGGTGCCCAGAACTGGATGGCATACTCAAGATGTGCCTGGACCAGAGTCTTGTAGGGTTCAGAGAATTATTGTTTTATCTCTGGAGTAAAGCCCCTTTTTAATACATGCCAATATTCTGTTGGCTTTGCTTGCAGCAGCTTGGCATTGCATGTCATTGCTGAGCCTGTCATCTACTAGGACCCCCAGGTCTTTTTCCATCCTAGATTCCCCCACAGGTTCTCCCCTTAGCGAGTAACTTGCGTTCTTATTTTTAGCGCCCAAATGCATTACTTTACATTTTTCGACGTTAAACCTCATTTGCCATTTAGTTGCCCACCCTATTATTTTACTTAAGTCTTCTTGTAAGGTTTCCACACCCTGCACAGAAGTTATTGCCCTGTTTGACTTTGTATCATCCGCAAATACTGAGATTGAGCTGCTTAGCCCATCCTATATATCTTTTATGAATAAATTAAACAGAATTGGTGCCAGGACAGATCCTTGGGGGACCCCACCTACCACATCATTCTGCCCCGCCCATAAAAATATAAAAATGTCTTAAGACTCTTGACCTGGAAGAAGACCAAAAGACGATGGAAGAGCTGGAGGTGGAGAAACGTGGCCATTGTAGGGGTTGAGGAGTGCTTTTTGGCAGGTAAGTCTTGCACACTATGGCTAAAGGTTATGCATTGGGGTTACACCATTCTGGCCTGCCCATCAAGACAGCCTAAGACTCTGGACCTGGAAGAAGACCAATAAGTGATGGAGAAATGTGACCATTTTATTAGTTGAGGGCTTCTTTTGTCAGGGTGTCTTGTCACTATGACTGAAGCCCACCTACCACTATGCTAACTGCAGTTCCTCCAGAACTAAGGGGAAGCCAACCCAAAGATGGTTTCCCACCTATATAGTGTTGTGTCCCTAGGCCTCTAAGCAGAAGAATATAGAATGCTGTTCAACACACTGGATATTATTGCTCTCTACCCCTGAGGCCTCCATCTGGGCTAAATATAATCTATCCCTTACCCAAGGGGCCCTCCTGCTGGTGGGTCTAGGGCTGACACTTTACCCATTTAGCTCTAGTATCCAAAATGTACAGACTGTGGGGCATCTAGTGGTAAAAATACTGGACTACACCAGGTACCTTATGTAGCACTGCCCCCTTAGAGCTGCTGATGTTTAATACTTTTGGATTCTCCTGGGTTACCCATAGCAACTGCAAGCAGAAATCTGAGCACTTTATGTTCTAGGCTCAATCAATGATCAGTCTAGGGGTTGATGTTTTTGTTGTTTTTATTTTATGTTAGGATAGGAGAAGGAATGAGTGGGATACTCCAACGCTTGAACTATTGACAATTCTGAGAACTTCTAACTTGTGGATGCGGCAAGGCCGCTACTTCATCCTGCCACTAGATGAATCTGAGATAAATGTTCCTTATAGTATTTCTCTTCAGGACACTCACCTAGTACCCCCTTTCCTCCAGCCGACACCCATCCACTGACTACACTACTCCGGAATGGCCCCCTTACTGGGCAGACCCTTAGTCAGGATCCTCTGTACTTACAATACTGCTTTCCAGATTCTCGCAGTGCCTCAACTCCTCCAGTCAGCTCTCCTGAACCTCTGGGCTGAGCTCCACACCTCTGGCTCACCAGGCCGACTGCCTGTGGCCACACACCAACCACTTCAGAAGAGGAGGCAGCCGCCACCTTCCTTCTGGGACTCTGCTTCCCGCCAAAGACCTTGTGCATCTGGGCCCCTGGTTTTTTATACCCCACCCCACAGTGCACCAAGACAGCAGTCTGTGCCAATCCCTTGGGCTGTGTCAAAAGCCTGTGTCCTCATTGGCCAGGTTTCCTCCACTGCCCAATGTTCAAGCACCTTGGGTCTGCTGTCTGACAGAACAGAATTAGAAATTCCCTGGCAGGTTGGATAATTCATATACATATATTTTGGCTGTGATTTTTATGCTGCTTGCCTAAAGTTTAGCTGTAAGTAAAAAAAAAAAAAATAATTTCTCCTACTGTATATTGACTATTTTAGTTTAAGCTGCAGCTAATCCCAGTGTACACTTTCACACCTTGTGATTTTAACACTTCTCTAATGCTCCTTTAACAAAGTTTTCTGACTTTAATTGACTTTAAGAATGTTCCAGCATTAAGAATAGAAAAATGATTGCCGCATAATGTCCGTTATCTGCCGGTGTCTGATGATGCATAAAGAATATGTATTACTCGGATAAAATAAAATGGAGATAATACGGCTACATTTGCTTGGGGTTTAATGTCCCCGCATTATCCAATATAAATATTTAACTTCTCATTTGCATGCACCTCTAGAACAATTATAAAGGAGGATGTGAGCGCTGGATGAGAGCTCCGTCTTTGACTAATAACCTATTACACCATTTAAGAAGAGGTGCCCAAAAAAATGTATAGCTCTGTTATTAAAATAACTACTGGTATTTAATGTCACAAATGTTTTTTCTTCTCAGACAGATTCTGCTTTGCTATGATTCCAATTATCCAGAATATTGAACTGTTTTTTTAAAGGAGACCCCTGCCATTGCCAAAGGGATCAACACTGGGAAATCAGAACCTTTTACTTAAAGGGAACCTGTTATGGCGCTTTTCCACTGCATGGAACCGTACCGGTTCGGCACGCTTTTGTGCTTTTCCACTGCGGTACCGCATGGTATAGGGTCTAAACGGTTCGGTACAGTACGGTATAGGTTTGCTTTTCCACTGCATGGAACGGAACGGTACGGTACCGCTCTGAAAAAACAGTACCTACTCGATTGTGGTTCCAACAGGTACCAAACTGGTACCATATCCCACAATCCTTTGCATGCAGTCACTACTAGCCACTGATTGGTCAGAGAATCACACCCACCCCGTTGTTATCCCACCCACTTAACTTTAGTACTACTTTAGTGGAAAAGCAAACCTATACCGTACCGTACCGAACCGTTCCGACACTATACCATGCGGTACCGCAGTGGAAAAGCAAACCGGGCCAAGCAGGGCCGAGTAGAGCCGAGCCGGTACTAGCCGGTACTTGCAGTGAAAAAGTGCCATTAGATATGAAGTATGGATGCTGCCATTGCTAAACTGCTTTTATATAGACACTGCTGTCTTGTTTGTGTGATAGCGTTGAACTGGAAGAAGTGGGGTATTGGTATTTTTGGATTTAACCCAGAATGAGTCCAACTTCAAAGGGGCTGATGATCAGTGAATGAGCAAGTAGGCAGGTGCAGTGTATTTTCCACTGCGGGTGGTGCTTGACCAAAGCTACAATGCCAAAGGGGAAGGAAGTTGTAAGGAACTTAGTTCCACATCAATAATGCCATTTTCTGGGCTAATAGGAAAGGGGGGTTTCAAAAAAATAGCATAAGGGGCACATGTATAAAGAATTCCATTTGGTGGCCAGAAGCACTTATTTATTTATTTATTTTTTAACTGCTTAAAATAGAACAATAAAAATGTCCAATTCCTTTAAATAACATGCCTGGGGTTGTCCTAGCCCTGCCTGTCAAGCAGTGCCCAAGGCAAAGATTCCAAACTCATGATGTTTCCCGCTCATGATGTGCAAGCAGTCACTTGCTTGTCAAAATCACTGCTGTTGTCACCACTCCTGTCAGCCTTGCAACAGAAAGAAGGCACTCCCAGTAAGCCATTGCACCCAGAGCAGCTGCCTCTACCGCCCACCCCATGTCCCGACCCTGCTGTCAAGGGGCACATTTCTGTGATTTACAGAAAGTTCTGCAGCAGCACTGACATTTCCAAAGGAAAATATTTTTAAAATGGCCAGCAAATAACTTTGACAGCTTCTTTGCAAGGGTCTGCTTGTATCTGGGGGGGGGGGGGGGGGCTTTACAGAGGTCTGTGTGCTGTTTTCTTTCTTATTTTGAGATGGCATTTGCTAGCAATGTAAACTGTACTGTTTTTTATTATTATTTTTTATCAATTTGTATGTATAAATAAATATCGAATATCACTTATGGTGTGGTACATCCTACAACAAAAATGTAAGATGTAAAAGAAAATGCCCCCCCCCCCAAAAAAAAAAAAAATCATTTGGGGAGGTGCAGCAAACACACAGAGTCTGGTTCCAGAGAACAAAACTTGTATATTGCAGAATCCAGTAATTCACAAAAAACCCAGTGGGAAAGCACCCAACAGGGAACGCTCACAGCATGTAACAACAATGTGTAGCAGATCAGGTCTTAGGTGCACTAACAGCATCTCTTTTGAGGGGAAAAATGCAGCCTGGCCAGTCAGAGCCAAAGTGGGGAGGTTTCCAGAAGAATGCCATGTCCCTATCCCTTCCCTACTCATCTGGAACCTCTGCCTACTGCTATTCACTGTCCCTGTCAGATGGATGACCTGTCCCTATACTACCTACACATGAAAAGCATGCCAGGGCCCTAAATAGGCTCTGAGTGACCCAAGATGGCTGCTAGAGTCACAAATGGGCAGCAACATCCAGTCAGATAGCTTCCCCAGTGACCCAGAAAACCACAGGCGAACCATGTACCGCTCACCCTGCAATGCCTCTGCCATTGAACGCCACCCGCAGTTGAGAAAATAGACTACGCCTGCCTACGAGCATCTTTTGTGGGGGTATCTAGAATGCTGGAATTCTATTAGGAAATCCATACTTTGGGTGTGATACAGATTTTAAGAAGGGACTTCACGCAAAAAAAAAAGTGAAGAGTTTATAGTGGGGTTCGAGGCACAATAGCTTTCCTTTAAATGTAATCCTCAGTTACCATAAAGATAAAAATCCACTTTGTGTTAAATGTTTATGCCTTTGCAAGCTTAGATATAGCCTCGTGACATCATCACCTCTGCAGAGAAAAGAGCTGTGGGAGGGGTCCAGCACGCTCCACCCCCTACTGGCTTCCTGCAGAAAACTACAGGAGGGGGCGGAGACAAGGCCAGTCACCCAGCTCAAAGAGAGAGAGCAGAAGTGAGCGGTCTTTATTACTGATAGTTCCTGCATAGAGGGAAAGTCTCACACTGGATTATTGCACAGATCTGGAAGAAATACACAAAGTACACCAATATTCAAGGAAGAATACACATGATGAATAGATTTAGACAGTATTCAATTAGGCCGGCCATACGTGATTCGAATCTCGGCCAGTTCAGCAGCAACAGGCCAAGATTTGAACAGTTAATGGGCAGGCTGAATGTATCGATCAACTTGGGTACAACCAGCCTGCCAGATTTGGAGTTCTGGAGTTCAGCTTTAAATGTAAAATTTATGTTTGTTTTTTTCCATTCTGATAAATGTCATGCATTTTTGATACCTTTGTATTTGAAAGACTTTCTTTTTGCAGTATATATACATACTGTATATATGTGTGTGGGTTTGGAGTAAATACTTAAAGTAGTACTGGGAAAATCTTGTTTCTGCTTTTCCTTATTTATTCATATTTATTTTTATATCATATTTATATTATATTTACAGCTGCAAGAAAAAGTATGTGAACCCTTTGGAATTATATGGATTTCTGCACAAATTGGTCATAACATGTGATCTAATCATCATCTAACTCACAACAATAGACAATCACAGTCTGCTTAAACTAATAACACACAAATAATGACATGTTGCCATGTTTTTAGTGAACACACAATGTAAACATTCACAGTGCAGGTGGAAAAAGTATGTGAACCCCTAGACTAATGACATCTCCAAGAGCTAGTTGGAGTGAGATGTCAGCCAACTGGAGTCCAATAAATGAAATGAGATTGGAGGTGTTGGTTACAGCTGCCCTGCCCTATAAAAAACACACACCAGTTCTGGGTTTGCTTTTCACAAGAAGCATTGCCTGATGTGAATGATGCCTCGCACAAAAGAGCTCTCAGAAGGCATACCATTAAGAATTGTTGACTTGCATAAAGCTGGAAAGGGGTATAAAAGTATCCCCAAAAGCCTTGCTGTTCATCAGTCCACGGTAAGACAAATTGTCTATCAATGGAGAAAGTTCAGCACTGCTGCTACTCTCCCTAGGAGGGGCCGTCCTGTAAAGATGACAGCAAGAGCACAGAGCAGACTGCTCAATGAGGTGAAGAAGAATCCTAGAGTGTCAGCTAAAGACTTACAAAAGTCACTGGCAAATCCTAACATCCCTGTTAGCGAATCTACAATACGTAAAACACTAAACAAGAACGAATTTCATGGGAGGATACCACAGAGGAAGCCACTGCTGTCCAAACAAAACATTGCTGCACGTTTACAGTTTGCACAAGAGCACCTGGACGTTCCACAGCACTACTGGAAAAATATTCTGTGGACAGATGAAACCAAAGTTGAGTTGTTTAGAAGAAACACAAAACACTATGTTTGGCGAAAAAGAGGTACAGCACACCAACATCAAAACCTCATCCCAACTGTGAAGTATGGTGGTGGGGGCATCATGGTTTGGGGCTGCTTTGCTGCGTCAGGGCCTGGACGGATTGCTATCATTGAAGGAAAAATAAATTCCCAAGTTTATCAAGACATTTTGCAGGAGAACTTAAGGCCATCTGTCTACCAGCTGAAGCTCAACAGAAGATGGGTGTTGCAACAGGACAATGACCCAAAGCATAGAAGTAAATCAACAACAGAATGGATTAAACAGAAAATAATACGCCTTCTGAAGTGGCCCAGTCAGAGTCCTGACCTCAACCCGATTGAGATGCTGTGGCATGACCTCAAGAAAGCGATTCACACCAGACATCCCAAGAATATTGCTGAACTGAAACAGTTCTGTAAAGAGGAATGGTCAAGAATTACTCCTGGCCGTTGTGCACGTCTGATTTGCAACTACAGGAAACGTTTGGTTGAAGTTATTGCTGCCAAAAGAGGATCAACTAGTTATTAAATCCAAGGGTTCACATACTTTTTCCACATGCACTGTGAATGTTTACATGGTGTGTTCAATAAAAACATGGCAACATTTCATTATTTGTGTGTTATTAGTTTAAGCAGACTGTGATTGTCTATTGTTGTGACTTAGATGATGATCAGATCACATTTTATGACCAATTTGTGCAGAAATCCATATCGTTCCAAAGGGTTCACATACTTTTTCTTGCAGCTGTATTTAAATATGATACCACATCAAGCCCCCCCTCAAAAAAAAAAAAAAAAGATGCATATGTCTGGTATGGTAATAAAACATTTTTGCAGCGGAACCACTGACTTATAAAAAAACATCAAGCCTACATATAGTAGAGATTTTTATTTAGTTCTTTTACTGGTTGCAATAAAACTGTTTTACGTGGGACTTTCTCCAAATTGTTTGCAATAATAGGTTAGGAAAATAAAAGTGATAAGGCTTTACATTCCATTGTATTATTAAAATAAAGAACTTCATTAAAGCAAGCGGGAACTATTCAAGGCAATGCTTTCTATACAGAATATGAATGTTGTCTATGTAGAAGCTTCTAATTACATTCAGTTACGAGAATTCCACTCTCAGACAATCATTTATTTTACCTTTCAGAAACTGAGTAAAGCTAAAAAATAGGTTAAAATAAAACTTTCCTAGGTAAGCAAAGACAGTTGTAACAATTTGGGACTGAATTGTTACATAGTTAATGTGGAACTAAAGGAATTTTTTTTAATAGAGTTATTTACTACATAGGGTTATAACACCTTTCAGGTTTTTTTTTTTTTTTTAACTATCTCTTTGGGGAGATTTCTCATAATTTCCTGTCCCATAGCCAAAACAGGAAATGAGAAGAAATCCCTCCAAAGAAAGGGAATCCTTGGTTGTCATCCAAACTAGTGTCCCCATTGCTCCACTACTCCTGTTCTGGTGACAACTAGTGATGTCGCGAACATAAAATCCGCCGTTCGCGAACGGCGAACGCGAACATCGGCGAATGTTCGCGAACCGGCGAACATTACGAACCGCCATAGACTTTAATAGGCAGGCGAATTTTAAAACCCACAGGGACTCTTTCTGGCCACAATAGTAATGGAAAAGTTGTTTCAAGGGGACAAACACCTGGACTGTGGCATGCCGGAGAGGGATCACACAAAAAAAAGTTCTTAAAAATTGTAATTTTTTGATAGAGAGCCAATTTTGGAAAAATTTAAAAAAAATAAAAATAAAAAATTTCTTTGGATTTAGCATCTAGGGGGTCTAAAATGTGTATCTGTGAAGTTTCAGCTCTGTAGCATGTCCGGAACCAGAAAAAAATACGAATTAGGGTTAGGGCTAGGGTTAGGCTTAGGGCTAGTGTTAGGGTTAGGGTTAGGGCTAGGGTTAGGTTTAGGGTTAGGGTTATTTTTATGGCTAGGCTTAGAGGGTTAGGGTTAAGGTTAGAGGGTTAGGGTTATGGTTAGAGGGTTAGGGTTAGGTTTAGTGTTAGGGGCTAGGGTTAGGGTTACGGTGAGATACTTAAGGTTAGAGTTAGTAGCCCTACCCCTACCCCTCTAACTCTAAGGCCTCATGCACACTGGACGTTTTTACAGCTGCTGTTAGCAGCGTCAGACGTTTTTTTTTGCAGCTGCAGAACGCCCATCCATGTTATTCTATGGCCTCATGCACACATAGAGCTTTTAGGAGCTCCAAGTGGCATAGGCGTTTTACAGCTCCAAAAAAAACCCAGGAACTGTGGGTTCAGGAGCTCCAGCGTCAAGCTGCAAAAAACGTCTGACGCTGCTAAAGGCTCCATAAGGCTCCATAACGTTGCTTAACGTGCGTTAAGCCACGTTATACGTTTTTTTTCTTCCATTCAAAATCAATGGTTCCCTATGGGAGCCTATTGATTTGAATGGAAGTCACACCGCAGGTCGGATCGGGGTGATCCGACTTGCGGTGCGACCTGCACTGTGAGAATCTTGAGGGGGAACTCCACGCCAAAATGGGGAAAAAAACGGCGTGGGGTTCCCCCCCAGGTTCCAAACCAGGCCCTTCGGATCTGGTATGGAATTTGAGGGTAGCCCCGCGCCGAAAAAACGGCGTGGGGTCCCCCCCAAAATCCATACCAGACCCTTATCCAAGCATGCAGTCCGGCATGCCAGGAAAGGGGAGGGGACGAGCGAGCGGCCCCACCCCCCCTGGATCATACCAGGCCACACGCCCTCAACATGGGGGGGTGTGGGTGCTTTGGGGCAGGGGGGGCTCTGCACCCCGCACCTCAAAGCACCTTGCCCCCATGTTGATGAGGACAAGGGCCTCATCCCCACAACCCTGGCCGGTGGTTGTGGGGGTCTGCGGGCAGGGGGCTCATCGGAATCTGGAAGCCCCCTTTAACAAGGGGGCCCCCGATCCCGGACCCCCTCCCTATGTGAATGGGTATGGGGTACACTGTACCCCTACTCATTCACCCCATAAAAGGCAGTGTATGGAAATAACGACAGGAGACGTTTTGGAAAATTTATTAAAAATCTTCATCCGGCTCTTGTCCTCTCCGGGGGTCTTCTCCTCTCCGAGGGTCTTCTGCTCTTTTGCTGTCCGCCCTTCTTGTCTTCTCCTCTCCGGGGTCTTCTGCTGTCTTCTGCTCTTTTGCTGTCCGCCCTTCTTGTCTTCTCCTCTCCGGGGGTCTTCTGCTGTCTTCTCCTCTCCGGGGGTCTTCTGCTGTCCGCCCTTCTGCTGTCCAATCTTCTTGTCTTCTCCTCTCCGGTCTTCTGCTCTTTTGCTGTCGGCTGTCGGCTGTCCTTCTTCCTCCGGTCCTCCTCCTCCGACGTCTTCAGCGATTATGCCGGCCTCTGGTCTCTGCAGCTTATTATATAGCCATTAGGGGCGTGGTCGCCAGATGACGTCATCGGGAGACCACGCCCCTTGTGTCACATGTGACGCCAAAGCACCCACACCCCCCCATGTTGAGGGCGTGTGGCCTGGTATGATCCAGGGGGGGTGGGGCCGCTCGCTCGTCCCCTCCCCTTTCCTGGCATGCCGGACTGCATGCTCGGATAAGGGTCTGGTATGGATTTTGGGGGGGACCCCACGCCGTTTTTTCGGCGCGGGGCTACCCTCAAATTCCATACCAGATCCGAAGGGCCTGGTTTGGAACCTGGGGGGGAACCCCACGCCGTTTTTTTTCCCATTTTGGCGTGGAGTTCCCCTTCAAGATTCTCACAGTGCAGGTCGCACTGCAAGTCGGATCACCCCGATCCGACCTGCGGTGTGACTTCCATTCAAATCAATAGGCTCCCATAGGGAACCATTGATTTTGAATGGAGGCAGAAAAAAACGCTGCTAACAGCTACTGTGGCCAAACGTGCAATAACGCTAGTAGAAAAAGCTACTGAAAGCACGTTTTTACAGCTGCTGTTTCCCGGCGTTATGTAAACAGCTTTGGAGCACGTTTTTATGACGCCCTGTGTGCATGGAGCCTAACCCTCTAACCCTAAGCACTAAAAATAACCCTAACCTTAGCCCTGACCCTAACCCTAGCCCTAACCCTAACCCTAGCCCTAACCCTAATTCTATTTTTTTCTGGTTCTGGACATGCTACAGAGCTGAAACTTCACAGGTACACTTTTTAGACCCCCCAGACACTAAATCCAAAGAATTTTTTTTTTTTTTAAGTTTTTTTTTTTTTTTAAGTTTTCCAATAATTGGCTCTCTATCAAAAATGACAATTATAAGAACTTTTTTTGTGTGATTTAGTGTCTAGGGGGTCTAAAAAGTGTACCTGTGAAGTTTCAGCTCTGTAGCATGTCCAGAACCAGAAAAAAAGATAATTTTTCAGTAGAGCAGGGATGGTGGGAACCCCTTTTACACCTATATGATCTTTTTTTCCTGGTTCTGGACATGCTGCAGAGCTGAAACTTCACAGGTACACTTTTTAGACCCCCAAACAATAAATCCAAATAAATGGTTTTTTTGTTAAGTTTTTTTTTTTTTTTTCCAATAATTGTCTCTCTATCGAAAATGACAATTTTTAAGAACTTTTTTGTGTGATTTAATGTCTAGGGGGTCTAAAAGGTGTACCTGTGAAGTTTCAGCTCTGTAGCATGTCCAGAACCAGAAAAAAAGATAATTTTTCAGTAGAGCAGGGATGGTGGGAACCCCTTTTACACCTATATGAATTTTTTTTCTGGTTCTGGACATGCTACATATATATATATATATTAAAAAAATACTCAAATACCAGCCCTCAAAGGGGCTTTTGGGGACAATATATATATATATATATATATATATATATATATATATATATATATCTCACAGAACAAAAAAAATTACACAAATACCAGCCCTCGAAAGGGCTTTTGGGGACAATAGATATATATATATCCAAAAAAAACCTCAAATACCAGCCCTAGGAAGGGCTTTTTGGGGTGCTGTCCTTACAGCAGGAGTGTACCAAGAACACTGGCTAACAAGACCGGGAACTGTCCCCAGCTATAACAGCAGCAGCAGCTCCAGCACTTTCCCTGCTCTCAGTAACACAGAAATGATCTAAGATGGATGCTGCCCTTGCTTATTTATAGGAGGTGGGAGGGAGGTATGCTGATTGGCCTGGAATGTGTCTGCTGACTGTGATGTTCAGGGTCAAAGTTTGCCTCAATGATGATGTATAGGAGGCGGACCGAACATCGCATATGTTCGCCCGCAGCGGCGAACGCGAACATGCGAAGTTCGCCGGGAACTGTTCGCCGGCGAACAGTTCTGTACATCTCTAGTGACAACCCGAAATTTGAGATTCTCTAAATCCAGAGAGCTCTAAACCACAGTTGATCCAGAGGAAGGCAATCAAGCATGGTCCACTGCGCTCAAAAGAATGAAATAAAGCATGGTCCAATGTGCTCAAAGGAATGAAATAAAGCATGGTCCAATGTGCTCAAAGGAAGGTGTGACGGTGTTCACCGTCACTGGAATTTAAGGACAGATGGGTGATGGTTTGGATTGCTTCATATTTGTCAGCAAGGTCTCCATGTAGAAATATTGAGATTTGTTCCCATTTGCCATGAGGTCTTTGACCAGGAAGTACAACTCCTAATATGGTCATTCCAGGAAGTTCAATGAGGAGACTGACTGTCTAACAATGTTGCTTTTGTCTGAGGTGGCTTTCCATTCACCTATTGTCGGGTGTGCTAATGAACCCACTTGTTGTCTGCTAAGGGATGTATTGACACTCAGAGTAATGTGTATTAGGGGGGCTCGTTATGGAATCATTGCTCTGTGTCTGGCTATTGTGTACATTGATTGTCCCCTGGGGGCTTTTGTCTCATTACACATAACAGTCCTTCTAATCAAGCTAACGGGCCAATCCCTGCTGACTCATTTTCAAGTCCTCATTTGCATGGCTAAGGAGGACCTGAAGGAGAACGGCATGTACCTTGCAATTGACCAATGGGAAAGCGGTTGTTGGGGGCAGGATGTTCCAAATTCTGTATAAAAATGTGCTGTGTTCTTCCAATAAATCGTCTTCCTGTTTGAACTTACATACAGCCTGCTTGGTGTTTGTTCTAATGGGTTCCGAACAGCACATAGCTGTAGTTCGAATCCCGGAGCCTTGGTTGACTGAACCATCAGACGTTGCGATCTGCAAGCTGACTCACTAGAAAAAGAGGAGTGTCGGGAGAGCGGAAGCGAGCGAGCAAGGGTCTCGTTACAGAAGGAAATAAAGCATGGTCCAATGTGCTCAAAGGAAGGAAATAAAGCATGGTCCAATGTGCTCCACGGAAGGAAATATAGCATGGTCCAATGTGCTCAAAGGAAGGAAATAAAGCATGGTCCAATTTATTCAAACGGAGAAAATCCTTTCTGATCCCTTTAAAGTGATTGTAAATCTTGGATGTGAAATATGAACAAAACATATCCCTCTTTAGGGCACACTAGAGGGTTATGCTTTGTTCATATTTCATGTCTGAGGTTTACAACCACTTTAGACTTTGAACATACTGTAGATGAGGTCCCACACACCCTTTATTAATTTATTAGCCCTTCTACAATATGCATCCTCTCTAGTTCTGTAACATTATTGTTAGTAGATATTATGCAAAACTGAATTGCATATTGAAAAGAAGTTCTTTCTAATTCTTTGTGCTTTGTACAGAGGCAAGATTATGTTTCTCTCTTTTTTGAGTCGATATCTCTTTTTAATTTGTATGAGAAATATTTGTTAGGACAAACAAATTTCTAGTATGTTTTTTTTTTCGCAGAAATTTTTTCAATTTATACTTAATTGGGCTACTTTTGAGAAAGTCAAGATATTTTCTTATTACAATACTTGTCTGTTGATAACACTCGTCTGCTCAACACACTTCAGGGTGATTCTTTAAGGACTCGTGCACACAGGGTGTTTGCGCAGCTCTCCTGAAAGCCTTTCTCCTGACAGGAGAAAAGCAGCATCAAAAACGGGTCTAAAGCCACATTTTTTTAAACACGTTTAGGGGCATTTAGATGAATTTAGGCACGCGAAGCACTTGGGCATTAATTTATTTAATTGGCCAGATTAATAATAATTTATCCTGGTCATTGAAATGAGTTAACTCTCAAGCGCTAAGCGAGCCTAACGTTAATGCGTGTTTAGATGCATTTGCACACATTTAGGCACGTCAGACATTTCTTCTCCTAAAATACTGCTGCCAGGGGGGAAAGGCATTTAGGACAGCTGTACAATAAAAATAAAAATTCAGCGCTTAAAATCAAATGGATGGGTAAGCAACTGTACACCAGGATAGGTCAAACCTACCAAAACCTATAATATGCAGTAAAAGAAAATAAAGTGCAGCGCTATAAAATTACAAATAGTGCATAAAATCATTCACATTAAAATGTATAAAATGCACAATAAAAAGCATGTGGTTCATAATTCATAAAGTCCTTAAAAGCTGATTTCCAAAGTGAAAAGCAGGAATAAGTAAAAACATCACTGCAAACGTGACTCCTCCACCACAGATAATACAGCCTCTCACCTCCTGTATTCGACCACTAGGGGTCACAACACTTTGTATCAATATGGAGACAGCCAGAAGATCTGTATATCCAGGACCCAACAGGTAAAATAAAGCATCATACTCACAAGCAAGGCACTGTCACAGTGCCAGATGAAAGCGAAAGTGCAGACATGTGTTCCAGGATCTAAGAGAGCTGCGGGTGACGTCAGACTCCTTCCCCTGTATGCATTACGTCAATAGGCGTGACTTCCTCAGGCGTGCTGCGGAGAGCATTAGATCATTTTATTTATCTTTTCCGGATTGTCATACATGAGTTTCTGAGAACCATTTGGGTCCTGGATATACAGATCTTCTGGCTGTCTCCATACTGATTCAAAGTGTTGTGACCCCTAGTGGTCGAATACAGGAGGTGAGAGGCTGTATTATCTGTGGTGGAGGAGTCACGTTTGCAGTGATGTTTTTACTTATTCCTGCTTTTCACTTTGGAAATCAGCTTTTAAGGACTTTATGATTTATGATCCACGTGCTTTTTATTGTGCATTTTATACATTTTAATGTGAATGATTTTATGCACTATTTGTGATTTTATAGCGCTGCACTTTATTTTCTTTTACTATTTAGGACAGCTGGGCAAACCCTGTGTGCAACAGATTTTTTTCTGCCTCTAAATGCCTATGTGTTCATGGACGCATAGGATAACAATACAGGGTGTTGAGGAATAAAGGGAATTGGTCTCAAAAGAGGAACATCTGAGGATCAATGAGGAACAGATACTCTTGTTCTCAAAAGAGGGACATCTAAGGACTAACGAGGGACAGAAGGTTTTGGTCTCAAAAGAAGGACATATGAGGATCAACGAGGAACAGAGGGATTTTCTCTCCAAGGAGTGAAACTTGAGGATCAATGAGAAACAGGAGGATTTGGTGTAAAAAAAAAGGACATCTGAGGATTGACAAGCGACAGAGGCACTATGTCTCAAAAGAGAGACATTTGAGGATCAACAATGATAAAAACCTTTTATTGAAAATCCATAAAATCCAAAATGACAAACCAGGGACAGGAGGGTAAAAAACAGTTGACGCGCTTCACGAAACTATGTTCGCTTAGTCA